>NC_091395.1:73653055-73958865 GCF_032191515.1 Phaenicophaeus curvirostris
AGACTTTTTTAAACACTATATATTTTGAGTACTCAACTTCACATTGAAAAACTTCCTTCAGTTATTGTTTTTAAAAGCTAAAAATTTGAAAATAGAAAAAATAAACTCCAAGCATTAGTTTTATTTACAGAGAATTGAAAAAAAAAATACTTGTTGCACTTAAATCCCGTATCATTGGCTTTGCTTTCTTTCATTCTGTTTTCATGACTGGGGTGTATTGATCTTTTTCTAGGTCTGTGTCAGCCTCAGTTCAGCCAGAGACCCAGATCAGTTTTTCTGGGCTTGTCCTTTCACCTAATAGCTCATGTTAATACTAGAAGGTCAGGTGCCTTTTTATTTCATGACCTAAGGACCTAGCTTAATTCAGTATGTTCTGCCCCAAACTTGATTCATGACCAGATTTAGCATTTAGGATTTTATTATTTTTTTTCAGGCATGAAAATGGAAAGCAAGAAAGAACAGGTACAGTGGACTAGCTACTAGGCATCAAGTAGAATGAGAGCAAAGATCATGAATCTGGTGTCTTTTTATAACTGTTTGATTATTCATCCTAATTGTGTCACATTTTGTTACTATATTCTTCCAAGTTTTTGTCATATTGTTTAAATTCCTCTTCCACACCTTAAGCATGAAGTGAAACATCTGTCTCTATTAAAAATCGTGCACTCAATGCATATATGAGGACTTCTGTAATGTTACAGAACATATATGGGCACTTAGTAGTCTGTTCCTTCTTAATATGTAATTTTCTTTCCATTGCTGGAATACGTAGGATCAAAAGCACCCGGTGTTGATCAGGTCAGGTTCAGATGGCCACACATTCAAGTGATCCACACATCCATCAGTTAGCATTAACTGCACAGGTTAGAAAGCCCCTTTTCCAGTAAGCTGCACCATCACACAAAATCACCACTCAGGTTTGAATTAGTTGTAGTGTTTTTTAATTCTTTTTTTTCAAGACACCATCATCCTGCTTAACATGGAGTAGAATTTGAGAGAAAAGAAAGATATTGTAATTATAAGATAAATAAAGATAGATTCTAAATCATAAAACTTATTTCAGTAACTAACTGATCTCACTTTTGGCTGAAACTGCACTGATAACAATGGAAATATGAAAAGATATTCACGGAGCCGTGATTGTGGAAGTAAGTTCTCCATCAGACTTCTTGGTTTTCCAAACTCCAATCAACAAATACCTTCCACCACACATTGCCATCAGACAACATCCATGTTCTTGTCTTTTTCCATTTCACTGACTGAATTCACTGTCCATCTATTTTCAGATTTCATCTGAAAAACATTGTTTTCTCCCCTACCACTTCTCCCCTTCATAACTATTATAATCTGAAATATAAGCTTTTGATAGGGAAAAGTGTTTATGTGAGAAACTCATTCATGCAAACAATACAAATTGTAGTGACACTTACCTGAGGCCAGGAACGTGTAGATGCACTTATCTATTAAAACCCATTGTTTCGTTTAATTAATACTTTGAAGAGAGAGGATTCCTGCTCAAAATCATGTCTTTGTGAACTTGCAACAAAAATTATTTTAAAATGCATGTTTAGAAAATTACATTCTCTAGTTAACTGGCAGATGAATGCTACTGCAGCTGAACTCATGGCAGATTCAGTGCTAGCAGCCACCTCTCAGAAGTTCAAAGTGGGTAGGAGGGCTCCTTTCTTCAGAAGGACAGTTGCTTTCTTCAGAACAAAGGGGTTTATGCTGCCTTTCAGTATGGCAAAAAAAGAGTGGCAGGAATCAAGAAAACTATCTCAACCTTTCTTCAATGTCTTCTGAAAGACAAAAGTGCAGTCCATGCCCTGCTAGGACCCCATTTCTGCATACAAAGGCAGATGGGAACCACTAAGTGTCCCTGTCCAAGCGACAAAAACTTTCCTATATTCAGCTTTGCCATCTATTCTTTCAACTGCAGGCATTATCAAAGAAAGGAAATCATATAATTACCTACTGCTCCTCAAAAACTTTTATAATTGAGATACAGACCTAGCATTTCAAGTTTTTCTGAATGTCTGTGCAGTGAAGATCACAATATTCAACCAATTCACAAAAATGTAATGAAGAATAGTTATATTATGATTTTTTTTTTAGACTCACTTACAGCATACGCTTTTCTTTAAAATTAAATTTATATGTTGGGTCAGTGGCAGATTTCAGTATCTTAGTAAACCATGTAAATGGTGGTTATAATATTGCTTCCTACATTACCACACATACATGAGAACTCACATGAGAGTATTAGAAATTGTCAGCACAATGAAAAGTATTTCTCTAAACCTGTGGACTGGCCAAAAAAATATCATGTGAAATATTTTCTCAACTAGAAAATATAAGGTCTTATTAAAATGTTTGAATGGGAAATGTAAAACTTAGAATTCATTTCAAGTCGATATTTGATCTTTTCTTCTTCTTGACCTCTGCCATATTTGGAGAAAATTATAATTTTGGAATTTCCACACTTCACACTTTGACTTCTATTCTGTTACTGAACAACATTTCCCCTGATAAACTGCTGCTGTTCCCTTTTATGATGTTGTTAGACCCTGGGATATAGCCAAATAATTTTTAGCTTATTTTCTGAAAAGAAAAAGTTTTATGATAAAAAACATCTGTCAAAGTAATAGAACTTCCTACAGAAGAAATTCCATTTTTCCATTGGCTTTACCACCCACAGTAAATTCGAGAGTGTTCTTCCATTCTTATCTTCCCTGCCTGCTCCAGGACACCTAATGTTATATCATGTGTCTGTTCTCCTGGTACTTTGATTTTTTTTCCACCACTAAAGATAACTTTGTCCAATTGTGTTGCTCTAAAAATGTCAGAAATATCTTTAGCATTTTGACAGAAATCATGCTCTAGAACTGAGTTTATTGTTGCTAGCTTTGATTCAGTTTGAAGCTGGCCTGGCTGTCTTACACTTTTCAGCATCCAAGAAACAAACACTGGGCTGTGTTACATGAACAGTTGTTACACCTAATGAAAAGATACGAAAAATCATATAAAGAAGAAATGCAAATTCGATGAATAGTGAAATAATGTCTATAATAAGACATGATGACCTCTGGGGAGTGATTGTTGTTCTTTTGGATAATATTCTACAGTCACTGGGAACTGGAAAACAAAATTGACTTACAGGTAAGGACGCTGCACATAGATATTTTTACTGTTTTATTAGGAACCTAGAATTGTTCCTATGGAATCAATGGAGAGACAGAGGAACAGAGAAGGAGCCTGGAGAGTGAAGACAAATACATATGCATAAACTGTAGGTTTAAACATCTGTACCAAACATAGTCACTGTATACCTTTATTACAAACCCTTAAGAGAAATGAATGCTTAATCTCTCAGTAAAAGAATCAGCTAGAACAAATGAGAGGACTCAGTCTGTCATTGCCTTTTTTCTTCCTATGGACTATAAAGGCAAGTAACAGTTGCAGATATCTCCACAGGGCTAGATCAATTTGTCTCTCTTTTCCCCATTACATCTTTTCCCATAAAAGAAGACACTGGTTGATAAACTAATCCCCTGTTTAGTACCCAACTCTTTGTGTTGCAAACTGATACAGAGCACTTCAATATCCATCTTCTTTATGCCATTTGCAGCTGTGCAAGGGGTTGTGTTGGGGAGTGCACGGGCCATCAACATTCTGTTCTACAATATGGTGTAAGGATATGTTCAATATTATTTTGAATTCACAAGCATCAACCAAAGAAGATGTCTTTGATTCCCATTGGAAAGTCTTTTCTTGAAAATAAGGTTGAGATGACAGAACATAGTGTACCTGCAGCACTAAAAGCGAAGTTGGTCGTAGGCATAAATGCAGGTATCTGCATTATATCTGGGGTTGTTAATCCTGGAGAAGAGGAGGCTGAGGGGAGACCTCATTGCTCTCTATAACTACCTGAAAGGAGGTTGTAGAGAGGAGGGTGCTGGCCTCTTCTCCCAAGTGACAGGGGACAGGACAAGAGGGAATGGCCTCAAGCTCCGCCAGGGGAGATTTAGGCTGGACATTAGGAAAAAATTTTTCACAGAAAGGGTCATTGGGCACTGGCAGAGGCTGCCCAGGGAGGTGGTTGAGTCACCTTCCCTGGAGGTGTTTAAGGCACGGGTGGACGAGGTGCTAAGGGGCATATTTTAGTGTTTGATAGGAATGGTTGGACTCAATGATCCAGTGGGTCTCTTCCAACCTGGTTATTCTATGATTCTATGATTCTGTGATTCTATGATCTATACCTTTAGTAGTAACTGAAACGGCTCTATGGAAATGGTCAAGGTCAAAGCTATATAAATGAAAAAAGCAATGCAACTTGTTAAACATCTCTTGTTCATCACTTCTTCCATATCTGGCTACAGTCAGTAAGAGAGGCAAACTGATGGATAGGTGCAGTTATCCTGTGCCTGGAACCTGACAAGGAGCTTTAAGTTACCTTATTTCATGTAATTGCACATCTTTGGCAATAAAGGTGAAACTGCAAAAAATAGGCCATAAATACCCTTTTCAGATGGTATTCTTACTCTTTTAGTTTCACAGCATACTTTGCATAGACAGATACAGTTACAGATTCAGTGCCATACAAACTACAGTAACGTTAGTTCCAAATAAGGACAAATAGCTTTCTGAGCCAGTGCTTTCTGAATAAAAGGAAGTATTTCCATTGAATTAATAGATGCTGGACTATATCTTAAATCTACAGTGACTTTGGCCATAGAAATTTGTCAGTGTCAAAGACTTTTGGGGAAAGTTAAAAGTCTGAAGTAGTAAATTAAGCTATAATATCACCTGAACCTTAGAATCTGCTGGAGTGGTGGCAAAGATTATTAAAACAATTATCTTCCTGAAATTACAGTTTTGACTAACTCAAAACTATCTTCAGGCTTGAAACTGGATCTGCTAAATGTTTTAAGTTAAAATGTGCTAAAAATTTTCAATCAAGCGCACCAAATTGAGAAGGCAAATGATTGCTGCACTGGCAGAGGAAAACTAAACCTGAATGCAGGACAATAGTGATTAAAGTCATTTTCAGGACACAGTTTCATGCACATCTTCCAAAAGATCATCCTTGGCAATCGCAGTTTATTCTGGTAGTCTGAGCTAGTTCACCCTAGTGAGTTGTCATAACATTCACGCTGTATAAATGTTTAAAGAATAAATGAGATGAGGAGGAAACTATTATGTTGTCTCAGCAGTCTGCTTATAAGCAGCCCTTTCTTGGTGACCAACAGTGAAGACTGAGTGTGGGGTGTTGTTTTGAGTTTCTTTTGTTTTTCAGGGTTTTTTCTGCTGCCACAAAGTCTGGTAGTATGGGGAAAATGCAGATCGCTGCAGGATTGTTGCTTGGCTTAGTCAGAAGCAAAATATGCAATAGAAAACACCATAAAAGACTCCTCTAAAGAGAAAAGGTGGCATAATTTTATATTTTTCAGACCTTACTGTCATATAGGCCTTCTTTATCACTTATCATAAGATAGAACACAAGGACAGATTGGAGATTTAGCTTGATACTGACTGGTTTTAGGCATCCTCAGAGAATATTTGTTGTCCCATAAACTGTCTGAAAATCCAGATTTAGTAAATACATTGCAACATGTGTTTGCATTCACAGAAACTCACCCAGATCAACCTGGTGGCATGTAAATTTGAAATTACGCTGTACTGACTGGAACTTAGACTTCTTGCTGGGGGAAAGCTGCCTAGATCAGGAGATTTCTATGGCTGTATAAGAAAGTTTTCTTTTTTATCTTTTCTTTGGAAGCTGAAGTGTCCATTAGCATTTTTTTATTCTCTGTGTGTTCAGAGGCTTAAGCATTATTCTAAACTGAAGTATTAATAACTCTTAGCACTTTCCTTTTTTCTCCTGATTTCTGTGTGGCTCTGATAAAGAAAGAACCTTACAAAAATCATAAAAGTTTTTTTCTGGCTTTGGTGATTATGGCTATTCCTAGTTTATGGATTTCCATTTTACCTTAAAAATAATCAAAAAACTCTGGCTGACATGCAGGTATAACTTGCTGTCTTCCAGAAAGGTCATTAGCAGCAGAAAAAGGACTCTGACTACTATGTCTCAAGACATCATTCTTCACACTTTTGTCTTAAAAGGTTGAAGTCTGCTAGCTAAAGCTATAATAGATTCTTCTTCAACTTCTCTCTGCAAGCAAGCAACCACGAGAGGGAGATGGTGCATCACCCAGGGTAGGGGTGGTTGTACAGGAGTTCTGGAGCTGCTGCAACACTGTGGGTTTTTTGGAGAGAGGGAAATATCGGGTGTATACCAAGAATTCATTTGCAGCCTTCAATACTCCACATAAAAAAAGAGTGGTGTTTTTCACAAGGAAGCTGCATTGCAAACATCGACTCATTTAATTCTCAAAACACTTGAGACAAGGCTGTAGAGAAGTGGTGCTAGTAACTTAAATATTTGACTGAATAAAGGCATCAATAAGACCAACAAGCAGGAACTCTGGATCTTAATCTTGTGTCCTTATTTTCCTTTCTGACCCTTTTATAGTTTTGTTTTCTTGCCACATGATATTCATTTGATGCTAGAAAAAGAAGACATTACAGAGCTGCCCATGTTTCTGAACAAAGTAATTCAGAAAGACAAGTGACTGATTACAACTGCGCGGTGCCCTGAACCTCTACTGGTACTGAGACCTGAGGGAAATTCTGCCCCTCTCCTCTTTCTACTGAACTTGTTGTCTGTGTTAAAAATCTCTCATTTCCTTCTGACACAAGTGTGAGAAGCCAAGGGCAAGATAGAATAGGTGATGACATTTATTGAAAAGATGCAAGGAGTATGCAAAGTGTTTGCTGGAGTTTGAATTACCAGCAATTTAACACATCTTTCTTGCAAATCATCAAACAATCTGAAATAACTCACTTGCAGCCTTGTAGAAAGAAACCTTTAATCAAATGTTCTTCTCAGCAAATGACTATGACCTTGTTTGTGGTTAAAGTTTGTTTAAAACGTAAAGAGGTAAAGAAAATCTTTGCCATTTGTTGTGATTTTATTGCTGCAGTGTATATAGGTACTTATGCACTGAACTACAGTTTTTGAGGGTATTTTCTTCCCAGGGATTCATTAAGTACTCCTTCTTAAAATGTTCCACATGCTTGACGCATTATAGCAGCTAAATAGAGTATGCAGTGAAATTCAAAGTCATACACCCTGGGAGACAACTTCAATTTAACAAAAGGCAGGGCCAAGGAACAGAAAGATTCAACGAAGGGTAAAAGTGAGAAGTTAACACACATAATTAATTAATTTCTGCAATCTGCTTATTATATCTACTCAAGTACACTAAAGCAATTGTGGGAGGTAAAGATTTTAAAGGATAAGGGAGAGACATTTCTCACCTCCTTTGCTAGCAAAGAAGAAAGTCCTCAATTAATGTCATCTGAATAATGGAGGAGCTGCATTTTAGCACACACTCCAGGGCTGGGCTAAGAGGGTGAGTCAGTTCTGAAAACGGACAAACAAAAAAGAGGCTTCTGGCATTTCTATGGGTCTGGTTTTAATTGTGTTAGGGAAGTCCTCAGTGATACTGTAGGAAGCCACATTTAATAAGCTGTTATGATTAGCCTGTTTCTTCCAGGTTTTAAGATTATCTGGACCAGATTCACATCATATTTTTTTCTAGCAGAGAGCTAAAGTCACTTTCCAGCTGAAGCAAATGGTATAAAAACTAAAACTAAGGCAGAGATAAATGACTTCTCTGATTTCATGTATTCAGCACTTGAGATGGTAGCAAACCTGACAAATTTATCTATTCAGGCAGTGTCTCTTTTCCATGAACCGTGTTAAATTTTTTTATATAGGGAGAGACACAGTCTGACTATAATTTTTTACTGTAAGACTATTTGGAATCAGTCATGGACTAGGAATGCAGTGTTTTACCCACAGTACAAATGGAAAACAAGGAGTTGATCCCTGTATTTAAGAATTCACATCCCCATTACATACTCATCTAAACCAACTGCAGTTTACTTTGGTTAGATGTCACAGAAGTCAGCCGCCTCTTCTCTTTTTCCTGTCCTGAAGGGAAATATCATTTATTAGGGGGCAAAATATACATCAGTATGAAACATTCATGAACTTCGCCTTTCATGAAAAATACAAAATCTTTTACCATTTTTCTTCCAGAAATACTTGATTTTCATGTTCTTTCTTGCAGTTTTAGCATCTGTAGAACTATTGCAGACATTCAGGTTCCCTCTGAAACAAGGATATAGGGTTGACTCGTGGGTTGAAGGTTCCACACAGCCTGCGTGCAGACACAGGTAGCACATGGATGCACTGGGGCGGGTACCTCCAACCCACCCTTCTCCTTGGGTCTGAAAAAGAGTTGATTACAAGGGTGATCAGGAAATGTTTCCAGGTCTCCTTGCTCTTCTAAGTGCTCTATGGAGGGATCTGGGCTGGCTGGAATAGCAGGGACAGGGAGGTACATAACAGAAGATGGGCTAATTTTTACTACCTCTCCAGTAAATGTAATCAGCTAAAATGCTACTGATAAAATCTATTTGTTTGAAGCTAGCTTATTATTTTTACATTACTCTGAAGTGTAATCATACTCTGTGGACAGAAATCATCCTTCCACACAAATATGAGTGCCTAGTGTAAGCAGCTTGTTTTGGTGCTGGCTGCAGTCAAAAAGCAACAACACACATTTACAGAAGGCAGCTCACTCTAGCGGAAATGAAAGTCTGAAATAGTTGGGATGAGGACTTTGAGGGCTGTCTTTGGCTGGACATCTTACTTTTATACAAACTTTATTAAATGAGAGGTCTTCTACTCTAAGAAACCTCCTTGAAAGACTGGTGATCTTCCTCCTCAGACAAGACCAGTTCTAATAGTGCTGACCATAGCTGTTTTGAGGTTGTCATATTAGCTTAAATATTGTAATGCTAAGAAGAGCTAGTAACAACATGGAAGGACAATATTTATTGAAGTAGTTTATGGAAAGTAGGAAACTTCAGGTGTTTTCTGTGGGTTTCAAGCTTTAATGTTCATGGTTGATACATTTTACTAGAAGCTTTGACGTCTAGCAGTCAGCTATCCAGCTACCTGTTTACAGATGTAGTTAAGAAGAAGGGCAGAAAAACTTGTATATTAACATGACTCTGAAATTCAAAGTTTTAAAGAAAAATATGAGGATATCTCCTGGATTTCAAGCAAGGCCAACATTACATTATATGATTAGAGGGATATGGAGAATTTTCTTGGATGTTTCTGTTCTCTGTGTTAAACCAAAATCGATCAATGACCTGCCTGCAGACACAGAGTATGTGTCAAGCTATTCAATCCAGCTGTGTTGTCTATTTCAGAATTGTTCAAAAGGTCTTGATCCTGACAAGAAACTTCCTTTTGTATATATCTGCAAAATTAATGCGAAATTTCTGCTGAACTCGGAGGCTCTCAGAAGGCAGGGAACCAGCATTGGACATTGATGAGAACTGAAAGTTAGATGGGTGAGGAACACTGCCAGCCTATCTCCTGTCCTGGTAATGAATCACAAAACATGTTTCTTACTGCATATGACCTTTGTTATAATGTGAAACACTTCATTTTTTTTAATTGCTTTTGCATTGAGGGCATCCTGCAGCAAGCAGTACTATGAAAACATCAGCAGCTACAAGCTAAATTTCCAGTTCTGTATGGGCATTAGGCATGATAGCATTACCTGAAACAGGTAGCCTAAAAAGCTATTCTACTAAGATCAAAAGAAGTATTTGCTTATTGCAGACAAAAAACATTGCACCTATTATGACTATGTCAGGAAAAAGGGGACTTTAAGGTCACTATTCCACCATTGCTGTATTTTCTCCGAAGCGTGATGCATTTTCCACCACTATCCAGCCTCGGTTTAACTATCCAACATGACAGGACTCAAGTCTACTTGCTTTCTCATTGCTCTAACAATTTACTTGGAGAGCCAATGCATAGGCCCAGCACAGCTTTTGTTGTTAGGTTGATATGACCTTCAAACACACAAATGTCAGAATTTTATTGCATTTGACTTACCTCCTTTCTTTTCTTTCCTCCAAGGATTAGGTGTTGAAGCTGCTTTTAGGAATAAGGATTTAGGTCTTGATCGGAAGGAAAACATCCATAGACTTCAACAGATTAAGTCATCATCTTGTACCTGTTTTTTTTGTTGCCTGACAGTTAAAAAGTTGATGTGAAATATCTTAGTGAGGCAAAGATTGGAGGAAAGAGAAAATCAGTTTCTCTTTAGGTCTGAAGCAAGAATATATGTTGTAATAGAACAGGGAAAAGACAGAAGTGATGGAATTCATATTTTCTTTACTATCAAGATTGATGCTACAGAGATCCACCTAAAGGTAAGTAAAACCTTGTATGTGTGCTTGCTTTCGTTTTTTTCCCTGAACTATAAGGAAACAACAATGGGAAAAAAAAAGTGAAGGGAAAATTCTGAAGACCATCAGGGCAGTGAATATATCTGTCACAAGAACAACTGAGGCTTGGTTTCTGCTGTCTTTTGCAGTCATTGGGGCAGGCAGGTGAAGTGACAGTCCCTCATGCTCACCTTGCAGACAGCTTGGCTCTGGCATGATGGATAGCTGGGCCATTTAGCAAGTCACAAGAAATTTCCATAGCACAGATGAGGAAAATGCAGACCTTTTTTTTAAAAAAAAGCCACACAAGGGAAAAAATATAATTTATCCAGGTGGGATGTATTTCTGAAGCATGATTTCTAATATCTGGCCTGAGCTGTGTTGCTAACCTTTCAAAGCAATATAAAAGAAAAGGCTATGCCCAAAGCACGTCATCTCTAAGGACTGGATTCTGAACACTTTTGTGCTTGGCGATATATTACAATTGGCTGGAAGCTCAATAAAGTCAAAGGGGCATCAGGACCAAGACATTATTTTTATATTTGACCTTTTCTGTTCACGCTGTCTTCCTCAGGCAATTTGTAGGCTTTGAGGTTAGAAGACTTTTGTCCTCATGGCATTTGGCTTGTTATAGTGCCTGAGGAGACAGACAACAGTCAATCTGTGTGGCAGAGGAGAGAATGATGGAGAGGAAAGAGAAACAGCTTGGAGAATGTTCCTCCTGAATCTCTGGATATAAGAAACACTTCTTTGGCCTCTTGTGAGACGAGCCCTTCACTTTCAGGTTGTTCACATATTACTGTCACACAGTTTCCTATGGTGGTAAGAAGCTAGACATGGTTGCCTATCCCTTCCTTATCTTCTGTCTCATATTTCTGTGTCTAAGTAGAAAGCTTTCCCTCCAGTCGTCCATCCAGATAGCCAGAGCAAGAGAGTCAAATTAATTGTTTGTGCAATAACAAAGAACGCAGGGTTGGTTTGGATTTACAGCTGAAACCCTCTTCTGACCCTTGCATTGTTTCAAACAGAAGTGCCATGTGGAAAGTAATACACACAAGTGCAATTATTCCCAGTCTCCTTTCCTATCTTTTCATAATGTATGAAAGTGTATTTTCAGCCCTTTACTACTATACAACAGGTAACAAATGTGACCCATAGTGAGCAATTGTTCTTCCTGGTCAGCTATGGAGAAGACAGAAAGGAGAACAAATATAACATATTGAAAGCATAAATAATTTATGTTTACATGCACAAATATAAATTCCAAATGACAGCTTTAAGTAGGGATCCCTCTTGCAAAAAACAACAAAGCATAAGATCCTGCAGTATGTTTGTGTTATTCTTCTAAGCTTATATTTAAATAACTAAATGACCACCTGGCCTTCAAAAATACTCAAGACTCAGCAGCTCTTAATGGTACTCACACCTATTGGTCTTTCTGTGGAATTTATCAGCGTTAAAAAAATCCCATACAACTGAATAAATAAAAAATGAAACATATTACCATAGTACCACCATGATTTGCTCCTATTTCCTGAACTCTTATTCTGTCACTTGCTTTCTTCAGAATACTTTCTGATTTCCAGCGTATGTTCCCGAAATTTGTTGTTGAAAAATGTTTTCTGTGTCAGAGATAAGCATCATTCTGTGTCTGCTGTAGATACCAAGTTGATCAAAACCAATATACTCTGTCCCACTAAAAAAAGGAAGTTCATAAAAAAGTGTTTCTATATGAAAAAAAAAAAAAAGGAAAAGAGATTAAATAGGAGTTTGCAGACTATCTTTCCAGGTGGTATCTGCAGTCTGCTTTTTAGTTTCAGATGTTTGCCTTAAGCCTGGGACAGTCACATCTTATTATGTGCTCTCAGTAGTGACCATCAGGGGCAGAGAACTCCAAAGCAATTCTGGTCTTTGGCTAATTATTGCCACAAGGAACACCTAGTTCTTGTGCCCTCTTCCACTTGTGCATGATTTAGCTTTCTGTAAATGTGCAGAAAAAAAAACTTGAGAAGGATGAGAAAAGTCTTGTTTATATTTTTCAAGAAGAAAATGTTTTCAAAACGTGGGGCCAGACCCAAGAAAATAACGAGCTCAGCGGGGCTCTAGCAAAGTCAGGATATGGTTGTCACAGGTATTGAAATATCCTG
Organism: Phaenicophaeus curvirostris; assembly: GCF_032191515.1. Taxonomy (NCBI): domain Eukaryota; kingdom Metazoa; phylum Chordata; class Aves; order Cuculiformes; family Cuculidae; genus Phaenicophaeus; species Phaenicophaeus curvirostris. The sequence goes on from NC_091395.1 coordinate 73,665,586, forward strand.
AAGTTCTTTTATTGCTGTCTTAGGGAGAGATAAAAGACAGTATTTATACCCACTCCCTACCTTCCTTAGTGCTATTGCTTCACAGCAACAGCTGCAAGGGGCTGTATGTCTAGACAGTGAACTAGGTTTACATGATCAGTTCTGAGACCCCATGTTGTCTCTCTGAACAAAGTCAAGCAAGTCACAATTAGCTGTCTGATTATAAATTATGTGTTGTCACACCCACTCTGCAGGAGCAGTGTCCAGAACAACTGGCATTAGAAAAGACCACCAGGATCCTTGGAAGAAACCTATAATTTTTGTGCCAAGGGTCGATAAGGATAGTAATAGGAGGGAACCTGAACTGTTGTGTTTCAATCCACATGCATTTGCAATAGAGTAAAGCAAGATTCATGGGAGCTGAGAGCTGAAGTTTTGAACCACGTCTCTGTTGTATGAGACAAGACACTTGTAAAATGTGTTTTCTAGACTTCATTTCTTTGTCCCCCTCTCTTTTCTCTTTCTTCCTTTCCATATCACCAGTTCACCTTCTGTTTCCCAGCTAATCTCTGCGAACATCCCCACATTCAGACTTGTACCTAATGCTATTTAATATATGGCTCATAGATCCGAAAATTATACATTGATCGAATGATGTGCTTGAAATGATGAGGAAAGAGCTACTTTTCTACATAGCTGGTTTTGTACACTGTTACTAGGACTCAATCTGTTGTGTCAATGGAAGAAGAAAAGAAAAGAAGTAGGAAAAAATGGTCCATTTTCCCCCTGGAATAAATTAAAGCAGTGAGATGAGAAACTGACTGATTGAAACTGAAAAAAGGTAACAATGTGGCATTTTGGTCACCCTGTGAATTTCCTGTCACACAATTACGGCAATGTGAAAAAGTCACATAGACTTAAGAACCTAATGGACCTATCAATGCAAGAAAAGTCTGTCTCTGGCTTTGACAGCTCTTCGTAGTCACAAAATCCCTGACATGCAGATGCCTGAAACTTGGGAACATGTTCTGGTAGAGTATTACTACACTTGTTCTGTTCTTTTAGTCTTTCTTAGGGATTCACTGAGCACTGTGGTCAAAGACAGCATCCTGAGCCCAGTGGAGAAGTGATGTGATCCACAGCTACTTTTAGAGAAAAAAAATCCTCACTATTTGGAAGGGGGGAGGTGCTTTCCAGGGTGGAAAGAAGGCATGTTATAGATATCTGTGATCTCTCTTTAACTGCTATCCATTGGCATTTTCCAGGTCTAGGGTGGAGCTTTTATATATGTTGTTCACATCTCTGGGTTTGCTCTTTGCTTGCAGACATATTGAGAAGTTACTTAGGAAAGAAGTTAATTTTCCAATTATTCATCAGCTTGTTTAATTTATTCTACACAACAAATTATGAAAATCACTGTTCTTCTTAGTAAGAACAAAAGTGGAATTTATTTTCCCCTCCCCCCCCCCCAAAATTATTACAATATGTAAATTTGAACTGGTAGGTTTGATTGGTTTTGTTTTCTGGGGCTTTTTAGCTTGATTTACCACCCAGATGGTATTAGTCAACCCAAATTTGTATTTTTCAAATAACAAAGGCTAAAGCATAATAGTAAATAAAAGCATTTATATCCCCAGTAATAGTGCAGTGGAAATGCAGCCCTCCAAGGAGTGCCTGCCAGTATTGATGTTCTGTAGGGGAAAACCTTGCTTCATCAAATGGAGATCCTGCCTCATAATTTTACTGGTCTCCTGTCTTTCTGATGTGATACAATAACACTGGTTTGGCCTCTGTTCTTCTTTTAAAGTAGCAGTGTCCCCCAAACCATGGAAGTAACAGTCCCTGAAGCCATGTGAATCTGTCTAGATTTACTTATGTAGCTTCAATGAAACACTATGCTTCTTATTTTCTGAATAATATATGGTAAAAAGAAATCAAACTTGAGAGAGAAGTACAGCAAAAATCAGTAGGTAGTCTGCAGGCATTATCTGCAGATATAAAAAAGTACTAGTTTGTGTAGCTAATAAAAAATATAAGCCAATAATAACCATCAAATATCCCTATGTCACTTGGAGCAAAGGAATGACACATACCTAAATGCTTAGTAATCTTGGATTTAAATTCTGTATATTCAACAGTCTCTAATATGTCTTAGTTTGTTGGCACAAGATGAAGTGTCAAAGGCACCGCTGGATTGTAATCACATAAGGAATGTGATAAAAGAAGAGAGAACACAGTTGAGGAGAGACATGCCCCTTTGCAAGTAAAAGAGTAGTGACAGTCATGAAAAGTAAGAACAAGAAAAAGACAAAAGAAACAAATCTGTCTAGGTAAAAAAGGATGTGTGAAAAAAAAATAACCTAACACAAGAAGCCAAGTAACTATGGCCTCCTTCTAGCTTTCAAGGGGACAAGAATTCTGAAAGCAACTTAGTCAAGAAAAACATATCTAACTTCAAGGAGTTTTTTTTAAAGTGTGTATGAGCATGTTTCTAAATACAGGAAAAACAGCTTGCTGTTAATCATGTAAAAAACCAAACATAACTCAGATTTCCTTCCTAATCCTTTTTTTTTTCACAAGATGAGTATGAAAAAGGTAAAATGAAATAGATTTTAAACTACATCACAATTGAGAAAGAAGTACATAGGGTATGCAAACTTGCATTTGCGACACTCAAATGCCTACCACCAGCTGTGGTGCTTCAAATGTAGGGATGTAAGAAGTCAAACTCTACCAAAGACCAGAAGCTGTGCTGCCTGATGTAAAGCCAAATAGACTCCACTTATGGGACAGAGATAAAAATCTGTTTTATTTATGTTTCTTATCTCTCCAGTGACTGGAATATCTTTTCTCTGTTCTTTTTTTTCTTTTCACATATAACATATCATATAATATCTCCATGCTTTCATGTGCTGCTTTTCATAAATTGAAACCAGTTTTCAATTTCTACTGCTCTGGTGAGACTACTACCATCACCAAGAAAGACAACGTTAAGTAAAATGATCCTTGCATTGAGCAGCGCTCTACCGTGACAGGTACAGGTGAGTTATATGAGTCTTGGATTCAGGAACATCTTAATTCTAATTCTAAATCAAACAAAATAACATCACTCATTCATCTGCTTTGTTTTTTCTTATGACTTATGCAGAAAAGGCAGGTAAAGTGATAAAACAGAGAAAGTGCTTGTTTAGAGCTTGGTTTCTAGAGTGCTAAATAAACTGTGGATGATAGACTCGGAGCATTTGCTACCAAGCTGTCATCTTCAAAATAATTTCCGTGGAGATATAATTATATTCCTAGCATGATAAAGACAGAAATATTCTTATTTTGCAATCACATATTCCTGATAATGTACGATTTTGCCTTTTTTTTTAATTATTATTTCCATTAAAAACTGTTTAACTTAATTATCTTTCAAAAGAAAGGCATTAACTTTGGTAAATAAGAAACTAGAAATGTTTCCAAGGCTAGGGCAGAGAGTCCATTAAGAATGCTTACAGTGGCCTCCTGAAGAGCATGCAGGCTTGAGAATTTCATCCTTATCTAAACTGTTTGCAAATTGACAAGGGTATCTTGACATTTCATGTAAGGACCTGGCCACAGCCTAGATAATGATTGCTGCATTATTTTCATTTTAAATTGAAATTTAATTGAATAGTGTGCTGATAAAGCATCCAATTGATTATTTGCTTCTAGCTTTCGTGCCATGGGTACACGTTCACTAAGATTCTCTGGCTTGCTAATTCATCCCTCTGTCCAAGGGAACCAGTGGGACATTTTCCTTAACTCTTTCTTTATCTTTTGAATAGCCTCTCCAGAAACCTGTGCACCATTAATAATCTGCTTTTTTGTTTATTTCCTTCTAGGTTTCAAATAATTTTATTAGAAAAGGGTGTAGCTGTGTCCATGTTGTCAGACAGGCAGTGAGGACTAAGGATCTGCGCTCCGTTTACTGCTTGAGATAAAGCAGTCATTTAAGGCCAGGAACAGAAAGGGACTCATCTGCAGTGATGAGCTTTAGGCATCTAGCCCATAAAAGAAGCCACTGACTTTAGTGAACTGGCAAACATTCCCAAAGTGAAACGCAGCCAGACAGATAGGTCTCAGAGATAGACCTCTTGGAAGTGTCCTTCAGGCATTTAAACACTGAATTTTCTTGTGTTTAGATATTTAATGGTGAGTGCTTCAGCCTTGAATTCATTTTACTGGTTAGTAGAATGGATAGGATATCTACAGGATAGTAGAATGAATGTCTTCACTTTTATTCACTATGCCTCCACCTCATAGCTACAAAGTGAACAAGGATGTTTTCCTAGGTTTTGTGTATTATGCTTTTTGGGCCCAAATCTGCAGTATAAACAATAAAGCCCAGATTCATACAAGTATTTAAGTCCTCTCAACAGTAAGAATTAATCACCTAAATGCCCTAAGAGATGTCCTGCTCATGGCTATCAGCAATATACCCTATATCATATGCTTATTTATCAGTTCACATGTTAACTTCCTTTCTTTGCCAAGACCCTGAACTTCATAAGCTGATAATCTGTCTCCTTACAAATTGCCTGTGGGAACACAAGGCAGCTTTAGTGGAGAACTCAGTATGGTGCTAGTTTCTTTATTATTCCTGTTTATTATGAGAGCAAAACCAAATTAGACATATTGTTTTAAAGATCGTTCCTGGTTATTTGCTGGTTTTGATCCAATTGTATCATGAGGCATTTTCAATTTTTTGTTGACTGTTCTTTCTGTCACATTCATTTCATAAAATCACCCTAAATACAGAATAACTTGACAGAGGAGGATGATTTAGCATGTGGGGATCTCACAAGAACATTTTGCTGGCATCATCTATCCTATGAGTATCCATGCATCCACATTTCCTGGCATACTACCTACGTGACTAGAAAAGCAGTGAATTCAAGCTGCAGCACAAATCCTCTGGAGGCACTGGTATTCATCAAAATCCAAGGAAGTCTTTAATTTTTCTCTAAACCAAGCACTAACTTGTTATCTGGTGACTATCTGGGACTGGTGCCATTGAATACCTTTATCAATTATATTGACAGTGAGATTGAGTGCACCCTCAGCAAGCTTGTAGATGACACCAAGCTGAGTGGTATAGTTGCCACACCAGATGGTTGGGATGTCATTCAGAGGGACCTGGAAAGACTGGAGAAGTGAGGCTGCAAGAACCTCATGAGGTCCTTGCACTTCTTCTTCAAGTGCAAGGTCCTACACCTGGGTCGGGGCAATCCCCAATTTCAGTACGTGATCGGGGGTGACAGGATCGAGAGCTGCTCTGCAGAGGAGGACTTGGAAATGCTGGTCAATGAGAAGCTCAACATGAGCCAGCAGTGTGTGCTCACAGCCCAGAAGGCCAAATGTGTCCTGGGCTGCATCAAAAGAAGCGTGGCCAGCAGGTCGAGGGAGGGGAGTCTGCCCCTCTTATTCCTCTCCTGTGAAACCTCATCTGGAGTACTGTGTCCGGTCCTGGAATCCTCAGCCTAAGAAGGATATGGAGCTGTTGGAACGGGTCCAGAGGAGGGCTACAAGGATGATCAGAGGGCTGGAGCACCTCCCATATGAGGACAGGCACAGAGAGTTGGGGTTGTTCCACCTTGAGAAGGCTCCAACGTGATCTTATAGTGACCTTCCAGTACATGAAGGGAGCCTACAAGAAAGCTGGAGAGAAACAATTTATAAAGGCTTGTGGTGACAGGATGAGGGAGACTGGGTATAAACTGGAAAAGGGCAGATTTAGACTAGACACTAGGAAGAATTTCTGGATAACCTGATCTAGTGGGATGTCCTTGCCCATGGCAGGGGGGTTAGAATTAGATGATCTTTAAAGTCTCTTCCAACCCTAACTATTCTATGATTCTCTGACTAAAAAAAAAATAATATTTCTGAGTTGCAAATTTGAATAGAGCAGCATCTCACCTCCTGAGCAGCATAAACTATGGCTGGAAATCAAAGCCTTTTATCCCAGCATATAACACAAACCAACATATAAATGCAGATTTTTCTTTTTCTTACTTTGTTCCCAGTTGTTTTCTCCTCTTCTAATTTTGTTTCTCTCCCATCCTGGTAAAGTGTACTTTATTTATATATCTCTTCAATTTCATTCCTGCATAACAGAGTGAATCTTAAGGATTTTCAAAGAAACAAGCATGCAAGGAACAATAACATAGGTAAGCAACACAGCTAATAGTTCAGACCTTACTTTGTAAGTGTAGGATTTTTGACTGTAGGTAGCACTTCCCTGATTGACACCAGCTTACCCTTCCATTTAGATGTTAAAGGAGGTAATGGAAACACTGAACTCAAATCCTGACCAGATAGTGGAACAATTTGCTTAATGAGATAATTATGGCCTTACTATGACCTTCCTGGAAAGCTGAGTCCTGTTTTCAATTAAAAGAATTCACAGACCTGTCCTGATCGTTGCAATGAACTGAAACAAATAGCTCTACATGCTGCACTTGGGCTATGTGCACACATATGCATGCGTAAGCGTGCATGTGCGTGCACACATGTGCTCCCCACCAGCTGTGTCCCATCAGCTACCCTGTTGCTACAACCATAGAATCATAGAATCATAGAATAACCAGGTTGGAAGAGACCCACCAGATCATCGAGTCCAACCATTCCTATCAAACACTAAATCATGTCCCTCAGCACCTCGTCCACCCGTGCCTTAAACACCTCCAGGGAAGGTGGCTCAACCACCTCCCTGAGCAGCCTGTTCCAGTGCCCAATGACCCTTTCTGTGAAGAATTTTTTCCTAATGTCCAGCCTAAACCTCCTCTGGTGGAGCTTGAGGCCATTCCCTCTTGTCCTGTCCCCTGTCACTTGGAAGAAGAGGCCAGCTCCCTCCTCTCCACAACCTCCTTTCAGGTAGTTGTAGAGAGCAATGAGGTCTCCCCTCAGCCTCCTCTTCTCCAGGCTAAACACCCCCAGCTCTCTCAGCTACTCCTCATAAGGCCTTTTCTCCAGCCCCCTCACCAGCTTCGTTGCTCTTCTCTAGACTCGCTCCAGAGCCTCAACATCCTTCTTGTGGTGAGGGGCCCAGAACTGAACACAGGATTCAAGGAGCGGTCTCACCAGTGCCGAGTAACCAATAGCATCGCTGCAGTAATCTCCATCCCCATACAGTCTATGTTTCATTACATCTCTCTCTGCACACAGCAGGGAGTAGTTGGACTTAGCAGTTGCCATGAAACCAGTTTTTGCTTCTTTTCAACCAGACCCAGGTTCCTATGTGGCTTCTTGCCAACAGCAGCTCATTTGGCTGCCTTGACTCATTCAGGAGAGGTACAATATTCTCGGTGGAAGTCCTATGTACTCAGTGGAAATGCTACATGCAGCATTTAGTTGGGGCACTCCAAAGCATATCTCAGGAGTTTCCAGGTTTGTGGCTAGCCCCTGTTTAGCATTTGTGATCTGTGTTCGATGCATTGACTTCTGCAACTTTATGCTTTTTGATTATTTCACTCCGTGCTTGTATGAAGGAGGCCAACTTTGAAATTATTTTCATTTCAGTTGCATAGTAAATGTAAACCATGCTGCAAACCAGAAGCAGTAAAGGGTATTAAAAACTAAAAAAAATACCAAAACAAAAACATCTGGGGATATGCACTGTAGACAAACAATTTAAAAAAAGAAATCTGACATTTTATTGGTAGCACTCCCTAGTGACTAACACTCTTTCCTGATCTAAAATCTTTGAAATTGGGTTGTTACAAAGGCTCTGAGAAGTTTAATCCAAAGGGATCTTATTAATGTAAAGCAGTTTTATTTTAATATCGAGAGTAACTATAAACTTAGATGAAGTCTGTAGTTCTATTTGTGATACAGTGTTTTTCTATCGCCTCATTAGTCCAGAATGACCAGGTTTTCTTTCTTTTTATTAAACACTTTTTATATACACTTCTTTCTTAAGAATTTGTATGCAGCTCTGCAAGGTAGACTGTGAGTCACAAATACTATGTAGAGTACAGTTCGGGACCTGATTTTTTATAGAGGTCTGGAAGAAAGAACCCAAATATACTAGATTAACAAGTTTCAGCTCATGGTGAGGTGTAGAATATTAAGGAGAAGGAGGAAACAATGAGTTTCAAAAATGACAGCAGGCTTAAACAACAGACTCTTGTGCAGTGTGGTTTGTTTATTGTGTTTAACATTCCTTATGGCTTTATGACTATAAAGTTTTTTACTGCAAATACGTGGCAGTTAGGGATATACTTAGGTACACTTAGGTATAAGTTATTTTCTGATTATTGTTGATGGCATTTATCAGCGTTTACATATATATGTACATATATAGATTGACACATTCTTCAAAATAACTTGCACATAATAAAATCAGGAAATAATTAACTTTTTTAAAAACACTATAATCCTGTTGATCTGTACTAAAGTTTCAAGTTTCCTCTCAATTTTCTTTCTTTGTTCTTCTGTCCTCATCAAGGCAACACCATGTGTGACATCCAGAAGACAAATGAAATACCTTCTGGCCATGCTCATCTCACCGAGTTTGTGACCCCAAAGGAACATAAATCCTTACTAAAGGACAGAATTCTTCCAGAGATGCTTCAGTGATCTGATTCAAGCCACACAGCTGTATGATTCTTGATAAATTTGGCTAGTCTAACTGTCAGAGGCCAACAGACCTACAGTAACTCCTTCGGCTTCTGTAACCAATGCAGACCCAGGGCTTGGAAGTTTTGCAGTAACACACGGTCTCGTGAAATTTTCCTATGACACCTAAGGAGACTGCTGAAGCTGGAGGAGTCCATGACAGATGCTCGTCCACATATGGTCCCTTATCTCTACAGAGTAGCAAGCTACTGCCTCAGGCTATAGACCTTTCTCTGTCCCATGGTTTAGTATTTCATGCGTGATTCAGAGCCTTGGCATCCCCTACTCCCCTCTTTTCTGTAATGAACCCAAAATAATGGATGCAATATCTACCCAGGGTCCCTCTAAGTGGACAAATATGAAATGTTCTTGGGGCAAAGCTCTCAGCCCCTTTTTCCATGTTGGGAAAGCTGTTGAATGGAAGCAGAAAATTCAGAGAATTGAGTGACAGTGCAGACTGCCACAGGCATTTTGGTGTTATGGAGTTGCAAGGAGAGCAGACAACAGCAAATCTGATTGTCACCAGCTGGTTGGGCACACACCTAAGCAGAACTGCATCTGGGACTATTCTTTTGTTTCACACTTGATAGGCACAGATATTCCAAGCAGGAAAGATTTAGGAATTTTGCTCCTCATTGAATTCCCAAAACCGCATGCAGCCTGACTTCTTCCCCTTCCTCTATTGCTGTTGCTATTTTTATAAGATATGCCTTCCCCAGAAGTCTTCTGGTCAAACAATGAAATATAGAAAAGCCTGAAAAACTTAGCTTTTCTGATTTTGGCAGCTGCTCTCAGGGGAACTTGATGTGCTCTAGAGTTGTCCCTCCTAACCCAGGCAGCTACCTGAAATGCCCAAGTTAGAAGCCAGGTTCCCCAAGGGCTCTATATAAGCACTGATGAGAAACAGCAGGTTGATGTGTGACTTGGTACAGACACAGGATGGATTTATTCTTTGTAAGTACTTTTTTTTTTTTGACTCTCCAGGGAGCCTGAACTGGCTTAGCTTTTAAATTTATTCCTTCTGCTAAATACCTGCAGTTTGCAGGGATGAATCCAGCTTTGTATGTATAGATCTATGGCCTCAAGAGGAGTGAGAGCTCAACTGCATCCTTCTGCTTGGTGTTTCCCACTGTGTCAGCGGCACCTTGCTCAGCAACAGAGAGAGAGCATCCCCCTTGAGAGGTGTTGTGCATGGATTATGTAGGGAGCTTTGGTACCTCAGTGCCATACACACCATTCAAGTGGGGAGCTTTCAGTGGACCTCTAATATCTATTTCAGGAATCTGAATTAAATGTTCTGCATCTGTCCGTGAACCTCTTAGAAAGCCTGAAAGGTGTGGGGGGAAACACAGACACAATGCACCTTGCATCCTGCCAGCAGGAGATTTAGTGCAAGCACAACCTGAAAAATAAGAATCAAAGCTGTGAAAATTACTCCATTATTATAATATAGTAGTTGCAGTTGATAAAAGTTATGTCGCCCTGTTACTATGACAACTACATTTAAACCTTCCTATTACTAGTTGGACTGTGTCAAAAATCCTGAACTTATAGAAAGGAGTTCACCATTAATTTTCCCCTTTTTTATCTCTGGATATTAAGCAAAGTGTTATAAATATTTATAAGTATTTAACTTAATCAGCAATGCCTATGAAATGAATTATTCTATTAGCAGGAGCATTCAGGTACAGGACCTGAATGGGAAAATTCATTCTGTGAATAAGGGTGGGACAAGAAAAGCCTGGAGGATGGAGAAATACTTCTTTCATTGTTTCCACAGTGATAAGTGATGTTCGGTTTAATAACTTAAAAACCAGGAGCCTTTCCTTCTACAAGTAAAGCAATTTCCCTCCTGTTATTTTCCTTTTGTTGTACTGTGTCTTGATTGCCTTGAAACGTTGGCAAGTATGCTGTTAGAAAGAATCAACACAACTGAAAAAAATAAAAAAAAAAGTATTTGCAAACAATCTGGCTTGAAAAATATAAAGAGTATGGATATGCTTTATTATATTTTAGCAAGCTTAAAAGTGAAAACAGGCCATCCAACATTAAGCATGGAGTAAATGAATGAGACTCCATACCTTTGAAGAGAGCCAAAACTTGGGCAGTTTCTAAGTCATGTAATGATTCTGTGCCAACAATGTGACCAGATAGGTATTATAAGACATGTTAATGTCCAAAATTTACACAAGCCCAATTCATGACATGGTTACACATACTCATGATAAATACAGCCTAATCAGGACCTGACTTATGTCCATGTTAGTCAATGGACAGGACCCCAACAAAGTCTGGGAGCAAAACCAGGTAGTCTCACCATATGGGTCAAAAGCAGTGCTCACGAATGCTGTTTTCTTATTACATTTTATTTAACTATTTAATGGAAGGCTTCTGTCAAGCTTCGTCTGAGAATTCATAATATCTCTTCGAGTCATTTGGTAAACAACTGACTTTTTTGATAGTACCCTAGTCATCAGAGAAGTACTCTATAGCATTCCATCCTCAGGAACCGGCTGTATCTCTTCCTGCTTCTTTGCACAGGGCGTCATTTTATCCATTTACAGAATCATAGAATCACAGAATCACCAGGTTGGAAAATACCTCTTAGATCATTGAGTCAACCATTCATCCCTATCTGCCACTAAACCATGTCCCTGAGCACCTTGTCTACCTGTCTTTTAAATACCTCCAGGGATGGTGAGTTAACCACATCCCTGGGCAACTTTTGCCAGTGCTCGATGTCCCTTTCGATGTCCCTTTCTGTGAATTTTTTTTTCCTGATGTCCCATCTGAACCTTCTCTGGCACAGCTTGAGGACATTCCCCCTTGTCCTATCACCTGTCACATGGGAGAAGAGGCCAGCTCCCTCCTCTCTACAAGCTCCTTTCAGGAGGTTATAAGGCACTTCCTCACTGATTTATGAAGAATAACTCATTTGTTCAAAGGATGCCGTAAAATCTTTGCATCCTGGGTCACATCTGACCAACAACCCAGCTTTTCCTTACATTTCCACATTTCCCCTTCCAGGTCCTTCTGATACAGTTGTGCTTTTATTTACTGTTCCCTTCCTCCAAGATGGCCAGATTGCACAGTTGGTCCTGTACCTGAAATGCATTAGTTTAGGGAAGGTTTCTGGACTCTGCAGCTCTGAAGTGTATTAAGGCCCTTATTTCAATAAAACATAGTGCTGGTCAGGAGTGGCTACTTCTATGTTTATGAATTTCATTGTATTGGTCAGCTAAATAAAGTACAAAATTATTGCTTCTAATATTCAAACCAATCACATTAAGAGGATGAATTTCAAATGAAAAATGATTTCCACCTCAATGTTTTGTCTTAATACAAACCCCTATTTAAAATGGATCTAATTGTGCTTATTTTTTATAGTTCATTGTACTGCAAAGGCTTTATATGCAGCTTATCAAGTGGATGCTGTGACTGCAAATATATATATAAAATCAACACTGTGCTTGAAGAGGTACAAAAATGATAAAAGAGTTTAATAGAAGTCGTTTCTCCTCTCAAGCTTGTTGTCCAAGTTTAGTAGGTGGCATATGCTTTTCAGTTGACTTCCACAGTGAAATGCAGCCATTGGTTTGTGTCAAATAAATAAAGACTTAATTACACTAAATGTAAAAGAATTATGAATAAATATAGTACAAAATAAGTATTTGATAAACGTGCTTAAGCTTAAGAAATGAATAAACAAAACTCTGGGGGGTACAGAGAAGGGGAACAGGGGGCAAACAAAAAATAGACATTCTTCCCACAACATCCCAAGAAACTCTCTTTTCAAATTCTTTCTTATGATGAAAGCCTTTTTCTTGTTTACTGTTTATCCGTAATGATCATTTTACATTTGCACAAATAGAAAGGAGCAGATCCTCATCTGGTTTAAACTGGTACTAATATACTGACCTTGATGAACCTCTGTCAGGTTCTGTTGTGAAATATCCAAGAATGAACCCAGAGCACAGGAAATTCCATGCAAGTGATATTTTGCAAGGAAAGTTTCTAGTACCAGGGAGTTAGTGGTGGTGGTGCGGGGAGGTGAAAGGTTAAATTACTTCCTTTTCCAGCCAAAAAATTACAGAGAATGTGTCTTATCTTCTTTGGTCTTCACCTTTAAATTGGATCTGAATGAGGCACTCCATCCTCAGATCCTTCTTAGTAAAATAAGCAGCATCAAAGCACTGGCTAGAGCACCTGGCCCATGAGCATCCAGGATTCTTTAACTTGCCATGGGAAGAATTTTCATTTGGAGCATCTGGTGCCTCCTCTTACACATGGCTCAAAGGACAGCATCATTGAAGGACTGCTTTGAACAGGAGGAACAGAAAATGCCACATTCTCTTGGTGTCTCACAGTTTAGCCTAATAACCATTGCCTTCATGTGCTGGCTTGTTTTGTTTAATAGTTTGATCATCATGTTCTTACAGAACCCCATTGACCATTGTGAATTTCAAAGTGATTTTCAAGCTTAGCATAAAACTCACTTCTACAAATGGGAATTGTGCCTTATACACAGCTTATGATTTTAATATCTTATAAGAATAGGAAAAGAAAGATTTTTTAAAAAAGTCAACCTGGTCATCGCTATTCCTACCGAAAAATATATGTCTGTGGTTGCCATAGAACTGAAATAACTTGCGGAGAATGAGATTCCAGTCTGCTTCCAGCTACTTTCCTCCATGTGTTTGACATCACAGGAGTGGCTGAGGCTTGAAGGGGATTCCAGGACTTGTCGAGTGTAAGCATTCCTTCTCAAAGCAGGGATAGCTCTACCTCATTGCTCAGTGCTGTGTCCAGTTGGATTTTGAGTATTTTAAGGATGAAGTCTCCACAACCACTCTGAGCAACTTGCTGCAGTGTTCAATTCCCACACAGTAAAAAAAGATTTTTCTTATGTTTAAATGGAATTCCCTGCATTTTAATTGTGCCTCTTGTCTCTTCCTGGCTTTGAGCACCACTGAAGAGAGTGTGACTGTCTTGCTACTCCCTCCCTCAGTAAGTACCCTTCAGATCCCCTTAGCAATTTCTTCTCCGGGCTGAATTGTCCCAGCTCTCTCAGTCCCTCCGCATAAGAAAGATGCTCCAATTCCTTAATCATCCTTGCAGTTCTTTAAGAAATGCAGTGTTGCTCACAGGGACAATTGCACAGCCATGTATTGAAAAGCTTCAGGCATGTGCAGGTTTGGGGAGATGGCACCACCCTCCCGATTCTCTCATCAGCCCTCTTCTTAAGTGAGAACTGCAAATCTCACAAGTACATTGTTTACTTTTTAGTATGTGGGTTTTATTTTCTCATATTTAGCTTATCAGCTGATCTCCTTCAGGCAAGCAGCTAATAAATCAAAATATAAAATAAATAAATGTATGCTCAATAAACAGGCAGGAGGAACAATAAGCCATAGCTGTGGCTGGAATGCAGGGAAATGGTGTTGTTCTTCCAGCATCAGAAATATGCGTCTTTGAAAACCTACCTTAATTTTTATTTAGTTAATACTGCTTCACAAATGTGGCTAGTTCAGGAGTCAGCTTAGGGGTCACATACACAAAAAAAATTGGATGTCTGAAGTTTGTGAACGCACCTTTTAGGTACCTGGTACAGTTTCCAGATCCCCGAATGACTTTCTAAGCATGCAGCCTCTAAAGGGGGACACAGAATACCTCCCTGTACAAATGCTAAGCACAGATCTCTTTGCGAAAGAATGCTTTTCTCCACCTCTTAGGCACTAGTAAGGATGTAAGGGGATTGCCTCACTCATGCAAAGCCAGGAAACCCCTTTGAGAGCAGGCAAACACAACCATTTTGTTTCTGTTTTGTTTGACAGTCTTCCACAGAGCTGTGATATTGGACGTGGTGTCACTAGCTAGCTTTGATGCAACAGAAGAGTTCAACCAGCGTGCTGAAGACACACTCCTTCTCTTAGCCTCAGGGAATTGCCAACAAAGTACTGAAAACGCCAGGCTGGCAGTCACAATGAGGCATTGAAGAAATTCTATTGTGTTACTTTTTTTTTTTTTTAGATCCAACCGTCCAATATTTTTATTATGAAAAAAAAAAGAACTCTGGAAAGAAGTCATACAAAGCCTTCCCATCCAACCAGGCAAAGACCCTATGCATGAAGTTAAAAAACTTGTTTGTTTGTCTGTTTTCTCTTACAGTCTCTCCTGAAAACTGTTTGGTATTAAAAGCAGTTGATTAACCTCAGAAAAACAGAAACAAAAAAGTCATTTGATTGTATAATTCCAAATACCTCTAACCCTTAACTAGGCTGCCTTTGTGGAATAATGCTGTTGCCACAGAAATAAATAAATAAATAAACCCAGCAAATGAGAGACACATTTAATTTACTGAAATCTTCTTTGATGGATGTATGTTGATAAGGGTCTCATCTAGAACAAAATTCCAACTGAGTATTGTATTATCTAAAAACATTACTTCAGAACATTGATTATTAACTACAAGCATCACTTCAGAATGATAATTATAATAACGTATTTAAACATATTTAGCACTGAAACACAATGTTTGATATTTTTATACATCTAGGTATACATATAGTCCTTTATTTAAAGACAGAAATTGTTCTCTCATCAGGTTTTTTCCTTCAACAACTTTCATTTTGAAATCATACTGTGAAACATCCTCATAATATCAGAAAGATATTTGGAAAAAAAAATGGACTGTGTAATCCTTCTGTGCAGTTAACAACAGAGGTTTATGAAGTTCAAGAGTATTTTAAATTTGCAGCACAATGGAAGGTCCTTCATCTCCACTGTTTATATTATTGACAACCATTTTTAAAGCATAGGAAAAATGCATCAATACACAGGTCCTACAGCAAAGAATACTGTAATGTATGCAAGAGAATGAAACAAGGCACAAGAAAGATAATATGTCCATATTAAGCTGAGAAATGGAAAAATGAATATGACTGAGGTCTCAAAGGGACTCCTGCATCTATGGAGAGGAACCACATCTTTTAGATCATATCATCCTAATACAGACATTTAAAACTGGTCAGAAGAGCCTGTGTCTTCTAAATACCTGCAAAGAGTCAAGGTAACTCATCTGTTGACATTCACAGTATAGCAAGATAAAACTAGGTGAAAAGATTCTTAATTCTGAAGCCAGCTTGATGACCTGTGTCTCAAGGTGCCTTCTTCCCAAAGGTTACCACTTATCCTGCTGCATTTTAGGATAGTCTGAGCCAGGAAAGAGAGGTTATCCTGTATTGTATCTGTCTCAAAAGACCAGAATACCAAATTCTGCATTCATCCTGAAAAAGCAGAAGAGAAATCTCAAGTTACACCATTCTAGATTTTTTTTAACACTAAGACAGCTAAGAACTCTCACAAGAATCGACATCAATATGAACTGTCAAGCTGTAGAAGTAGAAACTCATAGCAGCATATCATTTAACTCACCTGAGACATCCTAACTGAAATTCTAGACCTTCTATGTTGTCATAGAGGCATATGGAAAATAACTGGCCACATTCAAATTAAGTATTAATAATTCTTCACTGACAACATAAAAACCTAATCTTTGGTGTTTCTAAAATAACAACAGTTCAATTCTAAAATTTCAGAGTAGACTTTCAGAGTAGGGAAATTCTTTGAATAAGGTAAGGCAAAGTACCAAAGAACTACCAGGTTAGTACATCATGAATTTTACTTTCTGCATAGAAGCTAAGTATTTCCAAAGCCACAATGTTGTTCCTTTTCCTTTGCCAAGTAAAAAGGTGTAATTGCAGTCAAAGGAGTTACCTCTGTTCAGCACTCTGATCATCTTCGTAGCCCTCCTCTGGACCCATTCCAACAGTTCCATCTCCTTCTTAGGCTGAGGATTCCAGAAGTGGATACAGTACTCTAGATGAGGTCTCACAAGAGAGGAATAGAGGGGCAGAATCACTTCCCTTGACTTGCTGGCCATGCTTCTTTTAATGCAGCCCAGGATATGTTTGGCCTTCTGGGCTGTGAGCGCACACTGCTGGCTCATGTTGAGCTTCTCATTGACCAGCATTTCCAAGTCCTTCTCTTTCCAGGTAAGGGGAGAAGCTCCTTCAGTTTGAAGCATTTTGTGCAGCACTGGAACATTTTCACTAGCAAACTGCTTTCATACAGAGCTTGAAGTTTAAATGTGACTTTGTAGAGAATGTTTAAGATAAAAAAAGAATTATTCTTTAAAGCACAGCTATTTAAACAGCAGTTTGTTTAAGCTTAATACTGTAGGGTTGCAATAATAATGAAAATATTCAGTCATTTCAATACACTTATATTATAAAGGGAATTACTTATAGGATCTGACTATAAAATTTAACAAGGAACACCAAATAAAGAAATGATCTCTTCAAGTATTGGTAAGTAAGAAGAGGTCAATGGTTTCAAAAACAATATCTTAGCTACTCATAATTAAGTTTAAAAGTATACCCTGAACCCAGAACATGTATATGAAAAAGGCAAGCATATTGAGGCACCTAGGAAACAGTTTTAACTGCTGCCAGTTTTGTTACACTTCAAGAAATCTCAGAACACGTTCATGATACAAGAAAGAGTAGACTCACTGAATTTTAAAGATGTTCCAGAGCTTCCTTTCACAAGAATAAAGATAGCTCTCATACAGCGGCACCTGCATTAAAAAAAATCTTAAGCTAATGAGGCTATCAACACCATTCTTAAAGGAGTTATGCCACTGAAAAGATGAAAGCAGGTAACATATTTTTCTTCTCTTCAGACTCTAAAGGAAAGTTCTGTCTCCAAACTTCACTATTATTCTCATCATTTCTTAATCTATTCATCCCCTCAGCTCTTTCAAGGAAGGAAGCGGTGACCAGGATACAAAGTATGAAGGATCCTCAAAGTTATACCAAAAAGAAACAGGCAAAGAGCAGAATGCTATTTTTTCCCTTTTTTTGCTTAAGTATCAAAGACAAGACAGGCAAAAGTATGAGGGTTTTCCTCCTTAAAAATAGCTTCCCAAATTAATTCAATTTTGTTTGATTTTAATGGGATCCCAGAAATATATTTCTACTCCTAGACAGGAAAAACTTCTTTCATTAAATACCAAAATGGTTTTGAAAATATACTCCCACAGAAAAAAATTATTAAACTTGGTTAAGTGAGAAGTGTTTATGCTCTTGGTATTGAGTATGTTTTATGTCTCAAGACAGTTTTTGCAAGACATCTGTGTTGCAGATGAATTTAAACACTTTCTTTGATGTCAACATACTTATTTAAATACATTTTTTCATTTTTTAACTGTTTCGGTTATCTCTGTTTAAAAAAACAGGTCATATCTAGCCATGAGCCATCTATCCATTTCCACAAATGTATGCATTATTCAGAATTATCTGTGATGGCCCAAAACTGAAATTTTCTTACCTCAAATATGACAACTTTAGTTTAATTAGAAAAGAGTATTCATGCTGTTTGGGAAATAAATATGAAATATATGCGTGTTTGAGAGAGAAGGACATACAGCAACGGATGAAAATAATTTTCATGCTTAGTTTCAGTTTTCCTTTCTCATTTTTTCCTTAATATGACAAGGATTTAGTAGCGCTGTGATTGTTCTTTTTCCCCTTCATTATACTGCAGTTTAACACAAGGTGGTAAACCTATACTGAAAGAACAGTCTTTCAGGCAGTATCAAACACTGCTACTTGAATGTTTTTCAGTCTTGTAGCTGCCTCATGAAAAGTCTCTGTTTTATGAAATTTTCAAGGTAAGCTAACAAATTTTACCAAGGTAACATCCATGGTT
Source organism: Phaenicophaeus curvirostris (assembly GCF_032191515.1). Taxonomy (NCBI): domain Eukaryota; kingdom Metazoa; phylum Chordata; class Aves; order Cuculiformes; family Cuculidae; genus Phaenicophaeus; species Phaenicophaeus curvirostris. The sequence continues at coordinate 73,683,976 of NC_091395.1, forward strand.
TCTTTGATTCAGCCTTTAAAGTGTCATACTGTCTTTTAGTTCCATCATTTATTATACCAAGGCTGACTCAGTGAACCAAGCCATTGCAGAAGTGACCTTGTTTTCACAGCTCAAAGTACACAGTAATGCAAATTAACCACTGAAAATAAACAAAAATCTCATCCTTTTGTTCTCTTAAACCCACATTGAACTGCATACAAGAAGTAATAATCTTACTTGGGATGTTGTCTGAAAAAAAATGATGTTACACAAACGTTCTTGTTTCTGCTTTCACAATACCCCACGAGAAAATGGAGTATCAAAAAAACCAACAATCTGAAAAGCTTTGTTACTGATTATCTGAAGAGCCCTTCTCCTGTGTGGGCATCATGAATAATAGACTTTGATGTAAAGATCAAACTATTTCCTCTGAAGGGGTCTAACTGTTATCATATATTTGCTTTCCCAATTACTACTGGAAATTTTCTACCAGGCTTAGTGCTTTGTTAAATAAATGGAGATCACACTGGACATCACTACAGACTATACAAAATTTGTATAGAAATGACATCAATCCCCTTTGAAATGCAAAATGCTAAATTTCAAATATATTTCTGAAAACAAGTATAACTTTGATCCATCTTATAAAAAAAAGTTTCTTACTAAAGATTATTCTCTCCTATATAACCATTCTTTTGGCATCTAAAGATAACTTTTGTTCATAAATGTGCTTTATTGATCCTGTCTGGACCCCAGGTACTCACCAAAACCATTCTATCACTCTCCCTCCTCAGCTGGACAGGGGAGAGAAAATAAAATTAAAGGTTCACGGATTGAGCTAAGAACAGGGACACATCAGCCACCTCATGAACAAAATAGACTCGACTTGTGAAAATTAATTTGTTATGAATTAAATCGGAGTAGGATAATGAGAAATCAAATCATGAAACAACTTATTCCCATCCCTTCCTCCTTCCTAGATTTAACTCTACTCCTGAATTCTCTACCTCCTCCTCCACAGCTGTGTAGAGGGATGGGGAATGGCAGCTGTGGTCAGTTTATAACTTGCTGACTCTGCTGCTCCTTCCTCCTTGGGAGGAGGACTCCTCACACTCGTCCCCTGCCTCAGTATGGGGTCCCTCTCATAGGAGATGGCTTCATGAACTTCCCCAGCATGAGTCCTTCCCTTGAGCTGTTGTTCTTCATGAACTGCATTCCATGGAGTGCAGCCCTTCAGGCACAGACTGATCTAGTGTGGGTCCCCCAGAGTCACAAATCCTGCCGGCAAGCCTGCTCCATCATGGGCTCCTCTTTCCATGGGTCCAACAGATCCTGCCAGGAGAAGGCTCCAGCACAGTCTTCCCACCAGGTCACATCTTCCTTTGGGTGTGGGCTCCTCTCCAGGCTCTAGGTTGATTAGTACTCCACCATTAGCCTTCACGGGCAGCAGGAGTCAACCTGCCTCACCATAATCCGAACCACAGGCTGGAGGAGAATCTCTGCTCTGGCACCCAAAGCATTTCCTCCCCCTCCTTCTTCATTGATCTCGGAGTCTGTAGAGTTATTTCTCTCATATATTCTTACTCTCTAGCTGCAGCTGCTATTGTACAGCAACTTTCCCCCCTTCTTTATATTATCCCAGAGGAACTACCACTGTCGCTGATGGGCTCAGCTGTGGTGAGTAGCACTTCTTTCTTGGAGCTGGCTGGCATTGGGTCTACAGACATATGGGAATCTTCTAGCAGCTTCTTACAGAAACCACCTCTGTAGCCCTCTCCCACAACCAAAATCTTACCACACAAACCACATAAAACACAATAAAGTAATTTTTAATCTATACCATTACATTTAACTGAAGACTGATTACATAGAATAACATGTCTGAGCTCTGTTATAACATCAGAAGTAGAACATAGAGGTGAGATTTCATAGCCCATGACTAAGTCTAACATATCTCATGCTTTCAAATGAGCGAGTGACAACTTTTCATGTGGTAGTAGAGACTGCAGTGGAAGGAGCACTTCAGCAGTTCAGTCTGTTCTTTCCAAAAAGATTAACTGTTGCATCTTTCAGAAGGAGACAGTTGTTAGTTTTTGTTATTGAAATAGAAAAAATAGTGATCAGTTCTGTAAAATCTCTTGTATTTTATGAACACACCTTTCTTCAGTTGCTTGAGATTGACTGTTACATGTAAGAAAATATGCAGAGTGGATCATAAAATTATTCTAGTATTTCTATGAATAGAAGTCTTTCTTTCTTTTGCTAAGCAAATTATAGAAAAGAACAAGGTGGCTGCCTCAAAAACAATAGGAAAATAGCACTGTTCATAGCCAGACTGGTACATCACTTGATTATTACAAAAAATATAAGTAGTGTTTTTCTCCCAAGATTAATCCATTGTTAAAATGGTGCTTTTTGTAAGCAGAAAAAAGTTTGTATAATTCCTACATGTTAACTTGTCTTTCAACTGTGAAAACATTAAAAAAAATCATGAAAGATACATTTTTGATGTCTTAACTTACAGAAATATCAAAATATTTCCAGCAATTTTTAACTCTGCACACTTAAGGTGGGAATAAATAATTTTCTTCTTAATTATTTTTAAGATAACAATTAAATCCCACAAGGAATATTTGGAAAACAGGAAAAAAAGACAACTGCTGACATTCTATCAATATTCATAGCTAACAAAAATTAAAACTAGCGAGTTAATAAAATACAAAAAGAACTATTCAATGCTAAATTTTCCGACACCATTCTGTCTAGGAAATTTAAAGGAAGTGGAATAAAAGCAAAGATGGAAAAGTAACATAAATAATTATCATTTGATCTTGAAGATAATGTAAAGAATACTTTCATTCTCTGTATTTTCTAAAATAGCAACAGAAGCCATAAGCTTTGAATAATGCAAACACTGAGGTGTGCCATTATAAACAGTTTATTTTGACAGCTTAAAAACTAAGGAACATAACTACTCAGCTGCTAAAAATTGCTTTGAAAATCAAGTAGGATTCTCCTGTTGTTCTTTAAAGCTGACAAAATTGACAGTCTGAGATTTATATCCTGTTTCTTCCACAGTATACTGAAACTTCATAATATAATCTTAATATTAGAACAATTTTACTTGCATTGGCTGATGTCATTGTACTGTCATTTAAGAGTAAGGTCATTAATGGCCAAAGACATAAATCTTATCTAAAAGGACAACATCTCACAGGAGGAAAATGGAAGAGATTGGAGTGGACTTAAGTATACCGACTGTCGAGTAGGTGACTCCAAATATTGTAAAGTATGGAACTATTTACAAATTAGATTATAGTAATCTGAGTCATCACTTTCAAGAGAAGTTTATTGCCTTTACAGGAAATGATTAATTTATTGAGCAGCATAATTTGACCAAGCTCTTGAGTATAGACTCACACTGTGAGGGACTGAGATTTAATACTTGTAGAATTTACTGTACCATTGCAATCCCAAATGCAACAGTAGGAAAAATATGCTTAGGCTATAAAAAATTCTAACCAGATTGTAGAATGATGCTACATACTGACAGCCTTTGGGCTGAAACCCAAAATAAATTAACTCTTACTGTGGCTTTGGAAGGTTTTATGAAATGGTTCTGAAAAACTGTAATGAAACATATTACTGTGTCATGGTTTAACCCCAGCTGGAAACTAGGTCCCACAAAGCCACCCACTCACTCAGACCTGGTAGGATGAGGGCAGAGAAGTGGAATGGTAAATGTGCAAACACTTGTGGGTTGAAAAGACAGTTTAGCAAATGAAGTGAAAGCTACGTGCACAAGCAAAGCAAAACAAGCAATTGGTTCACCACTTCCCAAGCGGTCCAACCATCCCCAGGAAATCAGAGAATCATCAAGAGTAGCGGTTACTTGGGAAGACAAATCCTATCGCTCTGAATGTCCCTCCTTTCCTTCTTCTTCCCCCAGCTCTATATGCTGAACATGATGTCATATGGTATGGAACAACCCTTCTGTCAGCTGGCATTAGATGCCCCAGCTGTGTCCCCTCACAACTTCTTCTGTACTCCCAGCACTTGCTGGTGGGGTAGGATGAAGAGCAGAAAACCTCTTGATGCTGTGTAAGTGCTGCTTGGCAATAGCAAAAGATCTCTGTATCATCAACATTATTTCCAGCACAAATCAAAAACATAACCCAATACAAGCTACTGTGAAGAAAACTAAATTTCCCAGTCAAAACCCAGAACAAAATAGATAACCATTATAATTTTTTTAAAACAATATGTTAAGGACTGTAACAATGTTGATACAGTAAGAAAAAATGATAGATCTTGGGAATGACTCTACAAATCAAATATTATCCATTTTTCCATATGGTTGCCCTCTTATCTACCCAAAAGACTCCGTGGATTTCCAATGATTTCGGATGCTGGGATGATCCTCCCTCAGAAGGCTTAACATATTCTAAAGAACATGCTCTGTCTTCATCTCAGATAGCCTGCAACATCAAAAACATAGTGAGACACCTTCAAAATGACCTAAAATAGAGAAAAGTATGTCCCTGAAAAAGACATTATATTAAACAAAAGCAATTACTTTCTGTTTGCCTGCACTCATATTTTTTGTTTACTTTTGACTAAAGCTACCTGAATTCAATATGTGTCAGTTCTTATGAATTACTATTTCTATAGTTATAAACAAAAACATGGTTAGGAGAGCTTTCAGTCACTAAGGCCATCTGACAAGAAGACATCTGCACACTATTAATACAAATTTAAATGCTTCATTCAAATTACCTACTGAAAATGGTCTTCATCCCATGCTGAGGGATGAAATCATCATTAGTTGTGATTCCTATAAACTTCTTTATTCTGCCTTGAAAGTCCCTAAATCTTCAGTTTAGTCTTGCTTCTTTTTAAACATGCTGTGTATCTTAAAAATTGATGTTGTTTTTCCTTGTGAAATAAATAATATTCTAGACAATTACAGCATGTTTTTGCACGGCAGTGACAACTGGCTCACTTCTTTCAATAGAAAATAGGTTTGCAAAAATCATTGTCTTCATGTGTAATCAGTAATTCCAGCCTTGCATTGCTTACCTACTGTGGGTGGCTTTTAATGGTTAGAAAAGATTAGACTAGAAAATGCATGCCTGGAGTTTTGAACAAAATAGGTGACTATCTGTAAGATTTGGCACTTACACAGATTTTTTACAGAATTTCTAAAGACACAAAATTGTGGAAGGATGCGGCATCCTCCTTCACACAGGCAGATGCTTTGATCCATCAGGCTTTATTCTTTGATTAAAAGTGCTCGGAATTTGCAGGTGTTCAATTAGTCACCAGAGGGAGCCCACATTATTTCATAAACACAATTACAACACATTAAAAAGTGGAAGAGGGAAGATAACTTTTAGGGTGACAGTGAGAGAAATGCTGTTTCACACAAACACCCACACTCCCCCCCACTCCTTGAAAATCAGATACCAATAGTTTGCTATACAGCGCATGGTGGATTTTTCAGCAAGAAAAATACGAAGTAAATTTTGAAGAGATGAACACAATCCCTTTTCTTCTTGGGCTATAAATGATCTCTTTATTTGCTGATGTATTAAAGGATGCTGGCAAGGGATCCAATTTACTAATACAGAACAATAAAGTTCAAATGCTGCTACAGCAAAACCCCAGTTATCACAAGTGACACCAAATATCTCTGGATGATCAAACACAGCAGAACAGAGCATGAGATTAAATAGCTTGCCTATTAATCTGTTATAAGAGAATGTTGGGATAATGCAAGATTTTATAAAAGGGGTTTTCACTGGGATTTTTCTTGTGGCAATACCCTCTGTCCCCTGGGAAACCTAGTCTTCTGTGAATTGCAAGTTGTCTTTTGATTCTTCTTATATTAACTAGTTACTCTCTCATCCTTTAGCTTCTTATTTCCTTCCTTACCTTATCAACAGAAAAAACGTTTTAAAAAAATGGGGTTTTTTTGTGAGTATTCTGTATCTCTAACAGTTCACGGATGTTATTTGGATATCTTCCTTAGTTATTTACCATTTACATTACATTTGAGAGAAATGGCCTCAAATGTATCACATTTCACTTAGCAGTATTTGCTGTTAGTATTCTCTGTGAAGAATTCTCTGTTTTGCCAATAAAGTGAAAGGGAAAAAATAGAAAGCTAAATTACTAGATTTCCAAGTGTATTTATAGAATTACAATGGTAAAATAACTGTGCTTTGGAATTCACTGGAAGTTTTCATATTAAGACCTTATCTGTTTCATATAATATGATAGACATTCAAGGCAGCCTTTGAGGGAAATCTGTCATTGTTATAGCCTATACAAATTTTCCTATTTTCACACACTAATTCTGCAGATATCTGCAAATGATCACAGTATATCAGAAGTCTTTGTTTTTAGGAGTGAATCATTGCTAGTAGAGCTGTCTTCCTGCCTAATACAAACTATCACCCTCTCTGTGCCTTCACCCTTTAATTGCAAGGCAATTAAAATCCCCACAGTTTGCAATATCTATGTCCAGAATGAGTCATCTCATCACATATTTTTTTTCTTGCTTTCATTATATGCTTAGCAATATGTAGCTTAATATTTCTCTGTTTCTGTTGAGGTGGAGCTTTACTCCTTAATTGTTTTTTTCAAAGCTCTACACATTAGCTGGTCAGAGCTTTCTAGCATCATTGCACGAAAAAATATCTGTTTCTCACCACGATGTTGAAATTTTGGGATATATCCAATGATACCACATGTAAAGGATAAGTATGTCTGTGACTGATAAGCAGAAATTTTAAGAAAAAATATTCCATCTCCCACGAAGCTGGCACAGAATATCCAGCATTTAATTTTAGATAGAATCTCAAGCATTCGAAGAAAAAAATATTACATACTAAGAAGAAAATGATCTGAAACAGTTTGAGTGTGATATGTACCCCCAGTTACCGATGCCATCACAATGACAATAAACTCACTTTATCAAAGTGGCCTTTATAGCGCAGCTGTGGTGAAGCTGCATGCTTTGTTTGCCAAAATGAACAGGCAGAGACTTGTTTATGGTTCTGATGATATCTTTGCAACTTGATCAGTTGCTGCTGTGCTTTGACACTAGGTTTTATTGATAGACCCAATACCAGAGGTATCAGCTGGATGATCAAGCAAGGAACAAGGTTTCCTCCTATGCTCTGCACTCTGTCCTTACATTAGAGATGGGTCACTAGTATACAATATACTTGTGTCGTACTTATCCAAGTCAGGGTCTTTTCTTAGTGTTTGGTGAAGAGCAAATCCCCCTTTTTTCAAACTGAAATGATTGGATTCAAATACAAAAGTAATAAAGAAGGGGAGCAGGGAAAGTAAAGGAACTGTTTGCTAACAGCAAGCTTACCAGGTTAAAACAATGTAAAGGAAGCAGATTGAAGGACCCTTCTGGATACCCTCTCTTTCAGACTTTGGGAAGGTTTGACATCAACTATAGCAAACATAATATTTACAGTTTTAGTATCTTGCAGATAGTTTGTTTTCTTCATTTTGGAGTCCCATTCCCCAAATCCCCACATTGTACAGTCCATTGTATTAGGTTGAACAGTTCTCCTGGTGAGTCCCTGCCCAATTTCCTCTGCAATGAGCTGCAAGGTGCAGAATTCTATGAGCTTTCTTCAGATCTTTTGGCTTATTGCATATGACCGTGATGTCTGTTTTTTCCTTCCAGTTGTCTGCAGCAATGATACATGTTTATTATATTATTGTTAAAAGAATAAGTCCTGTACAGAAGCTTTCACTTCTGCTTCAGTTTTATCCAACCTTCATGTTAAAATATTTGTTTGAAAGCTAAACATTCTTGGACACCATATCTGTAGATACATGTGAATTCATTGCTGTTGTTTTAATTTTTCCTTGAAATATTTCATTTAACCTACACAGTTCTTTGGAAAGGCAATGTTGACTTATTATAGACATATAGTAGATCAGATGCTGATAACTTTGTTCATAATTAACAACAATCAACTCTGTTGATGAAACCACTGTGTCAGGGGGGCCACTTGCAGTGTATGATATTACTCAAAATAAGTTATCAGCATAATTTATCACACAGTATATTCTAGTATGACTGGTATCATTATGAGTAATATTATATCAATAACTACAACAATAATTTTAATGGTGTTATAATGAGTGGTTGGTCTCATGCAGTTTGTAATATTTCAGAAGATGTAAAATCACAGGCAATACCCAGAACTGCTGATACACAACTCAAATATACAAGAACCAGACCACCCTGAAGTGCTTGCAACCCATTTTGAGAAGAGCTTTTGGGAGAGCACTCAGACAAAGTGAGATAATAATGGTGACATGGAAGTTTAGCAACTGAGGCAATAATAAAATCTAGATTTGCTTTTCTGGATTGTCTCTGCATTAGGTCATACCCCCTTTTCTGAAGAGATCTCTGATCCTTGAAATATTTGCTTTTCCTAAGAGTTTCTTACATTACTCTCTCCAAGGTTTGTAAAAATCAATTGAGTTCTGTGAAAACAGTTCAAAACCATTTTCAAGCCTCTTTTTGATTCCTATCCCAACATACCACCAGATCCTAAGCTTTCCCCTATGTCCACTAAAACTGGGTGGTAGGGTGGGAGAGAAAATTGGTGGATATATTATTTTTTCCTAAATCTTGTAATTAATGGAGTTTGTATATTAAAAACTCAGCCAGGCTTACACTGCACAATCCCAACAGTTAATGTAGTTTATGTATCTCCATTAGCATGCTTTGCTCACTCAGCAACGTCCTACCATATTTCCCTTAGTATCAAGTATATTGCTAACCTTTGCCAGGATATTACTGAATTAAGGTTTTTAACTGCCCTTGCTGTTTTTTCTAAAGTTCTTTGGCTTTAAAGTTTCCTAATCAAGTGCTCTAAAAGTTATTTCATTGCTGTTTTCTCTGGTGATATTTGCTTCTTCTAAATACACTTTGGTTCTTTCCTAAATAGTCAGCACATCTCCATCTCATGGCAATATATACTCCAAGGAGTGCTAGTGGCCAAACTCCATGACACTTTTGAGGGCTCCACAAGATGATAAATGGAATATAACAGAGTATGTGAACTCCTGTAACTCCTGACTATATATATTGTAATGAAGTGGGAGATGTGCTGATTATCACATAATACAGATGCATTATGTACAAAATAGGCATCAAGAGGAAAGAACGTGCTCTGGTTTTATCACTCACTATTATGAGAATGAAAGGACCCAAGTATGCATAATAATAAACTGCAAATGTCATGCCTCCTACCCCTCCTTCCATCATCCAGAAAAATCAGCACATTAAGAAAAGAAGCAATGCCCTGGGTCTTGGTTATTAGCCACACAAAATCAGAGAACAAAAAGCTCACAACTACTGCCTGCAGTAAAAATGCTTTTCTATCTCAGAAGATAAATTCTGATTTTAGTTCTCATGGGACTCTAAAAAAGAAGAAACATAATTAAACTAGTAAGGTATGAATATTCACTAGTGGTCAACAGCAGCTGCTTCAAAAGGAAATGTAAGAAATAGAAAACAAAGTTTAAGGAACTGAATCAAGCAAAGTGTCTTTCCTGATGTTGGTAAGAAATCCTCAGATTTCAATAAAACCGCTTCTGACTAGACCAAATAGCTATAAAACTCATGGACTTCCCATACCGTTTCTGTTTACACCCTTTAGCATCTCTTACTACATCTGTAAATCAAGAAACAGCAGTTTCCAAGTTGATTATAATTTCAAGCCATATAAATTAAGCTAAAAAATCCCCTCCAAACAGTGCAGGCTGAGTCCACACTTGGGTGCAATCTTTTACAGACAGGATCCTTATGGGGTACGTCCTTTTCTTATTCCACTGCTCTAATAATTTCAGTTTGTTTGCAAAAGCAGGTGGAAATCCAATATCTGCACAGCTGTGTTGATGATAATCTATTAAAGATGTGGTTCACCTGCTTACTCATTTTAAGCCAGTCACGCTGCCATGCTTTGTTTTCTCCTTCAGTTTCTTAATATTTTCTTTCCTATTTTTGTCTTCTAACATATTTGAAGTATCTTTTATGTTTATCTTAATATTCTTCAGCAGTAGTGCTTCATTATTCCCATTAATACTTTCAATGCCCTCTTTATAGTCCCTCTGTTTCTTCACATAAAATTCTAACAACACTGCAGATCTTTTTCCTATAATTTTTAAAGCTTTTTTTTTGCCTTTATTTAACCTAGAAGTCATATCAGTCATCCACATTGAAGTTTAATACTTGGGTTTACATAACGGCCTATTCTCTTTTTAAGCTCGCTAAACCACCTCCTAAACCTTTAGCTAATGTTATCTCTTTCTAATACATGCTGCCAAGTTATATCACTTATCACGTGGTTAATGGGATTACATGTGTCTGTTTAAAAGTTTAATTAACCTGAGTTTCTATTAAAAATGCCACCCAATAAGTGAAATTTGAAGTTAGTCAACAATGATAACAACAATAGCAACAATAGTAGTTATTATTTCTATTTCTTGATTAGATTCTTAAGAGTCACTTCCTGTGTCACAGCCTGATCATTTGGCATTACAGATGTTGTTCGCTTTTTTGGTATCTCTTGAACATAATATTTTTCCCCTTTTAATCCTTTGTTCCCTAGCTTTAACAATTCCTTTGTAGTAAATTTAAGTCCTCAGTTTTTACTGAGATTCTATATTTTTGAGAACATCTTGCCACCTTGGACTGAAGGATGATGAATATTTTCTGTAATTTTACTCAATATCAAATAAAACAGCCCAGACCCTGTCTTAAAATTCTCTAACAGAGCTGCAGAACCTGTGCTTCATTTACCTTCCTCTTTTTCTGATTGCCCTAGAGAATATAAGGAAAATTGAATGTTGATAAGGTACAACAAATCTGACAAAACAGTTATTTCTAACAGAAATTACCAAAGAACTCAGATCTCAACAGGCAAAAATCATCATAATTTCTCTGAGGCAGTATAAATAAACAGATTTACACTGGATGAAGATGAAGTTCCAGGTTTGTAGTGTGGTTTTGTGAGCAATGAAATGTATAACGTTGCACACATGCATTTCTGGGTGCCCAGCTTATTTCTTCAGTACCTTTTGAACCTGTTGACCAATTCCTGGCTCAATTTTAATAGACAGGGTAGAGTTTTTTAATAAGATTATATACTATAAATTCTTTCCTTTTTTTTTTCAGAGTAGAACTACCCTATTGATTCCTCCAGTAAGTCTGAAGTTGAACCCACTCCTTATCAGACAACAAAGTCCGTACTTTCACATGTGACATGCCCAGCAAAAGAAAGGTTTAGCTGGAATTTGAAGCTCTCTGGGCAGCACAGACAGAAAGAAATAAGAAACCAAGCCTTATTAGTCCCATGTTTGAGATACAACTTGCATAAGTTAAATGTCACGTATTTGTAGCAACACCTGTGTTTGGGCATGTAACAATCAAAATTTCTTAAATATGTTTCCTGGGCTTCACACAGATATAACTGCCATTGAATCTGTGAGTATTCAGGTTCCCTGAATTAATCCCTCAAAGATCCTGAATTGGGTGTTCACAAAATGAACATAAATAATTACAAGGTGCATTTTTGTCCTATTTTGACTGGAAAATTATTTGCATATTTCATAACGCATTTTCAACCAAGTTCTTCTGTAGCAATGTACAAAATTATTTTTCCACACTTAGTTTACCATACTAATAAAGAAAAATTTAATCAGAGAGTTTTGGAAAGAGTCATTAAGCACTCCTCTCCAATTTGTAGTTTTGATGCTTCCCACAGTGTTAGCAGAAGACCTCAACCAAACCACATTGTTATAGCTTCATTCAACTGAAACTATGATGATTCACACAAGCTCCCTTTCACGCAATATATACCCATGAAGGAAGAACAAGAACAGAATGAGAGCTCTGAGAACACCAGCAGAGGGGTAATGATGCATACACTGCAAATGTGGTGGGATTTTGTTTCAAAAGACATTAATTTAAACCTGAAAAACCCAGACGATGTGAGGGGGAAATTTGTTGTGTGGAAAATCTCTGTTCTAAGTTGGGATGAAATGTTTTGTAGGACTCTTGTTTATCTTATAGTATTTATTGGGTTACAATTTTAATCATTAATCCTTTTCTATAATATATTATGTTAAGGTATTTACTAGCAGTATGACATCATGCTAGGGTATGTTAGTAACATAATATTGACTTCAAGATAAAACTATAATAATTTTCCTCCTGGTAGTACTCTGTTAATTAGAACACTTGAGGAAGGAGGGGTTGTTGTTCATGATGCTTTGCAGAGAAAGGAGAACAACCAAAATGAGCATTTGTAATGACCACAGGGTGCTAATTTTCTTATGTGAGTACCTAATCTGGGGTAATAAACTCAAAAGTAATAACGTCAAGAGAAAGCAGGAGGATGCAGGTGGTACCATTTAACAATGCCTTGAGTCCTGAGACTTTACAGTGTTACGCGCCAGTTCCTTTTAATCATTTTAAAGGTTCTGTGAAACCATATGAAATAAAACAAAAAAAAGTCACGCACAGACCTTTTTCAATAATTACATTGACTAATAACTACGTTAAAACTAGCAAATAAGGATAGGTATATAAATAACCTCTCAGAAGTATTTAGGTCAATTTAGCACATTTGATGTCCTGCCAGTACTTCTACTTTTGGAGGTAAATTACTGTTTTCAGCAGTACTTACAGCCTTAGCAGTTCTCCATCTTTTCCAGACTTCCAGCTGCTTTTGGTGTCGGATTTTGGTGGAAATGCTTCCTGCAAAGGTTCAGATTTAGCTCCCGAAGAATCTGAAATCAGACCTCCTAATATTGGATGAAGCTTCTGTAATTGATGGATTCTCTGCTCAGCAATACAGACAACAGGAGATAATGCAGTCAGAGAGATGAGGGACCAGACAGTCCTACTAGAATTAGCAACTTTGTATTAGAACAGGTGGTAGGAAAATGGTCCCAAAGCTGTAAGCTGTTTCATTGTTAGCTGTCTGACAATTCCAGATTTACTTTATTCCATATGCTATGCAGTGCACAAAACAGTGCAGAGTGTACTGAGAGGTGTACCTTGATTACACATCATCGTGCATTCAGTGCAACAACTTGCACCAATAACAAGTAGCTGAACTTCTTGTAGCTCCCTACTTCTGGAGACCTGGACAGGGAGAAAAGCAGACCAAGGCAGTACAGCTCACTGTATTTTCAAGTGTAATGGTGCTTGAAAAGACGTCTTGACTTCCAATTTTATCTTTTTCGCATTGCATTCTGAGTGTTTCATTTGTATCTTGCCTAGTAAGTAGGGTTGTTATTACATAAGTGCAAAGTATTACTGCTACTCATGCAGCAGCCTGTACACAGTGTGTTGTTTTCATTAAAATTCAGGCCTAGATGGCTGCTGAGTGTTGGAAAGTACATTACCAATATAACTGAATTGATTTTCTTGAACCCATTGAAGGTGAAAACATTGGGCATAATTTGTCTAGATTTCAGAAAAAAACCCGAAACATTTGATACCACACAACAGATCCATTTATAAAGTTAGACAGCATAATACAGACAAAGTAAACAATGTCCTGAAAAACAGACACAAAGGTCAGTGAAAAGAAAACACACAGAACAAACTACATACAGGTTGCTACAAAATGCAGTAGTAAAATCATTTCTAGATTTGTCTTTTTAAGGTCTGTTCCAAATCTTATTACTCTCAGTATGTCATGCTTAGTTCTCTGTGCTGTAGAATCATAGAATGGTTTGGGTTGGAAGGAACTTCTAAAAGTCATCTAGTTTTTCAGGGTCCTGTCTTGACTTGACCTTGAATGTTTCCAGGGATAGGGCATCAATCACCTCTCTGGGCAACCTGCTCCAGTCTCTCACCACCATTATCAGAAAAGTTTTCTTCTTGTATCTGGTCTGAATGCACCTTCTTTTATTTCAAAGCCATTATCCCTTGTCCCATCACAACAGGCCCTAGTAAATGTTTGTCACCATCAAACTGTAGGCTCCCTTTAAGCACTGAAATGACACATTGGGGTTTCCCTGGAGCCTTCTCTTCTCCAGGCTAAACACTCCCAACTTTCTCAGACTTTCCTCATAGGAGAGGTGCTCCATCCACATCTTTACTAAAAATCAGATGCTGGATGTATGCACTGTCCTTTCAAGGTTGATTCTGAGAATGTGCTTCCTAGAAAATAAGAAAGATGCATTATTTTGACCCATCAGGACTACCAGTACACAGTTTGTTCCATCTTGTCATTACTTCACATACAGAAGAGAGAATGGATGAAATAAAATCTTTCCTAAAAATTTATCAGAATCACAAAGTAAACCAGCAACTGCTGGTGAGATGCAAACCCAATGGAGTAACTACCTAACAGGTATCCACAAAACACATTTGTGCACGCCTTTCGATCAGCAGCAAGCAGAACTGCTGAAGGTATAGCTGGCTGGCAGGAATATTTCTTGCCTAGTTTTTTGACTACTTAAAGTATTTTGTGAATACACTAATGATGTCTTATTAAGAGAGATTGTTGCAGAAAAAAACATATGTTAACTATTAAAAATAATAATAATCTAGGAAGTAGGAAAAAACCTGTTATTTCATATTTTTGAGTTGCGAACAGTGAATAAAGACCAGCCATCCTTGACCTACGTGGCTGATGAAAAACTAAGTGGGAGGATGAATTCTGATAGAGAGATAAGATGCTGAGAGAAGAAAGGAGAAGATTGAATAATGTGTCTGGGATTGTAACTAATTCAGAAATAAGTCATGGACTGAAGTGTAAGCAAGCACTAGAATATAAATAGTTTGAACAGAACAATAGGACTTGAGTGAAAGCAAAGTGACAGATTTGGAAATGGTAGGAAATTTAAATGAACTCAGCAGCAGGATAAATGGATTGATAAGAGGTAATTTCAGGGGTATTAAAGATCTGTGCAAATATAATAATGAGAAAATCAGCATCAACACCAGGAAAACTCAGTGAGTTTGGCCCACATTTTGTTGTGACCAGAAGTTAATTTTCAGTCAGATTTTCAATCATCCATACAAGAACTTGTGAACTTCTTGAGTGCCTTATGGCAAGGGATCATTTTTATTACTTGTTTCATCTTATGTTTCATCTATATTTTATCTCCTTGTGACTTTTCTTACTTGCCCGTTTTTAAAATGTCAGACGGTTATAACACATTCCAAAGAGATGTTTGGTCCTGTTGTTCACTTAGAACAAATTGGATATCAGGGTCACAGCAGAAAGTTCTGTAGACATGATCTCTCATCATGATGTGCGGGTTAGGTCCACACTTACATGAGCTTACCTTTAGTCACCCCAGATACTTCTTTCTAATGTGTTTACAAAAAATTTCTAAACCACCTATGGTGACAGTATAAAGAACATCACTGGATCAGATAACGCTCTGATACATCCTGATATCAGGACAGCTGCATGTACCTCCACTACACATCCAGACTATGATGTGTTCTCATTTTGTCAGAATAGTTTCTTGGCAAATGTAGGAAACCAAGGCAAAAAAAAAGGGCAGAATAACTAATTCTGTGTTATTCAGGACCTTTTTATTAGGAACTGGATTCAGATCCCTTGGATCTTAGGCAAGTGTGGAATGCCTACAGGGAAAAAGTACGGCGAGATCATTACTATTAACATTAACAATGTCCCCTCCTTACGCAGGAAGAGTCAATGAAATTAGTTATCAAATGTGTATTTTAACTTTAGAAAATGAAATAAAGTTCAGAATTTAAATAAAGTTCAGAATAAAATTATGCACAGCTATAGTAAGGTTTTGTCTGCTTGATATCTTCTGTTCTCACCAAATTTTGGCTACCTTCCTGCTCCCTAAAACCTGGCAGGTTGGAGGTCTTTAAGAAGAATTAACAAGCTGCCGTACTTTCAAGCTTACGTATGCCTTATGTAGAAAATCTGATTCTTTTGCAAGGAATAAAGCCATTAGGATGAATTTTCCCCCTTGAAAATTTCTCTCCTCGGTTCTCTCCTCTAGTTTTGTAACATTTAAGAAGAGCTTTGAAAGTTCACTCCACATGATGAACAGCGTGTCCGTATCACACACTTACGATACATCTGTATCACTACAAAGCATCTCTCATTAGTCACAGTATATGGGTAGATAGTCAGATAAACCTTCTCTTTTGAAATGCTTTAAAAGAATCTCAAGCCTAAAAGTGAAGAGAAATGGTGTGGTTCATGGCATGGTTCACAGCATCATGAGTTTTATTGGTGAGGCTCCATAACAGGTGGTAGTTTCCCTTAAGCAAAATCTTCAGGTTCAGACTGGAATGCTCAGGAACAAGGGTGATTGGAAAGATCTCACACATTGTAAGATTTGTGTAACATAACACACTAGGAAAAAGTGAAGGAAATAAAGGATCCCTCTTCTTGGAGTGGTAGGAGACTGGAAATGCTCTGATGTGTAATTAATGAAATGGAACCAGATAGGATGGGGAAAAGGAGTCTTAGCTTGAAGAAATATATACAGATTTATCAGAATTTCCAACTTTACTGTGCTCTTCCTTACCCCTCCAGGTTTTTATTACTCTGCCTGGTGCTTCAGCCTTCACAGAAAAGCTGTTTCAACAAGATGTGTGCATTTGTCGTCTGTTTAAGGGAAGACTGATGACTTAGTTTAAATGGCCAGTGAAGGTGAGCGGAAGCTAAACTGCTTGACTTTGCACTGAATCACACACAGAGGCTGTTCTGTCATCTCTGCTGGAAGGCAGCAGACTGCATCAGAGGAGAGGAGCAGGCAGCCAGGGAAGCCCATGTCATCAGAGGCTCCAAGTAGATTTCTCAGAGCTTCCTTGACCATACGACTGCCCAGTTCAGAGAAGAAAACTGAAAAAAAAGGGATCAAGTGCAAAAAAAGAAGACAAACAGTAACAATAGGAGGTTGTAGAGAGGAGGGTGCTGGCCTCTTCTCCCAAGTGACAGGGGACAGGACAAGAGGGAATGGCCTCAAGCTCCACCAGGGGAGGTTTAGGCTGGACATTAGGAAAAAATTCTTCACAGAAAGGGTCATTGGTCCCTGGCAGAGGCTGCCCAGGGAGGGGGTTGAGTCACCTTCCCTGGAGGTGTTTAAGGCACGGGTGGACGAGGTGCTAAGGGACATGGTTTAGTGTCTGATAGGAATGGTTGGACTCAATGATCCGGTGGGTCTCTTCCAACCTGGCTATTCTATGATTCTATGAATTTGATAAGGTTTGTTCTCATTGTTAGAGATAATTCTGTGTATACTCATAACCCATAGATCTAGTGCATTGAATCTGGACTGAACTTCTGTTGGTAAACCAGTTAACAAAATTAGTAATAATTTAAATATATATACGTAGTTTTGTGAAAATTTTCACTTAACATGGGATAGACTTTTAAGCCCTGAAGTAACAAGCATACCACCTCTCATAATAAGGTGCAAGAAGCTGCACATAGTTGACTTCAACAAAATATTTATGTTGTTGTAAATCTATCTTACATGTAGTTGTCTACCAAATACTGCTGTCTTTCTCAGAATTTTCTGGAAATTCCTCAAGTGTGTGAAATTGTGGCTTTTCAGAAGAATAATCACTCGGTAACATGAGTTAGAGTGGAGATTTTTCACTGTGTGAAAAAGGCTTTATCTCAAGGCTTTTTGAGTGCTAATTTGAACAAGAATCCAAATAGAATGAAGATATTCCTGGAGTAGTATCTTAATTCTTGTTCTCTCCCTTCCTCATTTTTTAGGACTGTATAGACACAGCATTATCCACCTTCCACTTACATTAAAAATAAAAATTTAGTTTGCAGTCAAGATGTGTGAATAAATAAAAATATTTATTACTTTGATTGGGCAAATGTTCAAGAGAAAATTACACCGGGTGACTGAAGACCAGTTCCTAAAATGCAGAATCACAGAAGTACTTCTGTAACTATCCTTCCCTAACCTTCCTATATGCTTGTCTCAGTGTTTTACTCTGTTACAGGGATTTTAATTACAGAATTAGCATGATTTTAATTACTTTTTGCAGCCATATGCAAGCTCCCAATTAAAGGCATTACCCCTTATCCATATGGTCTGAGTTTTTCTTATTATGTTTGGTTTGTACATTGCCAAGAGAGAAGAAGGTTAAAGTATGCTCTGAGAAGAAACAAGTGTAGCCAACTTTCTGTTAGTGATAGGTGAGTTATCCAGGTTGCACTAACAAAATACTGCAAACACCTGCAGGCCAGCTGAAATCTGGCAAAGCTTATTCCTCAGATGTAGGTACAGCCTTACTAGTTCCAGACCTGATTTAAATGTCTCTATACATGCTCTCAGGAATAGAAGGGATTTGTTAACTCCATCTAATTCTGACCCTGACAGCTTGGATCTGAGTTTGCACAGCTCTGTGAGTTTCTTTCTTCCTACTGAATACCCCAGTTCTTGGTGATCTAAAGATTTATTACTCTTACATTAATTCAACTGAGGTATTTCTTGACCTGAGCTGTCACTGTGAGATATGGTACCCAAGAGATTGGAATTTATTCCTTGTGTTTTATTGGATGTTTGATGTCTTGGAAAGGGAGGACTTCCATTGCCCCACTCTGAAAGGACTTTATGCTCACTTGCCTGGGGCCAGCTGTTGTAATTTGATGTAGTTCCATTGAAGCCAGTGGGGTTATGTCAGGAAGCCAGGTTACAAGGGAGAAGATTGAATGTCAAATACTAATTTCATATTATTCTTGATCTTTTGTTAAAATATTATATGCTATTTCTACATTTGCTTTTATAAGAAGGCAAATTCCAACCATTTACTCTGAACAAAAAAAAGAAAAAAAAAAAGTGTTTCCTATAAATATATATGAAATGACTTATTTTATACAAATTCATTTTGTATAATCTTTAATAAAGGATAAAACAAATTTTACTGAATTCAATTAACGTTAGATGAGTTTCCTTCCTTACTACTTTTAAAACTCAAACATCTGTTTTAACAAGATGTTCCTGCTAAGCAAAATACTAAAGAAAGTATTTTTTAATGTGGAATAGTACTGACTAATAGAGACTGTTAGTTTTCAAGGAAATAATCCATCTATAGTTTTGGCATAACACACCTGTGCTATTCTGCTATTTTGAACCTACAATACTAACTACTTTTTTACTAAAATGGTTTTGATCAACTATGCACTTCACCTGAAGGAAAAATGAACAAACATTGAACTGATAAGCTAAAACAGACTTCTAAAAATCCTCTGTTCCTCTTATAATTGCTAGTGTTAGCAGCAGAAATATACTAAAACATGCAATTGGGAAGTTCTCCTTCAACACTAAGACTTAGGAGAAAAATTGTTGCAAAAAGTCATTGTAAATAAGAAACAATAGAAAGAATTTTCAGTTGAAAATATTGAATTTCTTTTTGGTTTACAAATGTCTAACCTGCCAGTAGTTTAAGTGATCAGTTTATACACTACAGATAATACTGGGGTGTAAGATATAAAGAAATAAGCAATAACTCTGATTCCCAAAGCAGGTATGGTGAGAACAGTACAAGGAAAGAGGGAGCAAAGGAATGAGGCATTTGATATTAGCTTGGGGATGCTCACCTTCCATTCTGTTGCACTGTATAAATAAATTCAAAGACAGACTTATCTTTCAATGCTGTTATTTCACAAAGTTGTATTTTTGTGCACACATAGAGCTGAGAGTGGAAACAATGTCTGACAGTTTGCTGCTAGTAGAGACTAGTGACAAGCTCCTGTTCAGAGCAGCAATGGTGGATCTGTGAAATAACTGATCTGAAGCACCGTGGTTCTTATGGAGACAGTCTAAACACATCAGTGTTGAGTAAAACACAAGTTCAAGCAGTCAGCGTAGAGATAAAACTTTGGAGGAGACAAAATCAGACAGTTTTAGGATGTCACCACATTAATGAGTACAGGAGCGATGTCTGTTTCAGTCTGCAAAAGCAAGCATCAGTCCAAAGAATAGGTGTCAATTAATTCTGAACACCTCCAAAAGAAAACGGAACACAAGATTGACCTGCAGTGAAGATAACAAGCTCACAGCTGTAAGAGCTACACATGGATATTCTCAAACTGTTTTAAACATCATTCAGCCTTCCATTCATCAATATGTTGATGCATCAAATGTTGTAACTCGTCCAAGGGCTTAATATCATGTAGACAATCTGACTATAACAGAGACTTCAGCACTGAAGGACCTTAAAGATGGATAAAAATTGAGTGCTTCTACCTGTATACACCAGAAGGCTAACTTTACAATGCTTTATAGCATCCCTTATTGGAATTGTGTCAGAGAGAAGGGAGAGCAAGAAGAACTGAACCTCTGGGAATTCATTAACTGATTGCCCCTTGTAGTTGAGGAAAATCTATTAGTAGAAACAAATTGACCTTGCTAGCTAGATAGAGATACAGATGTTAAATGATGTAACCAGGCTAAAAATCTGCTGAATCACATGTAGCTCTTGCAGCAATGAAAAAAAATGTTGGAGGCTATTTTTACCAGGGAAAGGGCATTTTTGATGAAATAGAAGAGCCTCTATTGAATCCTCAACAGTTGTCTAATGTAAATCACGGGCGTTTTAAAATTCTATTGTTTAGTCCTGTTATATTTCAGAACTTTATTAGTGGATCTGTTCCAACCATCATGCTCACAGCTTTGAATTAAAATATGCATATATATCTCTTCACTTCTCATGATACCAGAAGAACAATTACAGCTGTTGATCCTAACAAGTAAAACAGTAGCATAAAATGCAGAAATAGCACTGCTTGTAGAAGATATGAAACCTGTAAAGCACAGACCTAATCCATTTTTTAGCTTTTCATGGTTTTAGAGGATTTTTTCCCCAAATGAATAATTCTATATAAAAATTCAATTTTCTCCACACTTGCAGCAAAACTCATTTTACAGAAGCAATTAGCTAAAGATACCTAAAATGCCTAAAGAATGTTTTAAATATTTCTAGCGAACTAAGGTTGCTGTGAATCACAATAGTATAGGCAAGGTCAAGACAAGTCTGGACCAATTTGTGGACGAGAAAACTATTGACAACCCTTAAATATAAAGTCAGTGATGGTTTCTATGTAAGTACTCGAGACTGAAATGATACTCATATAAAGCTTAGTATAAACTGATCCAGTTCTTTCAGTCTTCTGTAGTCATCTGGTTTTAGCTGTTACTGCAAACAGAGTTCTGGTTTAGATGAGCTTCTGATGAGCAATTGTTATGTTTTTGTGACAACTAGACTAAGGAAACATCAGTTTTCAAACAGTGATTTAGGCTGATCTAGAGGAAAGGGTATCCATTAATGTGATGCATTTTAAAAGTCAAACACAGAGTTTATTATTCCTCATATCCGAAGTATTAATATGTATATCTTGTTCACTCCTGCAACGGGCCCTAGTACTTTGCAAATAAGGATGTTCTCAATATATTCCTTGTTTAAATGTACCTTTATTCAATATTTCTTTTTGCTTCTGTACTAAAGACCGGCTTTGACTAAATGTAGAGGAGTAAAACAAAACTCAACTCAATCACAAATCCAGATCACTCCTGCAGCATCCCAGTTACTCACCATTTTTATGGAAGGTCCAAAATTAGGTCAGAAAACCAGTATAGTTTAGAGTTCAGGGAAGAAAGTAACCGTGTCCAATTACATCAGCTTCTACTGCTTAAGTCTCAAGGTTTAAAAACTGCACAAGTACTTGCATTTTGATATTGCTTAAAGGTATTTATTTAAGTTCCAAGTCCTTAATAACATCAAGTAACCTGATAATTCTTTATACCTGAAAAAAGAAACCAAATATCATTGCCTGGAATAGAGTGACAGTGATGCTTTTAAAGCAGACTACCCACAAATGAACTAGGTTGGGTACAGATATCAGCCTAGCTTGAGCTGTATGTAATTCAGTTTGATTTCAAAACCCATCCATGAATCTCTGTAGACATTCAGAGGGTTGTTTTATCTTGGCCTACATTCATATCTTACTTACATCATTACTCTCATTCAAACTAGGTAGTTTGAGTGGCTGCAGAACAGGTGTAACCAAAGACTGAGTTGTATACAACAGAAAAAAGAAACACAAGAAAACAAAGAATCCTTATTAAGCGACAAAAAATGTAATGTGTACTTACACTATTTAACCACCGTCACGTATCTTTGAGGGTTACGTTAAAGGGAAAAGTGTTTAGATGTATGTAAAAGACAACTATGAACAGGTAACTGTTGGTGCAACCTTTGATTAAGATCTACTGAACTCTCTAGATATAGTAAAAGTCAAATGTGACCAAATCTCTGGCTGATTTCTCTCTTTCTGGGAAGTTAATTAAATAGATGCACCCCTCAATTCTCCTGACAACTCATTGCTTCAAATATTTTAATATTTCTAAAATGAAAATGGAAAATTACAAAAGCATGTCAACAACATCATTAGTTATGAGCCTGCTTTTTGCCAAGTGACTCAGGGCACTATAGAGACAATTAAAGTCAAATTATAATCACACAAATTGTTATGAATACATGTTATTAGCTAATTAGGGGAAAAAATCTACACCCCAAAATTAAACTAAAAATAACAAATATGCCATTATTAAAAGCAAACAGTAGAGCAAAACAATAAGTTGTTTGTATTAGTGCTGCTTCAGGAAGTTTAAAGACAAGTTTCATATATTTTGTGATGTTTTAAACTTAGTTTTTGTTTAATTTTTACCTTAAAAGACAGGAGGCAGGATTTTCTCATGAAATATGTATATGCTTGAAACTTATCCCTGAGTGGAACAGAGAATCTGGGCCTAGGCAGCTGGGCTTCCTACAACATGTGTCAAAGAAGAGCTGGAAAAACTCATTCTTTCAACTAAAGAACAAGCTAAAAATGTCATCAAGAAGTACTCATTCCCTTGCAGAATTTTTGTGTGAAAATAAAGGTTGTCAGCAATTACTACCTGGGCGCCTCAAAACTGGCATCTTGAAATTTTCTCCTCCTTCCATTTTCCAAAAAAAATTGGACTCAGACTTCATTGTTATGAGGTACAGGCTTTGTTAATATGCAGATTTTTGCTATGGATATAATTTACTGTGTTTTCTGGTGCATTCTCTTCTGAGAAAAGATTGATCTCTGTTTCCTAGAAAAAGATGAGAACACAGCTCAACCTTTTATTTTTCTTTACAGGTGGCCACATGATTCAAGTTATATTGTTTGAAAAGAAGATGTCTTGTATTTCATATTCACATTTTTGATTTCTGATTTCTGTCAGACTCTGAACGTGTTTACTGAATTCAGGCCTCAGGGATTTAGGCAGAGTGGGAGATGCATTTCAGCTAAATTTAGACATTGACATCATCAATGTCTACCTCTAAGGTAGTTCATCTGGGATCTTGCCATTGTCAGGAGGTGAAGTGAGGACTTAGAGCGCTCATTTCATCTGAGATATTTAAGTTTCAGGTACTTACTTGTCTTCATTGAAAAAAAATGGACTTTCTTCAATTCATTTCTGAAAGGAACCCCTTGTTTATAAGCTGTTATAAGGTAGTTTACCAGGCCAAATAAAATTGAATTTATTGATTAAACCTATGGTCACTTGTAGAATATTAAAGAATAAATATATATAAAAAAGAATTAAAGTAGCATTAAATGGTTATCTACTATGTGTTTGACTAAAACCAAAGTTAAAAAAACAATTACAGTTTCTGATGAAATATTTCTCTCCCCTGGCCTTGAACAATCACTGTGATGGAAACTATGTAATTGTTTCTATTAACCATTGCATGATCCTTACCATGAGCCACTAGAGCAGTTTTCCTCCTGTTCAACATAAATCTTCACAGATGGAATTTAAAAGTCCATTGGGTTTTTTTAATTTATCTGTAATCATGGTGAAGACTTAATTTCCTGGTCTGCAGAAACCCTTCTACATATTTCAATACTGCCACCACGTCACCATTTGATCTCGTTTGTTACTTTATAACTTGAGACTTTCTTGTTAACAACCAAAATGTAGAATATTTTGACTTTGTTAAAAACACAAAAAGAATAAAGAGACAGTTTAGATGGTCTGTAGAACAGTTGTTCATAGTAAATTTTCATAATTTGTTTTCCTTAAATTAAAGCACTAAGAGACAAACTTGTGTGGTACAAATAAAGGAGAATGATTTGAAAGTTTTAGTCTATGGTATATGCAACATTTTCAGTAGAGTGGCCTTCTTTTTGGTTTTTTTTGTTTGCTGTACATTGAAAGTTCTCAGAAACTGTTGTTCAGTAGTGATATTGTAATTTTTTAATATAATGTCTCAAATATACCCCATGAGGTGAGAAAAGGAAGGGAATCAGCCTGTCAGCCTGATGACTCTCAAACTGTTCTGGTTTTGGCTGGAACAGTTAATTTTCTTCACAGTAGATTCTACGGGGTTATGTTTTGGACTTGTGACCAAGACAGTGTTGACTGCAGTGACGTACACTTGATCTCATGGCCAAGCACAATTCCATTTCAAATTGACCCTTTCTAAGAATCATGAAGTACCTCCATCAAGTTTTTTTATGTATCCCTCACTTAATGGATGCAGTCCTAGGTGAAAAAAAAATCAGGGGCTGTTTGTCAAGGTGGCTGGCTTAAGGTGACGTTTACCTTCAAAACTGGGACAGCATGAAACCATGCACAGAAGTAGTAACAGTGGTCAAAGTAATAACTTGATTTCTTTTGGAAGTGTTCTTTTTCCTTGGTACTCTTTCAAAATACCTTTGTTTTATGCCAGTTATCACCATTAAGAATCACTATTAATGTAAATCTGTTTCTACTGCATAATTTCCGCCCTCTGATTTATTCTGTGGGTTCAAAAGAATGTATCCAGAAATAAAGATAAGGTGGAGGAAAGATGACAGCTCCCTTTTAAATGCAACTTATTTCGGGCAAACAACTTGTGCTTTCACCATTTTAACATTAAACATACCCTTCAACTGAACAAGAGATCAGGCCCAAACAGGAAGAAGTAACTAAAGCCAAAAGAGACAGAAACAAAACATTTCAATAGCAGTTCTTTTTCTTTTTCATGTTTTCTCTCCTTCCTCCTGGATGAAACTGATTTCATTTTCTGAGCTTGAAATTACATTGTAATCTCAAAGCCATTTCTGTTCTTTTTGCTGGAACACAGAGATTGCTGGTTATATTTGTTCTATTTTTTTTTTTTTTTTTACCTTCTGCAAAACAGAAGGCTTGCAAGAATATTATTTTGACAAAGACTAAAAAGACAGCAAAAGACAGTATACAAGGGCTTTATAATTTCATATGTGGTGTTTGAAAATTGTATTACAGCATACATCTGACTGGAAGGAAAACACAAGTACTGCCTCTGTGTTAAGCTTCCCTTCAAAATAAGAAGTCAAACTACCTGCAATATGGTTCTGAAACTTAAAAGATATGAGTTTGAATGTTGGGAGGAATAAAAACCACCTTCACAAACAAGATATGAAGAAGAAGGAATTAAGACCTTGGTCTCAGAAAATGTGTTTGAGGTACCTGTCATGAGTTGAGCAAATGAGATCAATGCTGTATGTGACTCAGATTCAAAATTAGGAGTACATCTCCATTAAGTGGTACAGAGGCCATAAGCTAGGACTTAGTATGGGGAAAAAGCACAATCTGATTTTTTTTCTCTTTTGTGTAGTTCATTGTTTTATTATACTTCCTAAAGAGTGAGGACAATATAGTCTTTTTGTCGCATCATTAATAACAGTAATGATTATGGCTGTGCCTGATCTTACCTACTGGCATGAGATAGAGCCCTAGTCTAACAATCATACCCACTGGCATGATGTGAGAGAATGTTCTGCTTGGAGGAATACCTGTTCTGTTGCGTGTCCAGATTTCACCTGATAAACTCAGATATATGTCTGGATGACGCTTCTCAAAAGATTTCTAGAACATAGTTGTAACCTGCAGACAAGCCTCTGTGCTCAAAAGAGGTTGGCTGTCCTGGAGAGAAACAGGTACCTTCAGAAGATGAGCCAGCTTTTCCTAAAAAGATACAGACTTTTCAAAAGTTGACAAGTACTTTTAGGAAGAATAAAAAGTATCATGAATCATCACACTGAGCTCTCTCGCTTTCATATCTTCACCCACTCTTTATCACTCTAGGAAAACTGGCTTAGATCAAGCGTCCTCCTTTTAGATGATTACATATGAACAAGGAGAATCCCAATCCTTACCTGGAAGGCTCCCTCTGTAGCGTTTTGAAGTCTACAAGTATGAATACATCCAGCAGTTTTGGGAACAAGTGGACATGCAAAGGTGTTCCCAGGGTGACATACTGCTTCCTGGGTTTCTTGTTCCACTTTGTTCCACTGATTAGTTTGTTCAGCTCCAAACATATTTCATTTGTTCAGCTGTGCAGGCTAGTTGGTAGCCAACCACCAAACTTATCTATAGATTCTATCCTAGGAATATCAAAATCTGAAGTATGAATTATTAGTGTTGAAAAGTAAGATAGTGTTTTATATTCAATGAATTTCGTATGACTTGGCATGATGTACAGCATAGGTCTTGCACTTTCTGAACAAATCCAATTATGTCAATGATCTCAATCATGTGAGAAAGACGGCACAATTTGGATGATCCCTTTGAAACTGAATAGAGAATTAGAGACACTTAGAGTCTCCTTAAAGAGCTTAATAGAGAATGATATCCTCATTTTAACAATTTATAAGATGGTTAAAAAAGCAATTTTGGAAAGATTCTCATTTTCTACTAAATTCTACAGGATTTTTTAGTGTAATTTCTCTGGAACTGGGTATTTCCATTTCTATAATTTATGTACAGCTCTGTAAAAGTTTCTCCTTTTATTCTTACTAAATCTTCCACACCTTTCCAGACAGATCTGTAGCATCTTGTTTTCAAGGTGTTTAATTTTGAAAGAACTAGGTGGTTTGTTTTCTTTTAATTTGTTTTAAACCCCCTCCCCCAAAATCTGCTGTCACAAAATTCAAGGTGATCAGTAAAGAATTAAAATAACTCAGGCTTCTTCACTCCCACATTGCTGGCAAGCAGCTTCTGATTCAGGTTTGAGTTGACTTGCAACAACAATATATACGCAGAAATTAGTAGTATCACTTATAAAATAAGAAGAAAAAATAAAAGGTCTCTGTTATGCTTGATACACCTGGGACAGCACAAGTTAAGATGTGTATAGCACTGTGCATCGTTCCTCTTGTCTCAGATGAATGGCCAAAACGTCTGGAAACCATATGGCTTAAGTAAATTAAGAGAGTCTGGTGGTGTTTACTAATAAGAAAGAAACAAGCAAAGAAAAACAAATGTATCAGACCATCACTAAGTAAAGGGCATTGTATGACAGCAACAAAATAAACAGATAAAGCAGTAAAAGCCAGTAATCCTCCCAAATAAATCATAGGCTCAGTGACAAACGCAGCCTTCTTTGACTCATAAATAGTGCCACATCCTTCCAGGCTATAAAAAAAAAAATACTTTGTAACACCTTCCATGCAATCACATTAGTTTAAATCACCTGCATTAACAAACAAATAGAAGGCATTTAATATGAGAGGGAAAAGTAATTTGACAGACAGATCAAGGGTTTTTAAGATTTTTTTGCTTTCTCACTCTTTTTTTTGAAAGGCTAAGGCCAGGAAAGACCATTGTAATCATGTGAACAAGGATCTTCACAGATTGTTAAACACAGATTGCTAAGTAAGCTTCTGTACAAGAAGCAGGATGACACTTGTTTGACAGAGCCAGGCATTGGTCTGAGCTCTTCAGTGGTTTTATATCAACCTTTCCACAACAGATCAGCCACTGAGTAGACTGCTCACCAAGTTATAACACCAAGACTCATGGCAAGGACCATGAAAGTATTGTTTTATGAATGAAGGTTTCATACTCTGACCAAAAGTAAACTGGGACTAGAATGAAGCTCTGATGCCCCAAGGCAGTCAAACATATGTTTGACATCATGTTACATCATCTTCTGTCTGCAGAGCATCATGTTGGTTTATGCAAGCTAAGGACATTACTTTAAAAGCCTTCTGGTTAAAAAACCACTTGATTTTCTTGGACCAAGTGTGATAAGAAAATATAAATATTCAGAATATACTTTATTCTCATATCTAAAGGGAGGCATCCAATCCAGTCATTTAAAAAAACATGTAAAAATACTATGCTTCCATGTTCTGCCTAAGACAGCTTTTTACCACAGACATGACTGGGGGCATCATGTGAATGTGTTACTAATACATTATTCTGGTATGTGTTTTCTAATGTTTACAGGGAAAATAAAAAAACTGACATTACCATACATAAGCTTGGAAATATGTCTTCATCATCTGAGATGCTTACTTGTTTACCTTCAGCTACCAGCTTTGAACTATGTAATAGCAAGGCAAGAGAAGAGTTCAGCTTTGTTTTCGTAGAAATACAGACATTTCTGTCAGTTTGGAACACATGGGTCTTACTGGCTTGCCCACCTCTCAGTATTTTTCACGTAGATTTTTTTCAGAAGTGCAAGTATGCCAGATTATGATTTTTATTCTACAGCACTGAAGTTGTTTCCTGAGATGTGGAGTAGCTGGCCTAGAAAATATTATTGTTTTGTTTTTTAAAGAACTTGAAAAAAAAAGGGTCAATTAGAAATTACAGTATTAATTTCTGAACAGATATCTTGTTGTACATGGCTCTATGGAACAACAATAAGGTCAGATTTCTTGTCAAGACATTTCCCAATTGACTCAAACATGAAGATGTTCTGGAAGGAAAGGAAAAGTTTAAGAAAAATGAATAAATGGATAAATGCAGTTCTATTTCTAACTACTCATGCTATATCCCTGTCATAGCCTACACCTTCACAATCCTAAGCAGACTCTGATGTTGTAATTGATTTAGTGAGATGTTAGAAAGGTATGGACTTCTTTGGTGTAGTAAACTTTTTGTTACCACAAGCAGTGGGAAATGAAATCTGAAGTCATATTTAACTTTAGAGCCCCAGATTCCTTACCCTACACTGAAATTACCATAATGGTAATGCTGCCCATTAAAAAGAGGGAGAAATAAAAATGGAACAAAGAAACAAAAAGCACATAGAAATTCTTTCCTTACAGAAAAGAAGTGGCATGGATTTATTTTTATAAAGGAGTCAGTCAAAAAGAAAATTAGCAGGAATTACTCATGCATCAAGATGCTGACACAGAAAACAGGAAAGTTAGGAAACAGATGATCGATGCTAAACCTAAGTTTAACACCAAATTTAGAAATAACTCTTGGTTATGAATCATGTCATCTTATCTAGAGAGTGTGGGATTTCTAGCAACAATTCTGTTTAAAAAGCAGAAACTAATGCTGTGATTTCTAATAGTTTAGGAATTTGTGCCAAGTTGCAGTATATGACTCCAAAGTTTTTCAAAGAGTTGTAAGCCTGGCTTAGAAACCCCCCTCTCTTGTGTTGCACCCACAGCCTCCTTAGCTTGGCCTACCTAGCAGGAGAACAACTACATTTTAGATGGAATCTTTATGTAAGGCCCTTCTAGGAAAAGATGTTCACTGTTGCTTTTAGCCATTGTTTTACCGCTTCAGAACTCTAAAGACAGAAAATTATTTAGACACTGCTTAAGTACTCAGAATGCATACATTGCTGAGTAAAAGCTGACTTGACTTTTTCCTTTGGAAACTTGGTGAGAATAATGATCTAATTTACAAAAACTGCAGAAAATGATTATAATAAACAACGGTCCCTGTTCAGAACAGAAAGCATCACAGAGCTGGATTAAAATACAGTTAATTGTACAGAATGAGAGGAGTGTAGGGACATAAATAGGATGCAATTTACAAAAGAGAAAACATGCTTTAGGAGACATCTCTAAAATACATCTCTAAATATAAAGTGATGCTAGACAAGAAAACTAAACCCATAGATTTTAACATCTCTGTGGCTTGAAATTCATGCCCAACCTATACAGCTCTAACAGGAAATGTCATTTGTAAACTTTTAGTACTATGTGAATTTAAAGGCCAGCTAATCACAACTGAATTATAATCAAGTATGTAACGTCTATTTAACTTTATTTTATTAAGCTTACTAGTTCAGAATAATAGTGGAAAAACAGGGAGTAATACAGAAGCAGTCAAACAGAAACCACATACTTAAAGAAAATGATTGCACAGAATATAAATGTTTGATCTTCACAAGACTTCCAGACACTTTACCTAGGACAAACATCCATCTCTGAATATTTTTCATGTCTAGTGTTAATTAATATTTTGTCCATTTTCTGTAAAACTGAAAGATGTGATAATCCTTCTCCATAAATTGGAGAGATATGGATTTTATGGGTATATGGTACTGGGGATAAGTAACTGCTTGGATGGTCGTATTCAAACAGTAGTGGTCAATGGCTCAAAGTCCAGATGGAGGTCTGTGACAAGCGGTGTCCCTCAGGGGTCCGTACTGGGACCAGTGCTGTTTAATATCTTCATTAATG
Organism: Phaenicophaeus curvirostris; assembly: GCF_032191515.1. Lineage (NCBI taxonomy): Eukaryota > Metazoa > Chordata > Aves > Cuculiformes > Cuculidae > Phaenicophaeus > Phaenicophaeus curvirostris. The sequence continues at coordinate 73,714,476 of NC_091395.1, forward strand.
ATATTGACAGAGAGATTGAGTGCACCTTCAGCACGTTTGCAGATGACACCAAGCTGCCTGGTGCAGTTGCCACAACGGAAGATTGGGATGTCATCCAGAGGGACCTGGACAGACTGGAGAAGTGGGCCTGTGAGAACCTCATGAGGTTCAACAGGGCCAAGGGCAAGGACCTTCATCTGGGTCAGGGCAATCCCCATCTTCAGTACAGGATGGGGGATGATGTGACTGAGATCAGCCCTGCAGAGAAGGACTTGGAGGAATTTCTTTACAGTGAGGGTGGTGAGGCACTGGAACAGGCTGCCCAGGGAAGCTGTGGCTGCCCCATCCCTGGAGGTGTTCAAGGCCAGGTTGGATGGGGCCTAGGGCAGCCTGATCTAGTGAGATGTCCCTGCTCATGGCAGGGGGGATTGGAACTAGATGATCTTTAAGGTCCCTTCCAACCCAAACTATTCTATGATTCTATGAATTTATCTAAGGTTGTGAACTGTTTCAATACCAATGACAAGCTTTCTAAATGATAATTTTCTTGTCATTCTGGTCATGAGAATAAGAACATAACTTGAATTCATAACATGGAAAGTTTCAGTTTGCTGTCAGCAGAAAATTAAGATTCCTAGAGTAATTATGCAAGGATTCTAAATACAAAAGTAAACACCTGCTTCAATCATCTCAAATAATACCACAAATTATCATTAAGGCCATCACATAAACACCACTGCCGAGGATAATAAGGTGAAAACTTATCTGGAGTGATCAGAAGTAGATCAGCTCATGCAACAAGAAATCAAAGAATTTGTTGCAATTCTGAATACCAGTTATTGTTAGTTAATGCTGATTAGTTAGTGAATGTGAAGACTGCTCATAAGATCAGCAATATTTAATAATACACCAAGGGTACCAACAGAAGGAAACTTCACATCCAACATTCACACACCTTCTTTGCAATTGGGATTCACATCCTGTGAGCACTAGTAGTCTGCACGCTTCACAACTGTTTCTGAATGAAGCTTGAAAGACAGTGAATTTTCTAAGTACAAGTACCTTCAATTTACTTGACACATGCTTAATTTTTCTCCATTTAAGTATCTTGCTTATTAATTAGGATTATTGGTGAGATACAAAATGCAGGGGGAAGAACAGGAGGAGAGAAGAGTTGGTTGGATTTTCAAGGAAGTGTTCCAAGTGTTCATGGTTCTGACCAAAATAATTAAATAAGGATGTTCCATCTCATTCCATACTCCTTGCTGAAGTATAACCAAACAATGGGAGCAGATTCTTTGCCATTCCTCTTGTGAGTCAGATGCTATCTGAACTTTGCAGCTGCCCATCAACAGATATGGGTTGGAACAGAAGTCTTCAAGACAAAATGCCTGGAATATAGAAGTAGATTAATGCTACTACTAACACTGGATGTACTGTTTTGGAATGTTGAATATCCAGATGTGTGGACATGTTTGGTACATTGTAGCTACTTCTCATATAGCTGGATATTCACTTGGAAAAAACTTGCGCAGAGACAAACTTCACTCTTCCTAGTGATGAAAACGAGAAAGCTGTCAAGCTCCCAAAAGGCCAGTGGGAAATAGATGAATGTATAATCAATTTGCACCAAATGAGAAGCCTGGACATGCCTTGAAATAAGATCTATGTTGTTGACAAACATATTGTGCTAGGAGTACCACAGGATAAATATGATGAAGACTTGGTGCTGAGGAGAGATCAAAATCTAAAGACTCAGGCAACAGAAAAGTTACAAGAGGGGAAATTCTATCTGAACTTAAGAGGAAAATGTCTTTGCTGTGACAATGATTAAGGATGAAATTATCCCAAGAGTTTGTGGGATCTCTGTCCTTGAAGATTTCCAAAATTTGATTGGATAACGCCCTCAGTAAACTGATAGAGCTTTGTTAGCCCTTCTCTGAGAAGGTAGCTAACTGGAAGTTGCTTTTACTTAAATCTTTTTATGATTCTGTTCTCTAGACTGGAATAAGCATGCTGACCCCAAAACATAGACTCCCTTTGTCTGTTTGCCTGCACAGAAGGCAAATTCTTTGAAAGCAGACTGATTTTCTAATATAGGGAATATTTTCCTGAAGAGAATAACACACTGAAACTATTTCCATAAACTGTCTATTTCTCTGCATTGACTGTAGAAGTTACAAGCTTTCTTGCAGACATCTCATTCTGGATGTCTAAAATCAGATGAAATAAATCCCGTTCCCTGTACATCCATGAACTCAGCACTTATTTCTGCAAATTGCCACTTGCAAAGGATCATACTATACTCTCTCATCCTATAAGATCAGTATTTTTCAAGTGCTTTCTCTTCAATTTTGTCATAAAAATGTGAGGAAAACAGCAGTTCACTTTAATAACCAGCATAACAATATACTGTTCTGAATCGAAAGACATGTCTTTCATTTAATCATCCTCTATAAAGATATTTTTTCTTACTTCATCTAGAAAAGCCAGGGAATTGTTAGATTTTACTGTAAATCCCCCTGCACCACGTTTCATGAGATAATATTAATACTGGCACTTTTATTTGCATTAAGCAAAGGTATTCTGCTAAAACCTCTAAGGATGTGGCATAGCTATCCAGATTTGGGCAGCAATTAAGTTTCAGCATATTCAAATACCACTTTCGTAGAGTGGAAGACATCACATAAATTAATGCACATCTATGGCTCTTACTTTATCATATACTTACGATATGATTAGAATTGGTTTTCATCCCTTCTAAATTTGAAACAAATGAAAATGCAGGGAAAATACAGCTATTTCTGTAGTTAGGAACAGAAACTGCATTGTAAATGAATGATATTGCAAGTTCTGCAAGCACAACAGCTGTGATACAAAATATCTTGAAAAGAATTGGCCAAGAACTTTAAGCAACTCCAACAGATTATTGTAAAATATTAATACTTTGAATGTTGATTGGAAAAGGTCAACTAAAGACGTGTTCAATTATGAGCCACTCACTTCCCAAAGAAGTCATAGAGATGACTTTGTGAACAGTGACACTGCAGTTATAGACTTGAATTTGCATCATCACTGATGTTCACTATACATTCACAAAACTAAAAACTCTCTTAAGTGAGTAGACAATAAACGATTGAATAGAAAGACTGCAAGTCACCACATGACTTTTCACACGTGCTGTGATTTCCCACCTCTGTGCCTTGGAAGATCATGGAACAGATCCTCCTAAAAGCTATGAACATGGAAAAGACGGAAGTGATTAGAGGCAGCTAGCATGACTTCACCAAGGGCAAGTGCTGTATGATAAACCTAGTGATTTTCTATTATAGGGTGACCACATCAGTGGACATAGAAAAACCAATGGATGTGATCTATCTGGATTTCAGTAAAGACTTTGACATGGTCCCCTACGATATCCTTCTCTCTAAATTGGACAGTCATGGATTTGATGTGTGGGCTGTTCAGTGCTTAAGGAAATGGTTGTATGGTTGCATTCAGACAGTAATGGTCAACAGCTAAATGTCCAGATGGAGATCTGTGACAAGCATGTCCCTCAGGGGTCAGCAGTGGGACCAGGGCTGTTTAACATATTCATCAGTGGTACAGATAGAGAGACAGAGCGCACCTTCACCAAGTCTGCAGAAGACACCAAGCAGAATGGTGGAGTTGTCACACCAGAAGGTTGGGATATCATCTAGAGGGTCCTAGACAAGCTGGAGGTGTGGGACTCTGTGAACCTCATGAGGTTCAAAAAGGCCAATGCAAGGTCCTACACCTGGGTCAGGGCAATCCACCATTTCAATACAGGATGGGGGATGATGTAATTTAAAGCAGCCCTACAGAGAAGGACTTGGGTGTTCCGGTTCATGAGAAGCTCAAAATGAGCCAGAAATGTGCGCTTGCAGCCCAGAAGACAAATCCTGTCTTGGGCTGCATCAAAAGAAGGCCCGCAGGTTGAGGGAGGTTATTCTGCCCCTCTACTCCTCTCTTATGAGACCCTACTTGGAGTACTGTGTCCAGTTCTGGAATCTCCAACGTAAGAACATGGAATTGTTGGAGTGGGTCCAGAGGAGGGCTACAAAGATGATCAGAGGGCTGGAACTCCTCTGCTATGAAGACAGGCTGAAAGACTGAGGCTTGTTCAGCCTGGAGGAGAAATCTCAGGGCAGACCTTAAAGCAGCCTTCCAGTACTCAGAGAAGTACAAGAAAGCTGGAGAGGGACTTTTTACAAGGGCATGTAGTGATAGGAGAAGGAAGAATGGCTTTAAATTTGAAGGGGGAAGTTTTAAATTAGATATAAGGAGGAAATTCTTCTCAGTGAGGGTGGTGAGGCACTGGAAAGGGTTGCCCAGTGAATGTGTTAATAACCCCTCCCTGGAAGTGTTCAAGGCCAGGATGGAAGGGGCCGTGTGCAGTCTAGTCTAGTGGGAGGCATCCCATTCCATGGCAGGGTGGTTGGAATTAAATGATCTTTAAGGTCCCTTCCAACTCAAACCATTCTCTTATTCTACCGTTCGATCATCCTGACAATTCTAATAGGATTGCAGTTCTACAGCCACATACAGGAGATCTAGCTCCTCCTGCTTATTTCTCAGGCTCTATGTATTTCTGCAGAGACATTTCTGTGACCTCTTTTGACCAGTTTTACCCTTCTCAAGACTTTTATTTCTCTGTCTTATACATTTACCGCCCTAGGGGTTGTTTGCTTCATGTTTCCATAAGATGTTAATGTCAACCCTGAACACACATTTTTTAAAATTTCATCTGCTTGACATCCCTGTCAGAGAAAGTACTCATATAATTTGTGTATGGATCATTCCTCTTTCTCTGTTTTTCATAGAAGGATCCATGGTAACAAAAGACCAGAGGCTGCAAGCAGCACCAGCCACACAGCTAGTGACTCTCAGATGAGATGATGCATCCATTTCTTCTGGAGATGGTATCCTATAGCAAGTCCAAATTAGGACTACAGAGAGCCCACTAGAGCTCCCATGTTCTTTGCTTTTGGTCTTTCATCTCTGTAGTGTCTCTTGATTTGGTTCAGTACTAATGATGGTACTGGTGCAGATGAGCAAAGTGTATTTCTGGTGCAAAGGCTGGGCAAGACTCGGCTTCCTGTGACAGCACTTTCCTTCCCTCAGAGGCATTATTGCACAAGTAGCACACCATAATGACAGCAGAAGGAGAAGGGATTCAGGAGAGGAATATAAATTTACATGAATATCTATAATGTAAAATAAAAATTAGAAATTGCCCAGTGATGGGATCCTATTCTCATTTTGCAGGTAGCTAATAAAACACATTCTCAGTTGTGGGAGGCAAAGACTGTGCTACAGCATGGTTAAAAAGCTGAGATTCTGAATAACAAACTACATACAACCTGCTAACAGAATAAAAAAGGAAAGAAAAATAAATATAGAAAGGTAAAAAAAGCAACTTATTTGCTTGTCATGGACTTCCTCTACAAACTTGTGTTTCCAGGGAGACAAAAAGCTTTCAGATTCTTCTTTTCTTCTCCAGTATTCAGTATGATTCCAGAACATTCAAAATATTAGGCCAGAAGACATTGATCAGTTGAGGGTTAATCAATTGCCTAAGATAATTCTATACAAGTAAAAGGAAAAGAAAAAATGATTATACCTTGGAAGTGGGCATTTTTGTCCCTGAGAAGTACAGTAATTGAATACATGTTATGAAATAGAGTGTTATTTTCCCTGACCAAGTTCTGAGTCAGATTTATCTTGCAAAGCTGCAGTGTTTCCAAAATTTTCTAACAAAATAAAGATATGTATTTGTTATACCGAAAAGATATATATTTGTTATACCAAATGTATAGGGACAAAAAGGAATACATACTGTCACAAAGTAACAGTGGAAACAATGCAAATAGGGAGAAGAGTGGCTGGAGTGCAGTCCTGAAGAAAGGGATGTGACGGTGCATGTTGACAGGAGGCTCAATATGAGTGAACCCTGTGCCCTGGCAGCCAAGAGGGCAAATCACATCCTGGGGTTCATCAAACTCAACATAATCAGCCGACTGAAAGAGGTGATTATCTCTCTGTATCTAGTGCTGATACGGCCTCACCTTGTATATTATGAGCAGTTCTTTAATGAGTCCAGAGGAGAGAAACAAAGATGGTGAAACGGCTGGAAGGAATGTCCTATGAGGAGTGGCTTAGGACTTTGACCTTGTCTAATATGGAGAAAAGGAGGCTGACCTGATTGCTCTCTACAGCTTCCTGAGGAGGGTTAGTAGAGAGAGGAGAGCTGAGCTCTTCTCCTTTATATCCAGTGACAAGACCTGGAGAATGGTTCAAGGTTGCACTGGAAGAGATTTAGACTGCACGTTAGGAAGCATTACTTTACCAAGAGGCTGATCAAATACTTGAACAGGTTTCCTAGAAAGGTGGCTTCCTGTGAGGCATTTGGACAATCCCCTTAACAGCAGGTTTTAATTTTTTGTCAGCCCTGAATTTCTCAGGCAGTTGGATTAGATAATCATCATAGTCCCCTTCCAACTGAAATATTTTATTCTGGATCCAAGGATTGCCAGGACCTTGATGGAAGACTGACTAGAACCCTTCATCTTTAAAAAATGTAATGAGCAGATTTAAAAACCTAAAAAGGAAGATTTTGAGAGAGAAAAAATGAAAAAATACGTATAACATTTTCTGAAATTCAAGAAACTCAAGAGGAGGCAGAAGTATAATAAAACCCATTAATTCTATTTGTCCATTGTGTCTTTGCAGGTGTCTTTTTTTTTTTACTATTTAAGATCGGTCGAAGTCCAAATTCTTTTCAATGGAATCTTAAATTATAATGAGAGTCACCTTTGGTCACTAAGAAAAAATATTTTCTATTAAACGAGGCCTGATTGTGTGTCAGTTCCACCTTTCTCACCATCTTCTGATCTCTGCCATGCTACAGGTTATGTATCTCCTGCTACCGTGTACCCACCTCTGCACTCTGCAAACCTTCTCCTCCAAGAGCATCCAGTTGATTCCTCAGAAGAGGTGATCTCAGTCTTCTTCCAGAGGGTTCCCCTACTGGGGAGCACCCTAACAAGCACAAAGCAAATGGTCAAACTGCCATCCTGGCACTCAGCCATACCCACTCAAGAGCGCAGAATGTACAAACAGTAACGGTGAGCAAGTTAAAAAGCTGTAAAATCTCTCATAGATACTTTTAGAAGAATAAGAGTTTTATTATGTTATACCTTTCCCTGACACACTTAGTGAGTATATATATGTATATATATCTGCATAGAGACTCTCTCCTGAACTCCAAAGTACAAAAGCAATTGGGACATTGGGATTTTTAATTATATTGGATTTTTATTTTTTTTAATAGAAAGACAGGAGAGGTATGAATGTCTAAATGACAGATTATTATGGACAGATTTCAGATACTCTGATTCTTGTGATAACCTTTCACATGCAGATCAACACAAACTTTTTCTCTTGTTCCATACTCAATTTGTCTGTTGGCTCAGACAATCTGGTGTTTGAGCTCATGATCTATGCACAAAATATTAATGATATCTGTTACTTCGTAGAATGGTTTGGAAGGAAAATTAAAGGTTATTTACTTCCAATATCTCTGCCATGGGTAGGGACACCTCCCACTGTATCAGGCTGGTCAAAGACCCATTCAACCTGATCTTGAACACCTCCAGGGATGGAGTATCTACAGATTCTCTGAGCAACTTGTTGTAATGCTTCACCACTCTCAAACTGAAGAAGTTGTTCCTTACATGTAATTGTAATCTATCCTCTTTCAGTTTAAAGCCATTATTCCTTGTCCTGTCACTACATGCTCTTGTAAAATGTCCCTCCTTAGCTTTTCTCTAGGCTTCCGTTAGGTACTAGAAGGTACTATAAGATCTTCCTGGAGCCTTCTCCTCTACAGGCTGAACAACACCAACTCTCTGAGCCTATCTTAATAGGAGAGGTGCTCCAGCCTCTGGTCATCCCTCTTGTAACATGTCAATCTAAATATTATAGCTCTAAGTCTCAGAAGAATTAAACTCAAATCAAATGGACTGCAAGAGATGTAAAAACATTAGAACTTCACTGAAATGGACAATAGTATTTTTTTCATATCTTTCTGGTGTTTCTCTCTACAGTATTACTTATCTATTATCTTGCTTTCTTAATGTAAACAATTTTCATAGATATGAGGGAGTCCCCCATTGCGAAAGAAAATCTAGTTGTCAATGTGACCGTAATTTACCCTTTATGAAGTAGAAATAGCCAAATATGTAAAAGATGTGATGGTACCAATTAAACACGCAGTTGCAGGATCAGCCAATTCTCATTGTAATGATGCAAGTCCAAACTGAAGGGCTTTCTTCAAGTTCACGTGTTTATAACTTGCACAGATATTATGTAACAGCTTAACGAAATAAATAAAGCCATTTTAAAAAGGGTTGAACATGATGAGTTTAGTAGTGATATACTCATAGATTTGAGATATAGGCTACCAGAGCAGGAATATGACTTATAACAATTGATGCATTTGTGTTACCAGAGAAATGAGCAAAGCTCACCATAAAAATGAAATCTCAAAAGGCGTTGGGCTATGACATTCCTCCCCTTAGAGCAGGGCATTGCAATCTCAGATGATTAAGAGTATAAACCAACCATTTGTTGGATGAATACACTGAATCTTCAAAACCCACGTCAGAAATTGCATAAATTCCTGCTTTGAGCGGGCATTACATCAGGCATCCTTTGTGGTTATCTCTGTGATTCAATTAATTCTTCACTGTTGTCAGCAGCCTGTTAATGAAGGCATTTATAAAACTCCTACTAAATTGCAGGGGCGGATGGGAAATCCTGGTATGGATCAGAATATTCAAATCAATCTCTCTACTTATTTTCATAATTCCTCACATTTAAATGCTGTGCTCACTGAGGAGCAAAGAATAAATACTTATGAAAACACAGAGCTTTCAAGAGAGATATTTTCTTGAGAAATTAGTTTAACTTCTTGTGCTAAAGTTTTTATTCTTTTAATGATTCATTCAGCAAGAACTCAATATAGACTTTTGCACCCAAGCTTTCACAATTACATTTGTTGCCTCTGTGACTTCCTTTATCCCTAAGTATCTTTACTCCCACAGCGCTTTACTTCCATTTTTCTCTTCCTTTTGATTCTTTTGACATCATGCTAGCAATTGTGTTAGTGCTGTTCCATGTAAATCACAGAATCATTTTCCCATTTTTACCCTCCAAGACCCAGTTCTAGAACTTTCTTTGGGCAAAATTCCCAATTTTTAGTCAACTTATACAGGGTACAGGGTCACAAGACTGGTAGACACTATTTTATGTTTGAGATAAACCCAGAAATTCTGATATAGAGCAGTGCAGAAATGTCTTTAATGACCTAGCCAGCTCATGAATGCAAAAGACTCAGAAGTGGCATCAAGCTACTAGCAATGATACTGAGATAAGTTGAGCAAAGGCACCTACTTGTCTGCAATTGTAAGGGAAGGCTCAGAAGTCACGACAGTAATAGAAAAATTACATGAGAAAATAGTAAGATGCACATAAGAAATACAGGTTATAAAGTGACTTGAGAGCGTCTCTCAGTGTAATGATGGGAGCTGAGGACAAGCTGTAAGGATCTGCAGTTGCTGTAGGAAGATCCCTGAGCAGCAGTTATGACAACCAGAGATTAGTTTAAATAACAAGCTCTCACCTGCCAAAAAACCTTTACCCTTGGACTCAGGAAGAAGTGATGACAGGACAGGCAGAGATAACAGAGAAAATGAATGAATTTGTCCTGGTATTGTAAGACTTATTCCATCAAAGAAGGGGTAAAGTTTACAATAATATCAATGGCCTTTTCATTCTGGCTTAGATGAGCCTGGAAGTGCAATTCATAACATCCGTAACAGCCTTCTCACTAGTTTCTTGAAAAAAATCTACTGTCCTTGACAAGTATAATTTCCTTGGTCTTCCCTTAAACTCTTTTGCAGATACTCTAGCATCTCCTCCTTGCATGGCTCTTTTTACATATAAAATAAATGCTTTTTCTTTAAAGACATGAGACTGGGATTAAGACACCTTTTTTTTTTACAGAACCTTTTTATCCTCTGAAGGTCTTCTTAAAACCTCTCATGGTGAAAACAGACAACTAAAAGAAAAAATAAAATTGATTAGTAATGAAAATCCATCTCATACTTATCTGAGGCAAGACATGCAGATTAAACAGGTTGAGATTTTTCACCAGTGAAAATTCAGATTTTATAATAAGCTTTCCAGATAGTCACTATATTTATTAATAATGGTGATAAACAGCCTGGCTAGGAGTTCAGTGCACTGATTTTGTTAAGCCTGGCCACATATATTTGAATGCAACACAGACCCACCATCTAGTTTCATTTACACAAGAGTTATTGATGTAAAAATGGAATGGATAAAAAACATATTTGAGAAACTGAAGCACTTGTGCTCTGCATATTTTTTGTTCATCTGTTTTCTAAGAGTTATAACAAAATCAAATAGGAAACAGAGAAGGTACTTTCTCCACATTTCATGATCCCCATAGAGGAATGTGAGTTTTATCAATAACTTCCCAACAGCAGTTTATTGCATTGAGTTATTTCAGGGGTGCAATAAATTTTTACATAAGAGAAAAATTCAAGTGCTAATTTTTGCAAAGCGCAGAACATTGCTCCAGGATGTTGCTAAGCTGTTTATGAAGCACATCACCAAGGGAATTCGGGTCTGATCACAGAGATCTGGAACAAAGGGCTGTGTGGCTACATCGACAAATACACAAATAAACACTGAAATGCTCAGCAACTAGATGTCTTTTGTGACATTTCATCCTTTGGGTTGGTCTATACCTCAGATTAGTCCTCTTATACTGATGTGGGAAAAGTTTGGATATAGTTCATAAATGCAGTTTAGAAAATGCGGAACACCTACTGAGCTACTGTGCATGAAACAAATCCCACATGAAAATTTCTTATTCAAAGCCCTGCTTCCAAACATTCTACAGAAATCACCCTCATTTCAACATCTTCACTGAATGCTGAGATTTTCCCCCACCTGCCAACAGCTTCTTCTAGAAAACACGTATAAGAAAGGACAAAATAGTGCTGTAAATGTTCCTGACAGGAATATCTATATTGCATTCTTAATATGCCACGGGGTGTTTCAGGCTTTCCTATTTTATTTTTTTTTCACTAATAAAGAATGTTTAAGAATCTTACTGAACTTTGAAGATTTCAAATGGAAAGAGCTCCCTTTCCTTTCCTAAATAAAAGTTTTCAGTGCTTACTTTTCAAGCATTTTATTGAGGAGGAAATAATTTTTCACTGAAAAAGACATTCTGGTTTCCACATAAACTGTACAATTGCATCCAAAGTCACAGCATATGTCCAGTTTTATTGAAGCCATAGGAATGCTAGCGAGTTCAACTTCATTGTAACTTCCCTAGAAGAATTCAATCATCTAGAAATTTGCTGAAAAATCACTGAGAATAGGAAGGAAGGTTGGCAGGTTGGAGTTTGAACAGCTCCTTATTGCAGGTGTACAGTCCCCTATAGTACCATACAGTGTGCTAGACTCCCAGAAAGATGTCTCACCTTGCTTTTGTCATCCTTGACAGATAACATCTGCAGAAGGGCACTAATATTCCGCAGCTACCCACTGGAGAGAGTCCTGTACTTTTGATGGAATTAATAAAAATAAAGTTTCTCCAGCATAATTGAAGTGACAATTTTATTATTGTTTTACCTTTAGAAAACCATCAGCTGGACAACCTGTGAGTGTTCAAAAGCCATCCTTGTTCAGCTGATACAAGACTGTACCTCCACGGAAAATTGTCTAGGAATTCACCCACAATGTGATCAAAGAACCAGCACTACGTGAGTTACACATAAACTCTGCCTTCAGAATACTCATCTATTTTGAAAAGGATTAGCCTGGCCTTTTCTGAAGGTCTCATCTGCAGTAACATGAGGCTTTCACAGGTGAGATATCAAATTAATTTTTGTCCCTTACATGTAATGACAGCACCCAATTTATTGTGATGGCCCTGAAGCTAAAGACAGAGAGACGTATTTATTTGCTTTATATAATTTAATGACAAGACTGACGTATTTTTGGAAAAGCTGATAAGAATATAAAAATACTCTATATGGTCAAAAATAATATTTCTGTATGAATAAGAAAAAATTGACTCTAGGGAATAGTTTTGGGATATGGAAGATTGGAATACAGTGACAGATATGTGCAAGATTATTTGGCATTCAGAGTAGAACATCAACACTTTGTGACTGCTCTTCACATACAGCAAAGACCTGCATCTACATATCTGCCTCAGAGGTCTGCTTTCATTGATATCCTGATCTACTCAGTGCAATTGATTGAATTCCAATTAACGGTATTCTGGGATCTAAATACAAAGAACTGGTAGAGTTAGTCAATTTAGATAGTACACAATATTTGTCATTTTTCAAAGCACAGACAGTAAAGACCGAGACACTTAGGCAAAACCTAAATGTTAACATGAAGTCACTATGAAAGTATGTGCCTCAAGCATCCTAAATCCTTTCCATGGAGATTCCAAGAGAGGAATGGAATAGGTAGACTCAATTTTTTGGTGCATTTTTCAGATATCACTGAGTCCTGTGGCATTAATGAGAATCATTTTATATTTGTACAAGCAATTTAGCCATGCCACTCAATACATCTTTTTTAATTCCTTAATATATGGTCCTGGTTATTTAGTTCTTCTATTTGTTTTAACTCTGCTTTTACTTCTGCTTTGTGACTACTTCAAATACTTATTCTCTATAACATAGATGTGAAGTGACTCCGCTCTGCAAAGAGAAGTTATAAAAAAAAGATACATCTATGGAAATATCTCTGTTTTTCTCAGAATACCTCTTTGCTACATGGACATTCATCAGAGCCACATTTTTAATTCTGATTTATTTTGAGTGCAAAAGGTTCTCACAGCATTAGGACTGCACAAAAGACAAATCCTTCTGGTCTGTTCATTGAAGTGCCAGGATCATATTCTGTTTTCATACTGTCTCTCACAATCTACCTGGTTTTTTTTTGTTTCTCATCAATTCTGCACCCTGTCCCAGAAGCCTGGACACCTGCTTTACTCAACTTGCCATCCTTTCTGCCTTCCTGCCCCAGATTTCATGTTAGGAGTTTCCTTTCTCGTTATTCTTCGACATTAGGGGACCCAGAAATCCTCACCCTTAAGTGTTTTTGGGAGATGAGACAACTCGAGACCTTGGAATACCTCTGTTCTTTCAAATTATAACCTAAAAATAGTTATTACTCAAAGAAAAACTGTATCATGTCAATAGCAAGTATCTAGTCTTATGCACAACTACCACAAACACTCCCCTATTACATTGAAATACAGGGCATCAGTTATGAAGCCAGTGAAAGCTAAACAGTTAGGTAAAATTACACCATAGGCCTTGATTTTCTTGTCAAGGAAGTGACTTATTTAAAAAACAAAACAATAAACTTACTACATGCCTATCTTGAATTTGTCTACCAAAGAGATTTATATGTTTATTTTTTTATTGTATCTCTTGCTAAAACAACAAGCAAAGGATATTTTTGGTCCACAATTTCAAACCAGTGCAGAATAATACAGCAATTAGGTTTAAGTGGAAAACTATAGGGTATAAAGTAGCTTATTCTCCTCTATTCCAAAATACAGGAAAACAAGAAAGCCAACACTGGCCATAAAACTGTTCTACAATACTAAATCCTAATCCTTTTCCTGTTTAATTCTGCAGAGCTTTTTTTCTCACTGGATTAACAAGGAAACAATCAAATATACTTCTGAATGATTTGCAATATGTAGCGTTCACACATTATTTTCAATGCATTAATTTCACAGATGTTCCTAAAACAGATGTGCCTCTTTTTTATTTCATTGATAAGAAAACAGAAAGGGCAAAGCCCATATTTATTTGCTTAAAATTATACAAACTGTTAGTGATAGAGCTGGAAATAACATTCAGGTGTCCTGGCTGCTATTCTAATACACTAATGATTGGATTATGCTATTTCACCCCTCCTCACTGGAGATGATGTTCTTCAGACTGACCTCTGGAGCCAATACAAACACGTGTGACATTTGTTAATCTAATCTAAAGACTCTCAACAGTGTAAGAAAATCGAAGGGCAGGTATTAAACAGAGGGCAGGCAAACACACCACAAATAAAGAAACAGACTTTATATGGAGTTATAGTAGCTACTTTTAAGTGAACCTAGATGAGTCATTAACTTCATCAGTCACAACAACAACAAAAAAAAAAAAGGAGCATGTCCAAACTTCAAACTGAAAGAATTTGGAGAATATACCTCCCTTGAAAAAGTTTTCCTTTGGATCTTCCATATTACTTAAAATACGTTTTATTTACTGTAAACAGGGAAGACTACTGTAGAGAAAGCAGAAGACAGTGACACCATGTAAAAAATCACTAATCAGGACACAGTAAATGTTAGCTTGCCTTGAATCCAAATGTATGCATACTAAAATAGCGTAACCAACCTCAGATAACTATTTTGTAACACTGTTACTGCATCAGAGCATTGTGATGACTAAAGGTGGAAAAACTGAAGACAAATTGAAAACAAAATGATACCAAGCAAAGAACAAGATAAACACAAGATACTGCAAAAAGTCAAGACACCTACTTAACACACGTGAAAGACAACTGATAAAATTAAAACATGCTTTATGTAGAACCCCAACTATGCAATACAATGTTCTTCCTTAAGACAAATGATGTTTTCAGATGTGTCTTGCTGAGCTTCTGTTTAATAAATCCTTCTGATCTTTAATGTGAATGTTATCAGACAATCAGCGCAAGAGTATATGACTCAGCATCAGATTGCCTGCTGAGTCATTCTAAAAGATACCGCTTAACTGTCCATATAGCTGAATCTCATAAATAATGTATTTCTCTTTTTCTTCAAAAAAATAAGAATGGTGATAAGTGGGTTTCTATATATATATAGTCTATCAAATAAGATTTCTGGAAGCCTTCAAGTCATCAATAAGAGAGGTGTTCACGACAGGTTTAGTAGTTGGGACCATCAATCTTGTTAGCAGCACATATAATTATTTCAGTAAGATGTTCCTTGTTGTATAGGGACCGTCTGCAAATCCCCATGCTGCACTTATCTCCTTCTAGTCATTTTATGATCCTGTGATCTGACTTACTAATGTTTCAGCTTCTGCTTTAAGGGATGAGGGATTTCTGCTACAAAATTAGTAGTGACTAGTAAAGTACTAGGCCAAGCTTAAGGTACATTCGTTCCCTGTATTTTAGTTTTCTTTCTGCTCTATATACAGCAAAGAGTATAAAATCATCTCAGGCGTGGACCTTTTTCAAAGTAAGATGAAGCCAATCAAAATCTTCTCTTTTGACTTCCACAGGCTTAGGGTCAATCTTTATAGAGGAATGAATTTAATGGTTAGACTTAATGATCTCAAAGGTCTTCTCCCACCTGGGGATTCTACGATTCTATGAATCCATGCTTTCTTATGAAGGACGGTAAAAATTATTGGGACTGTGAAAATGAATGGGTTTTTTGACATTGTACCTGGTGGAAAAGTATAATTTCTTTATTTAAAATTTCCAGTTTTCTTTTGCTCATTCTCCATGCAGACAAAACATACTCATCACCTCTGGTTATCAACTGGCAAAACTGTGTTTTATTTTAGAGCATTAATTATGGTCTCTCAGGCCAAGTACTTATATAAATATATATTAATGCAAGTGCTTATCATTTGTTTTATGCACTGCTTGTTTATCTGTAAAGATACCGTTCCTTTAATAGTAACTGCAACCTATAATACATTTTAAAATATGTAACAAAAATCTGAAATTAACCCATCAGTGCGATAGAAAAGACATCCATTGATCTTTGGGCCATTTTTCAGCTTTAAATTTGACCAGATAATTTAATCAGTGATACCTCTTTTCCATATTCTAATCTTTGAATCACTGCACAATTTCTTTCTGTAGATGTCTAGTCCAGTCACGCTTTGATGCTTAGAAATTGGCCATTATCTCACTCTTCCGCAAAAAAAAAAATAAAGGAAATAAACAAAGCCCAACAATATACTTAGAAGCCAATAAAAGGAAAAAAAAAAGGATCTGAGGTATTCATTAGAAATACATGTACATTAAGCACAACAAATTGTTAGCTACGAGTATAAAAATAAATTTCTGCTTGTTACAAGATGAATCCCTAAAATTAACGTGAAAAGCTTTCATGTAACTTTAAAACTTTTGTTGGCTAGGGCAACTTCAAGAAAAAAAGTTTTATTAGGGGGAGAAAAATGACTCCATCACTTTGTTTTACAACAACACAATCTGCTTATTCATCATATACAGGTCTTTATAGTGAAGAGTAGTCAGTTATTGCTATGGTAACAGATGCGACATATCAAGATTGTACAATTTTCTCTTCTCAGACATCTTCTTTCATTAAGTGAGCTTACAGTCAAAGGAAACCAAAAAAAGGGCCTCTGGCCTGGACAGGCTCACACTCTCCTGGGTGGAAAACTGGTTGGCTGGCCGGGCCCAGAGAGTGGTGGGAAATGGTGTGAAATCCAGCTGGAGGCCAGTGACAACTGGGGTTCCCCAGGGCTCAGGGCTGGGTCCAGCCCTGTTCAATGTCTTTATCAATGACCTGGATGAAGGCATCGAGTGTGCCCTTAGCAAGTTTGCGGACGACACTAAGCTGGGTGGAAGTGTTGATCTGCTGGAGGGTAGGGAGACTCTGCAAAGGGATCTGAACAGGCTGGACTGCTGGGCTGAGACCAATGGCATGAGGTTTAACAAGGCCAAATGCCGGGTCCTGCACTTGGGGCACAACAACCCTATGCAGAGCTACAGACTAGGAGAAGTATGGCTGGAAAGCTGCCTGGAGGAGAGGGACCTGGGGGTGTTGGTTGACAGCGACTGAACATGAGCCAGCAGTGGCCCAGGCGGCCAAGAAGGCCAAGGGCATCTTGGCTTGTATCAGAAACGGCGTGACCAGCAGGTCCAGGGAGGTTATCCTCCCTCTGTACTTGGCACTGGTGAGACTGCTCCTCGAATCCTGTGTTCAGTTCTGGGCCCCTCACCACAAGAAGGATGTTGAGGCTCTGGAGAGAGTCCAGAGAAGAGCAACGAAGCTGGTGAAGGGGCTGGAGAACAGTCCTGATGAAGAACGGCTGAGAGAGCTGGGGTTGTTTAGCCTGGAGAAGAGGAGGCTGAGGGGAGACCTCATTGCTCTCTATAACTACCTGAAAGAGGTTGTAGAGAGGAGGGAGCTGGGCTCTTCTCACAGGTGACAGGACAGGACAAAAGGGAATGGCCTCAAGCTCCACCAGGGGAGATTTAAGCTGGACATTTGGAAAAAATTTTTCACAGAAAGGGTCATTGGGCACTGGAACAGGCTGCCCAGGGAGCTGGTTGATTCACCTTCCCTGGAGGTGTTTAAGGGACGGGTGGACGAGGTGCTAAGGGGCAAGGTTTAGTGTTTGATAGGAATGGCTGGACTCGATGATCCGGTGGGTCTCTTCCAACCTGGTTATTCTATGATTCTACCCTGAAAGGAAACACGACCTGTGAATGCAGGAAAAGAAGAGAAGTATCCTGCATTAATGGAAATGAAGAGCAGATATAGTTCTCAGAAGTGTTTCTTGACAACGACTTGTTTTAATTCAATCACTACTGTTGAGTCAGGGAAACTGCCCTGCATGACTGAAATGACAAATTTGAACATGGAAATAGAGGATGTCCATTTCCTTAGCACTTTTACTGGCTAATGGTATTCAGACAGTAAAGTATACAAGAGAGAAGAAAGCAAACTGTATAAATAGATGTTATAGGCCAGTTCTGCTTGTTTCATTCCTGGGCTGGGCAGTCCCATTACTCATGCAAACAGATCTAGGAGGTGTAAAGTGGAATGCATTGGCTCCAAATCAGCATGACAAACAACTACTCAATCCCACTCTGAAGTATCACGTATGGCAATGATACAGTAGCCCTTGTGAAATATTGGAGAATTTCTCTGCTACTTCATAAGAACAGAGAAATGCTGCATCATAATCTACATTTTTAGAAGATTTATTAGAAATGTGAACTGAAGTCAAGCCTTTTAGTGGTCCCCATTTTCTGGCTGGTAAATCTAATGGCAGGATAGCCTTTCCAAATGCAATAATATTGATCTGGGCAATGCAGCATCAGTAAATTTAAGTCAGCTTTCAAAAAAGTACTTCATGCCAAATATATAAGAAGCATATGAAGAAAAACACTGCAGACCAGATATTTAAAGCCACACGTAGAATCAGAGCTGCACAGAAGAAAGTACAATGAATTATGGCAAAGACTCAAAAGCTTAGGAGCTGGGGGGAAGGGAGAGGGTGTCAAGGAAATATCATTTCTCAAAGTCCAAGACCAAACATTCCAGTCTTGTATTTTTCACTAGTTAACTGAAAGTTATTAGGTGGTGTTGAAGGCCCAAGATCAACATCGCTGACTAGATGTAGGTTATGGGGTTTTACTGCAGATGCCGCTAGCAAACACAAGGTTGTTTTTTATTTAGCTTACCGAGTTTCATGATCAAAATTCTGCAATTCCGCATCAGCTCTGTGTTCTCTCCTTAGGAATTCAAGGGAAGCTAACAAACTAACCAGTAGTTTAAGAGGAGGAGAGCCGTACTGTACCACAGTGAAATACTTTGAGACTTTTGTGCAACAGAAGTCTCCCTTCAGAAGTTCACACATTCTCCACCCCTCACCCTCCTGCAGGGAAAAAGACCTTCTTGTATTCCGTCTCAGAAGGGGTATTATTACCTGGCTGATAGAGAGGTGATGTTAACTTCAAATGCTGTTTTCTAGGCCTGGGAAACTGTGAAGAGTGGAGAGGTAGTGAAAAGGGATCAATCTGTCTATTCATAATTGTTTCCATTTTGAAACAGGATTCAAAATCTGGATGAATTAAAGATTTTCCTTCTGTATTACATATAAGAAATATGAAAATATAGAGCTATGTACAACCTGGAGTCTCCAGAATATGTCCCTGGACACAGTGAAAAAAGAATTGTCTGCAAGACATCAACGATTCAAGCTTGTCCTGTAATTACACAAAAAGCCTGGACTTAATCTAAAGGACTTAATCTAAAGGAAAGTGCAGATGTTCCTTATACAGTTGTCACAAGCAAAACTGTCTCGATTAGGGACTTTGAATTTCTTGCCAGTTATGAGAAGCCATATTAAAACATAATTGCCTCAAAGATTGATACACAAGAAGCTACCAAAACCACAAAAGTCATCAAATCAACACTCCATAGAAGAAAGTGAGGGGGGCCATATGCAGACTTGAGATACCAGGTGGTAATGAGCAGGTGCAGTGGAGTGAAGATGCGGAGAACCTGAACTGAAGGAAGCTATAAAGAACACCTGAAAATCCCATGTTCTTGTCCCAACTCTTTGTGGGATCCCCAGGTCTTTGCAGGACATCTGAGACACTGACCCCTGAAGACCCATGGTGGTGACTACACAGAGTCTTGCTTAGCTTTCTGTCTTTGTTCCTTATTTTCCTTTCTCATCTCACCTCTTACCTACTGCCTTTTTGCAACAAAGAGAGCCTTTTGATTTATGGCAGTTAACTTCATTTGTGTCTTTATTCTCTCAGGGATTCCAAACAAAATCCTCCCCTGGCTTTGGTCTGAGATTTTAACACCAGTCAATAAAGAATTTTGATTAGTAAGTCTGGTGTCAAGGTAACAAAAAAACAACACACAATTAAACAAACACATACGAAAAGACCTTCTCCTCAGACTCCACTACAGCATCTCTGCTCTCCCCTTTTCAGTCTCCACTTCATTACTTTTACCATGTTTTACAGTCATTCCTCTTCTACAACCTCCATTGTGGCTGTGGGTAGTTCAGGCGGTCAAGGTCAGAGTCAGTGCATAATAGCCGCCTTCTACCACTCCCTACTTCTGACTTATTTTTCTCCACTGATCTTTTCTTCTGCTGTAGCATAAATCATCCACATGTCAAAGTCCCTCAGGGTTATTTTTGCTTTAGCTTGAGTCCTCCATAGTCCATAGCTACCATCTAAGGTATTCCTGGTTAAACATGGAGCAGTCCCTTCCAAGACACTGTCTCCAGCTGTGTACTCCAAAATATTTCCTTCCATGTGTCTTCTCCAACAGAAGGCTTATGTTACTATTAGTTCTATCTCCTCAGTAAATTCTTACTGTGTTGCTCATTTTCACTTGTATTTATCAGAAAGTTTAATTCTCAAAAAATAAAAAAGGTTCTAAAATTTCTTGAAGAGCTGGTAAAAGAAAGATGTCTTATTTATGCTCTCATAAGAAAGAAGTATGAGTGCATGCCTTTACAGTGCACAAAACCAAAGTCTTCATGAACAACTCAGTACAAACCACACTCCCTTCATTCTGCTCTTGATAAATACAATGGCCGTTGCTTAGGGTAATCCTTTAAAAATTTGGTACTGGGAACAAGCCGGATATGAAATCTGCTGTAGACATTAAATTAGGATCTATTAACTGAACATTAAAATGCAGACAGACATTGAAAACAGCCCAGAGAGCATTTAGATTTGACCCTGGAAATCAATGAGTAATCTTTAATACTAACCTTGAGTTCTGAAAACACCTGGATAATGGCAGAACCCTTTGCACTTTATAGTATTTAATAAACAGATTGTGCCATAACCAGCAATAGAATATAATCAACTAAGTAATTTCCAGAACTTAAAAGAGGACTAATTTAAAATTGCTTCTACTTCTTCCTCTCATAATGCAATCTAACTACCTTACATGTCGACTTGCCTACCACATTCATGTATTCTGCCTACATCACAGAGTTAAGTACATCTTGGAAGGTCTTAAAGACAACTATCTCTGCTACTCTGCTCTTTCCTAACCCAAATTCCTCTGTGGGTACAGTACTAATATTATTTCACTATTTACACAGGTAAGACTAGAGTGGGGGAAATATAAGATAGGAAGAAAAGTATATTCTTTTCTTTTGGTTTTGTGTTTTTTTCAACGTGCATAACAAAAATGCAAACATATCTCATAATAAATAGATGCATAAAATGGAGTAGTTTGGATTTGTTTTTCATATTAAAACCAGAAAAAGCAGATAAGAAAGTGCTATACTATACAACACGCTTGAATGCTCTTTGAGAAAAACAGTTAATCAGTGACAGGATGTAGATGGTTAAGAACTAATGTCTGGTTTGCAAAAGGAAGACAGAAGCTAAATAAAAAAGTAGCCTTTAGAAGTATGAAACTAAGCAAATCAGTACAGAGGGATCAATGAACGTCTTGTAAAAACAGAGGAACACTAAACAAGTGTGAGGTTGCAGAGGATCAGACACAACTCCTTCCAGTCTGGGAAATGTTTGTACACAATGTACCTGGCATGAAGGATTGGGAGTCTGTTCAGTTGTTTGTATCATTTGTTGAAAATGCACAGGGACATTCTCTGATAACGCATAATTTGTGCAGTCTGTACATTTTTTTTTTTTTAAATCTCCAACTATACTGCATTACTTGCAGGAAGCCATTCACACCACTTTAACCATTTTGATTGATAAAATTTTTCATTTGTTTGCTGTTGTAACTGTTGCACCTATTTTGCAAGGCCAACAAAGCACCTTGCAGTTACTAGATAGTGCCCCTAAATCCTTTTCCTAGGTCAATTTAAATCAACAGATCACCCCACATTATCCCAACCCAGCCTGTTAACATCCAATAACCACTCAGATCTTCTGCTCCAGGTACAGGTGTGTTAGAACTGCATATTTAAAACTATCAGAAAATATGATGCTCCATTTTGAGCACTTGTTGCTGTAAGAGAAGATGAGACAATACGTACACAAAGTCAATTATGTTGTACAAACTTTAAGGCATTTAGATACAAGATGCGTCAGAATAGTATGTGGAAAGAAAACCCAAGCTCAAAACTCATGATTTACACCCATAACTATTACTTATGCAGCAGAAAGTGCCTTCAAAATTTCTATTATCCTCTCATACACGAAGAACTAGACTTAACACAGTCATGCAGTACCTGTGTCATGACTTCATTTCAATTAAGGATGTCATCATAGCATACCTAAAAAATTCACATTATTCATACATAGACACACGTATTTTATATATCTACCTATACACATAACACACCCATCCCTCTGGCTAGACTTCTATACATCAGAGCATCTTGGTGAGGAACTCAATCAAGCTTAATTAATTACACATTTAAAGAATATATTCAACAGACATTGAAGTCATCTGAAGAGTCAAAATGTGGACTCTGAGAAACATGGATACACAGAACTACAGCTGAAGACTTGGCTATACATTTTATCATAGATTAGCCTCCAAGCCGTCAAACTAAGAGCCACAGCAACTGCTTGTTCACTCCTCCCCCATCAGGTGGGATGTGGAGGGGAAATTAATATAAAAAGCAAAATTAGTGAATTGGGATAAAAAGAGTTTAACAGGGCAACAAAGGAAGGGGAGCTACAACAACAATGTCAGACAGTAAGAACTAGATGATATACAAATTGTTCACAGCCCAGGAATAGATGACAACATGTGCTTCTGGTCCAGAATCCATGATCTGAATAGCAACACAGAAATAAAAACCCATGTTACAAAAATCCCCATGCTGTACAAACAAAAACCCAACTCAGTCCCACCAAGCCCCTCAAAATAGGCCCCCTGACTAGCTTCCCGCTTATATCCTGAGCAGGACATCAGGGTATCCAATATCCCTTTGGCTGGATTGGCTCAGCTGCCCTGGCTGTGTCCCTTCACAGCTTCTGGTGAAAATTAACTCTTTCCTCACCAAAATCAGGAGATTAGTGTTTTCCCAGCTGAAACCAGGACACATTTGAAAATGAAGTGTCTGTGTTCAAACACAAGTATACAACGATGCAAAACCAGTAAGAAAAGTACCACATCCAGCATATACTCATTGAAATACTGTCTGAAGACAGAACATGTTTTCACAGAAAAGCAATTATTACAGCTTCAAATTGTGTTCTTTATATTCTCTAAATCTTAAAAGAATATTTAGTACTAATGTAACTAACTTTGAAGCCAATGTAACATTGGACTACAGAAAATGGCATGTGCTCCCACTCTCTCCCAGTAGTTTTTGTTGTTGGCAGTGCTTTTCCTCTGTAGAATGATGCTCAACCCTGTAACAAACCAGAATATACTGGCACTACTGCTCTTACTCTTTTCTGCAGCCCTATGTAAGACAAAAATAAAATAGTTTCTCCTAAAGATTCCTGATGTTATTGAAACATGCAGCTTCTTTCATACTCTTTAGCTGGAGTTCAACACTTTAACTATATTTATCTGATGGTTCTGTAGCTCAGAGGTGAAAGCATTACAAGATACCACCACCCTGAGGAACAAGGTAAGTATAAACAGACAAAGTGACATCTCTTCTTCTCTTGGATCTTTTCTTTTCAAAGCAAGAAATAGGTTAATGTCTTAAATTCTTTCCCCTCATATCTGTTTGTAAGTTTCCTTCTAGCATTCCCACTACCCTTGCTACTTTTTTGCTGTTTTCAGAACTGTCTTGGCAATGAAGGAGCTGAGACTGAAAACATCAGCCAGAACAAGCATTGAAAAAGGCCAAATGTTTATGTGAAAACGGATAGCCACAGCATTCCAGGTTTTTGGAACTCAACTTGTTCATTTCTTCTCATGTTAGGCTTTGGTCCAGGTTCATCTTTAATGCAAAACCTTTGCAAATAAAAATTGCCCTCTCAAATGGGCAATTTCCGAATTGATTGAAGATGAATAGTTTGTAATAGAATGCTCAGTTGTGGAACTCTTTGCTACAAGATATTGTTAGGTTTAACTGGATTAAAAAATGATTGAGTGTTCCTGTTATCCATTTAAATGCCTAGAGTTATAAGTATTAAAAAGAGATGACAAGGGTTCTGAGAAGATTATAAACAGACATGCTTTTGGGATTAAGCTAATTTTAATGGGGATTTAACAGAATCCCCCTCTGTGAACAGGTCATTTCATAGTATCTTCCCAAAGGTTTTCTTGTGCATCCTTGTGAGAGTAGCTTATACTTAGTCATCTCAGGGACAGCTACTTCATAGGAGACTTGCCAATTTTATTAGCAAATGACAAGTTTAGTGTATCGAAGAGCAGAATGCTTTCCTACATCAGATGTCAGAGGTCAGTTAACAGTGGACCATAAACAGAAGATGCCTGTACAGACAAACTGAAGATCTTGGATAAGATTCATCTAGAAGTTTTATATGCAAGTACAAGTTGCTGGAAAACACCTGCAGGAACCAATAAGGGAGAAATAGCCCGGGTGGTGAAAGCTATAGTTAGTAATAAAGATTGTAATATTTCTTTCAAGCCTACAGAGCAATGCTGAGTTTTGTCAATGAGCCAGGAGCTAAAAACAGAATAAGGCCTGATTCACAAAAATTTATCAGGAAATTAAGGTAGTCTAGACAGGGTGAACTAACTAATTGCATTTGTTCGGATGTTCTGTTTATTGCAGCTTTTTGGATAATACACGACTACCTAAAACAGGATTGAACTGCATGGACAGATGCATAGAAGATGACTGCAAGGATGACTGAAAGTCCAGATCAGCTGCACATTTACCCTTTCTATCTCAGTCCTGATAATATTGATTCTGCTGTTTCACGCATGCTCTTTCAGAAGGGAGGTCATCCCAGCAGGCAGGCTGACAGGAACGGCTTTTTCTTTGGGCAAGTACATCGGCACTTGCAAGAAAGCCACTTTGGAGGAAGGATGGCAGCTCGAACAATAGAATGGGACAGAAACAGAGCAAACAGTTTCAAAAAGAGCCAGGAGAGGAAGCTGCAGACAACTTACCATAGGCTACAAAAGCATCCCCTACTTAGGGTCTGCTGTTAAGTGACCCCTGACATTTGGCATAGACATAGGCATTCCATTTTTTTTTTAATCACAAAAACTATGGGACAGTAGGTTAAACCATAACAAGAATGGTGTGGTAGTACCAGGACTAAAATCACTAAGTTTATCCCCTGGCAGCTAAACTGTTTCCAGTAATTTTCCCACGGTACTAAAACTTGCTACTGAGTTAAAAAGAGGGTGGATATAGGTAAAGATCTCATTGTGCAATTGCAGCACAATAAGGATGTATAAAGCCTACAGCAGCCCCTAAAACTTCACTTAAAACAACTAGTCAGGCACAAAATTCGTATCACATTTGTGTTTCTGTGTTTTCCCTGTGAACTATAATGCCTCTACATGCTGTGAGTAGAGAACCAGACCTCCTCTTTATTTCTATTTTCTGTTCATCAAAATGAGGTCTGTTACAAGGTACTTTAACTAAGACACCTGACACAACTCTGGTGCCAAGGGTAAGCACCAATTTACTCATACTGACTGCAGTCATTTGGGGAAGCCACAATACAACTCTAGAAATACAAAAGAGATTTGGCTTCCCCTTTAGTTGCATTTAATCAACTTACCTTCCAAGCCATGATCCCAAAGCCTAGCCTCATTCCTTCAATATTTGTTTTATTCACAAGAAAACAATCACTATTTTTGAAGGCCTGCTTTACTCTCTGTAGTTACTGCCAAGTACCCCAACTTCCTAATCTTTAGTACTGGTCATAATCTTAACAAATACCTACAAAATATTTAAATAAGCAAGTAGTTGTTTTGCACAGAGCCTCAATATCACTACTATCGAAAACTACTATTCATTAGATAGCAACATTCAGTGAAAGGCACATTTTTCTTTCTTTTCTGATGTTATTACAGACCTTCTCACAATCCTGCCAAAGAACATTGCTAGACTGCCAGATCTTTACGGCAACAAGCTCTATTCAACTTCTATTTTTCTGTGAATTAACTACATCTACCATAACAGAGTCCATTTCCATGACTGGGAACTAAGAGGCACTGCCACAGTACTGACCAATGATAGTGACAAATACGCCAAAAATGGCCATCAATTCTTCAAATTGATCAATATTAAAACATGAATTTAAGATAAATAAGATAGATCTTTTACAATGAGAGTAAAGAATAGTTCATGTATTTGCAAAAATACTTGATTTATCCATTGTGTAAATATTTACTAGGAAATTAAGGACAAAACCAGAGGTTTTATCTCCTTAAAAGTTAGATGAATTAAGTTGAAATACTTGCAGTCAGAACTGAGATTAAACTGAATACTTCAATTGATCTCATATTTTCCTTAAGGTCATGTATTCTAATTGAAATTACTTGCCAGCATCGATGTGGAAGTTGTACTATTTCTTCATCTATTTGAATGCATAGCATTTTTGGCTGAAAAGTTCAGCCCAGACGTAACGACTGCTTAATTTAGCAATTTGAAAGGCCTGATTCATATCTTGACTAATTGGTCAGTTTGCATTAGTCACCGTAATAAGTAGACAATCTTACCAATACATCATGTGTTTCTAACTAGCATGTTCTCTAACACGCTGCTTTCCCACCTCCCTGGCAACTGTTTAACTAGCCAACTAGTATTCAAGAGTTAAGCGGACAAGTAAAATTTTCTACTCACATAAGCATCTTAAAAAGCGTACCTGTTAGCTACAACTGACAGATTTCTAACTTTGTGAAGCATCCAAGTCTCTCTGATTGGTTTGTTTGTTTTGGAAACACACACATACCTCACGTACAATTTCATATTTACTCAAGTTTTTAATATTTAATACACTATCTTCTGCCTCTGAGCATATTATATTGTTCTGTCTCCATTTCTACTCACTTTGCTGTGGTGTTGTAAAGCACATTTATACTACAAAGTATTTCCCACTCAACTGAATAGGGATTTATACACATTACAAAGCTTACTTCAGAGACAGATGAATAAAAGTTTTCTACAGTAATGTTCAGAAATGCTTTTCTGGATCTCGCTTATGCAAACAAAGGCAATATATTGCTGAAAGTTAGGGGTCAGCTTCTGCTTGTTAATAGACTGAAAGTAGCGTAGTTTTTATAAACACAAGAGCATCTTTTATATTTAATACAATTGTCTGAGCTGTGTAAATTCTTAATTTACGTGCAAATCCATTTCGTAAAGCTTGAGTTGCCCTAAAAATTGTACATGGTAACAGCTGTAGCTTCTATTACTTAACAAAAAGAGAGTCAGAAGTCACTAGACTTTTTGGTTTTGGTTTTTTTGAGGGTTTTACAAAAGGTTATTGGAGGCTGTAGAGCCATACAGTTTGGACCAGTTTTCTTTTCATTTTGATGTCCCTCTACTGGGGAGAAAAAAAAAAAAAAAGTGCCCCTTCCACATGCCCCATCCTCCTTCCCCCGAAAAATTCTTTTTTCACAGAAAGGGTCATTGGGCACTGGAACAGGCTGCCCAGGGAGGTGGTTGAGTCACCTTCCCTGGAGGTGTTTAAGGGATGGGTGGACGAGGTGCTGAGGGGCATGGTTTAGTGTTTGATAGGAATGGTTGGACTCGATGATCCGGTGGGTCTCTTCCAACCTGGTTATTCTATGATTCTATGAATCAATGCCAATTGCAGCAAATTTAAGAATGAAACCAGGCAACACTTGAATGCATCAGAATGGACCATTTCAAACTCTCAGATTTTGCTTTCCAAGTTTATTATTTATTTATTTATTTCTCATTGTTAGGACTATAGTATAAAAAGGGATACTTAGATTCCCTTCTCCCCCAAAGGTTAAATCAATCCTGACTAAATTCTTTTTTCCCCTCAAAAAAAAAAAAAAAAATAAAAAGGCAAACTCTCAAGAACTTCATCCTGGCAGATTACTTCTAACAGGAATGCAGACAAGATTTCAAATTACAACATCAACAACATTAAATTCTTTCCACTGCACAATTAACCAAGCTCTATCCCTCAAATACTCTTCCATCCGTTGTAACTCCACTTATGGCTTTTTCACATATGCTGTCTATTGCAAATTCATTACTAACCTTCTCCAAATCTATACACTAATGCCAGCAACACAACACTGATGCTGAATACCCACGATACAGGGCTGTGCTGCAAAGATCGGAGCACCTAATAAATGAAAACCAATCCGGAAGTTACTTTAAACAAAGATTTTTTGCAGTGCAGGAGTAGGGAAGGAGTGGAACAGTGGAGACGCTAGACTTATGTGGATATTTTTGGTTTTAATTTCCAAAACAAAAAAGTTTCCTCCCTGGGCAAAAACATTCCTGTCACTTGTTGAGTGAGAGTGGCAGGCAGAGTCAGTGGGAGCCTTCTGCATCTGGAAGAAGTGATTTGGCCCTGGAGACAGATTTAGATGAACTGAAGGTCAAAAAACCAAGCCTGTTATATCTTACAACCTATTTTTATCCTTTTTATCACAACTTTACTTGGATATTTATGTAGCTAATAGAGTGCATGTGCTAAAATGAAATAGTTTGCAGACCTTTACAGGAAAAAAAAAGAGAATACCAACAAAAAACCCCACCAAACCCAAATCACAACCCTTTAGTGTATCCAGAAGAAAAATACACGCATCACTGTAAAAATTTTGCTGCATTTAGAGAAATGCAGGAAAAGAGGAATAAACCCCTTGCTGATACCAACATTAGCAAAAGCCTATTCCTTGAGTGTCTTTATCACTTCATGAATAACAGATGATATAAGAATTATTGGTGCTAAAAATCCACTTAGAATTCTTTAGAGCCATTCACTGACACACTGTCCATTCACTTGCATGCAAGTATCCCTCACTTACTCTGCTTAAAAGAAGAAAAGAAACCAAGCAACAGAACCCACAGCTCACAGAAAGCAACTTTCACCTACTTTCTCCTTTTCTGTAAAGGGCAGTAGTTGTACTATTTCTGTTCTATTCTCAGTCAAGTCACTTCTGCTCTGAGTCTCAGTGTCTCATCAGTTGTTTTCACACTCCCAAGTCTATACTTCACTTTATATCGAATTTTAAGAGACTAAGATTCTCTTGTTAGCTTAACTCAATCTGTGCTTGCTCTGAACCACAAGGTCTGTATTAAAGCTATTCCAGCCACACAAGCTGAACCCCAAATGAGGTGAGTATAACTAATACCACGAGCTTGAGACAATTACAAAACCAGCACATAATGAAAGGAGCATTCTACTAACAGCACTACACAGAGAGCAAGATTAGTAACCTGGAAAAAGACTGAAGCTTAAATAACCAAATAAAGTCTGACACAGCAACAAAATATCAGCTAAATAAGCAACTAATTCGTTTGATACACTTAGCCTATCAAAAGGTCTACTGATAACAGGCAGCAGTGCCAGTTACTTGCTCTAAATATCAGCAAAAGCAAATCCTTGCAGCTAAAGATTCTTAGGTTTTTATTTCTTATTTTTTTATGTATCTAGTTATTAAAGTGGCACTTCAGACATACAGCTGAACATAACGTTAAGTTTTTCTGTTCACTTTGCAGTGCATCAGGTAAATTCTTCAGAAATTAGCTGTTGCATTGGTATCCTCTTTGCTCTCCTTATAGTTGTTTAATAGAAACTCAAGTAACCAGACAAATCCCAGATAGGAAAAAACACTGCCTCATTATGGTGTCCTGTCTTTGGCTGCAGCACCCATTTTTGGTTTAACAGTCACTCACTGGTTATAGGAAGTAGTATATGAGAAGAAGGAATATTAAAAACTACTGCAAAATTCAATTTAAGTACAGAAACGCTAAGATTTCAAATAACTACACTTTATTCTAGGGAATTTGTGCAAATATAACCCCTTTTAGGCTGCAGTTGTTTAAATTCTGTCCAAAGATCTTTAAGAAATTTGAACTCATAACATCTTCATGAACTGTAGTGACATATACACTCTGAATTCTCCACAAACTAGTATGCCATGTCAAGGTATCTCTCTTTCCATTGCACAGTTATGCTGCCTTTTGACATCTCTCTGTCCTTTAGCCCACCTTTCTCTAATTTGGTTATAAATCCCTTTTTTGTAACATGAAGCTCAGTGCTCTTCTGTCTTTTCACCAGCCAGTTCCAATATCTGGATGTCACTGCTCTCCAGGTAGTGCAAAGAGCACTGCAGCCACTTTCAAATCCTTCCACTAGCTCCACATT
This sequence comes from Phaenicophaeus curvirostris, assembly GCF_032191515.1. Taxonomy (NCBI): domain Eukaryota; kingdom Metazoa; phylum Chordata; class Aves; order Cuculiformes; family Cuculidae; genus Phaenicophaeus; species Phaenicophaeus curvirostris. The sequence continues at coordinate 73,744,590 of NC_091395.1, forward strand.
ATCTGTCTAGACAGAAATTTCATATACCTAAGATACTACTATTTTTTCAGCAAGTAACATCTTGTCGGTGAAGAAACATAGGTGCCCAGGTATACATGGATGCTGTTCTGTGTGGCTGCTTCCTACTGAAACTTAGCTAGAATTCTTGTCTGATTTTCAGAACTTTTTAAAGAAACATTTCTGCCTACTTTGCTAGGAAGCTGGGCTTTGCTGAAATTATGACATTACTGCTTGTTGCCAGGCAGGTTGTGATGGTGGGAGGAAGAGCCTCTCTAGTAAATGGATCAAACAAAAATTTCTGAGCCAGAAGGAATAAAAGCAGTCTCTGAGCATTAAGAGCCAAATGAAAAACCTGACCAAGATTTCCTGCATGTTCAGCAGTTTCTTCGAATCTTTTCATTTAGAAAGAGCAGAGTGCCTCAGCTTACTTCTTTGGATACAGTAGAAGTGAGGGAGAAAGAACATAGACATTTTTTAATTAATGGACTAGACTCAGATATTCTAGTGATAAGGGCATAAAAGTGGATAAAGGGTTTGAGAGCCTATCAGTCCTAATCCATCAGCTGTGACAGAGTTATTGTTATGAAAATAAATAATTACAGGACACACTGGTAAGGTGAAGTCATGACTTTAGCTTTCCTGTCCCTCCTTCCCAGAGTTCAGCACTGGTCTTGATCTGCTTGCTTGCACTATATTAAATAGTAGGCATCCTGGGGTTGGCACTTCAGGCTGGCCAGAGTTACCACAAGTTTTCCAGCAATGTTACTGTATAAAAATGATTCTTGCATCCCTAGGTCAGTGTAAATGTTTGCTGCTCATCCTTCCAGCAAAAGGGTGTGTTTAATGTACAAAATGTATAAAGGAGAACCGGAAGTCTGAATACCTTTATATTTATTCCCTATTTAAATAAGCTCCTTAGTTTATAGACCTGCTGATGCTCCTCCTGCACCAGTCTTGGCCACACAGCATTCATTCCAACAGGAATTTGCAGTTTATGACTCCCTGGAGAGTAAGCTAGTAGATATAATGAAACTCCTAGGCACCAAGGACTGGGTGAGAAGAAAAGAAATAGCAAGTGAATAACTGAGATGACATCATGAAGCATTTAATAGAGCTCACACTATTTGAAGGTTTCTAAGAGCACTTTGCTAATCCATGCACTCTTTTTTAACAGCAAATTAACTCCAAAGCTCGCATTGCTGCCAAGTTTTGAATTATTTTTCACTGAAACCTGCCCATCAGCAGAACAAGATGCTTCAGTGATGCATGCCATATTTTTATTTGAAAAACGTTATAATCAAGACAAGTGTTTTACAAAAACTTCACTGGTAATGTTGTAAAATTTGATTACAAGTTGTATGCTACATTAATGTTTTCTCTAAGCAAACATCCAGGAAGTAAAAACATATACTAACACAGGACAAGTTTTTATACCCATAACTGCCAAAAACAGATGGAAAGGATGTAGACAACTTTGAAAAAATGCAAAGCCTTTATGAAAAACACATTCCTTCTAGAAAACCCCAGGGGATTAGCAAGGATCCAAGATTTCATCTGAGATTCTAGTCTAGTTCTGTTAGATATATCAATTGCACACATAAAATAGTAAAGAGACATTTTCTGCTCTGATAATCTATCTAAAAGGTGGAAGATAGACTTTTTCCCCAAGGCAAAAATAGAACAAAAGTACTAGTGAAACGGTCCGACAAAGTTAGACAATGAGACAGTTCCCTTGACGCAGTCAGGAACAGATACAAGGCTTGAGGATTAGGAATGCCACAATTTAGTATTAAAACATAAGACCGCAATTCAAGGAGATCCCCTTCTCATATTTGTATTTTAAAGGGTAGAACATACACATAGAGTCTTTGCTTTGCGACTTGTAGAAAACAGATCAAAATATTGTCAGGTGAATGTACGTTCCGTCTTGATAAGAATCTCTAGTTACTGCTTGGCTCAAGCTACTTCCCCGTCTCCTGCATGGCACAAACAAGATGGAGTCTTGTATTGAAAAAAGAGGTTAAACCAAATATAAAACCTATCAGAAAAAAGTGAAAGACAACATTAAGAAAGAAGTAATGCTGTCCCCTATTAGACATAGTCTTCTTAAAGAAAGAATAAAATAAAGTCGACAAATAAATGAAATGCAGCGACCAAGGTTTAAGAAACTGACTGTGGCACCTATGAACCACTGTTTTCCAGCAGTTAAAACTACAACTTCCCTCTGATAAACTGAGCCCATAACACAACCATACTTAAGATCAATATCAAATTTGCTGAACTTTCACAGGAAAGAGTATACATCAGTAACCGCATACCCAGCCACAAAGTCACTACTTCTCCATTGACTTCAATGGATATTGGATAGAAGTCCTAATTTTTATTGAATTTAGATTTCCTCATGAAAACCTACTTTTCATTCTCCTTGAGAGAATTTTATCAGTTACAAGTATAAAGGGCAAATTATGAACCTTACCACATACATTTTTTCAACATAGACAACAATATTGCATTATCTTTTATAAAAGCCTAAAGCAGAAACTGTAGCTCATGAAGCATGTAGACGAATCTGAACCTCAAACATCCAACTCATAACTGCTGCTTTTAGACTTTATGTTAATGCGTTTTCCAGTTAGCACTCTATTAAGTTTCATGCCTGTAGAAACATTATATTCATATCACTGTGCTGTAGCTTTCAGTCACTCCAGTAACTATGCTGACAATATAACACATCTGAGAGCAAAGAATGCCTCAAACCACAACACACTAGCTTTGGAAATGGGATTTGAATATCCAAATATATGACAGATTTTGACTGCTTATGAAATGCGGTAGTTTTTAAGGGATAAAGTTTTATCTTAAAAATGTGACAGATGAATCAAAACTACCCAGGTCTTCAACTCCAACAGAAACAAGAGATTGAATAGAGCAAGTTGTGGAACAACCAAAAATATCATCCTGATTGTTACCTCACAATAAGGCTTAACAGTAACTTTTCTGTTTGACTCTAAATCACTGGTAAGGAATCCAACCATAATCTTGGTATTCCTGTGTTTTGCAGATACTCACAGCTTGATCTGAATGAGGACACAAAATTCCTCTTGTTCCTTCACACAGAGACTCTTACAGACTACAGATGCACATCAAAGTATATACAAGGGGACACATTGGGTTAGATGACAGAGTAGGATTTCTGAACTGCCTGATCAGATCTCTTAGTTTCTTGTTATCTCCTGGTCCCTTGTTACTGTCACAACACCAACCCCTCCCCTGCTCACACTACAGGACACCAGTTAGCAACCTAAATCTGGCACAGGGAGCTGTCGTAAATGGAGACTTACTGGGAGACTGGGTTTAAGACTATGCAGGTGACAGCATCACAGGAAAGCAGTGGGAGCTACTGCAGGTCAGAGCAAAAAACCTCCTTTCTTTTCCCTTCAGGAATACTTACTCTGTATTCTTGCCTCCATGCACACATATGCACAAAACCCTCGCCCGATAACTCCGCAGCTAAGTACGACTTCAAAACGAGCAAAAGGTCAACATCTCCTGCACCATTTAGGCAGGACATCTGCTTGATTTTTTCAAAGATAACTCTACAACGTCCTAACATTATTTGGGATTAAAAGAAAAAAAAACAAAACCAAAACCTTCCCTAATAAATCCACGATAATTTTTTTACAGACATAGAGCAAAGGCAAATACACAAAATTGTACAGCTATTTTAGAGAATTCAGAGAAGAGATTTTTGCCAGGAATGAATATTCTGCAATCAGAATGTTTGTTGAATAAACATGCCTCCCGCACATCACTTTCAAAGTAGAGAAAGACATTTACACAGAGTATCTGCAAAGATGTCAGTCTATTAAACTACATTAATGTATCGGGTTCCAGTTATCCAAGAGAGAAAATTGAGGCAGTGGTTGTACGAATGGGAGATCTCTCTGCAACTTTTGTCCCATTTAGATAGTAACAGTAAGTAGTGAGACTTTGGTGTTAAGTATATTTGTGGAGTATATTTAGGATTACAGATGGATAGCACATACTTCATACATCTGTTTCAGTTAAAAATATTTCAGTTAAAAATATATAAAATGTCTTCAGGGAAAACTATGTACACCCTTTCTTTTTCACATATTTCCACAATCAAAAGGATCTGTACACTAAACAGCATTGCAATAAACTTTTGTCACAACAAAGAAAACGCCATTTATCCATTGGTATTTTTAACGACCATAGCCCAAGATCTGACATCTGTATTTCCTCTTCCTCCAGAAGTTTTGAAAGTCTGCCTTTTCTGTTCTCAAAATTCAGATACTGGTTATTCAGTCAGCTAGAAAAACCTGTATTGCTTTTGAAGGCATAAAGGTAAATATTGGGTAATAACTGTTAGAAAACCAAACATGTTAGAGTTTCCTACTGTCTCAATGCATTGCCAGGACATGAAAGCCTGCAGAAGATTTTGCAGCTCACAAGAAAAGTTCTTTCCAGGTATCCTCTCCCTGTCCCAAGTAGAGGATGAAAACATTGGAGAACTAGGTTTATAATGGTACAAAACTACTTCCCATTTGGATCTGTTCTGGTATCCAGAACTGAAAAAGAATGTATGGAGTCTTGAGGCCAAGGACTACCACCATGGAATATTCCTGTGAAACCGAGTGGCAACAAACCCTGTAGTTTTTCATGTGAGATGTCAAGGTTTATTATTTGTATTTGAGCCACCTGTAAAAGCTGTTGGACTAGGGCTGTTTCTTTTACACTACTTATTTCTCATCTAGTAACACCTCTTTATCTTTTAAAAAATTAATAATTACTTCCAATATTTGCATGTATATGAAACTGAAAGATATAACAAGTCAATAGAAAAAAATAATTCTCATGCCTTTCAGGAAATACAAACTTTAAAAAATAATAAACAAAGATTAAATTCTTTATTTTCTATTCAGAATTATAAAAGAAAAACTGAATCCATTTTTGCCCTTGCTGTCATTTGACTCTATACACCGAGAAATAGATTTCATTACCTTGTTGGTAGAAAAAGACTTTCTTACAATGATATAAAGACTGCACAAAATTTCACAAATGAACAAATTACCGTCTTACCCAGCACACATACAGTCCCTAAGTACTGAACCTCAAAGGCCAAATTGTTTTAGGTATTACACAGGAAAGGAAAAGGATTTAGCACGAACATATAGCAAGTTCCAATGTATTACTACTAACCTCTTTGAACCTCTGCAATATAATGCAAACTATAAATGATTTTTGCACTGATTGGAATGACAATCTGTGAGCTTTAATATATCCCACACAATTTAGTTTTCCACCTGGAAAATAATTCACTCAATAAGGTGTGAAATGACTTGAAGGAAAACTATAATAATCTATTGCAGGCTACCCAATAAGAAAGGTTGAAGCATAAGGCTAAAATATGTTAACTTAAACAGTCTAGAAATGTTTCTTTCCAGCTCTAAAAAGCCAACACTATTCTAGTGTTTAATCTCAAATGGTCACGTCAGACTGAATAATTGAGCTATGTTAATACAGCACAGCATCACAAAAGATCAAAATTCATAACCAAAATTACAACTTTTTTTTCCCTCTTTCTGTGTAATAGAAAAACTAACTAAAAAGAGAACAGGCAGGTCAGCTGGTGTGACAACAACCAGTTTGCAGAGTTCCACAAATGGGTGCAAAATTATCTATTATAAACTACTGCTGAAGTGAACCAGGGACACGGAATCAGCTGCACCCTTTTTACAGCACAGGCTGCTCCCAAACTGGTAAGGGGCAGCACCTGTGCCAACTGATTTTACCAAAACAAACAAAAAACCCCCACAAAATACCCCTCAAACAAACAAACTGAAAAGCAAACCACAACACTTGCTATATTAAAACCCCCATAAAACCAAAGTCTGAATACAACAGCGTTGCAAACTCTACTTTCAGTATCATCACAACCTGAATACGTACACAGCAAACTCGCTTGTTACTTGTTTATTCACTATTTGCACCTACAAAGCTGAAAACTGCAGCTCCGGACTGTGTCTGGTCCTGGTGTTGACCCTACACTCAGCACAGTCTCGACTCAAGGCATTGCACTTAATTTATTATCAATTAATATGGACTTTTGAATACTTATTTGTGCATGGAGACGGCTTCTTCGGCAGCCCCCGGCAGCAGGACGGTGAATTCTGTGGTGGGGGGGACTTTTAGAGGCGGTAGGAGCTTCCCAGAGCCGGGAAAATCCCAGAAAAACCCAGGCGGGGCTCCTGCCAGCCCCACAGGCTGGTCCCGCGCGGGGCCTGACGGGAGGGGGCGGTCCCGGAGGCCTCCGCGGGAGATTTAAACTGCGGCCCTGGTGAGCGCCGCGAAGAGGAGTGGGGCAGTTCGAGCGGGTAGGGTGCTGAGAGCACCTAGAGAGGACCTAGAGACTAGACAGAAGACACCGATGACGATGGCGGCCACCTGGCAGAAGGTTAAAGCTGCTCCACGTGCTGCAGCAGGCAGGGTGGGTGCTGCCACCCAGCCAGAGCCACAGTGGGTGCAGGCAGCTACCCCTCCCACAGTCCAGCTTAAGTGTCTGTTCTTATTTTTCATAGAATCAGAGAATCACCAGGTTGGAAGAGACCCACCAGATCATCAAGTCCAGCCATTCCTATCAAACACTAAACCATGTCCCTCAGCACCTCATCCACCCGTGCCTTAAACACCTCTAGGGAAGGTGACTCAACCCCCTCCCTGGGCAGCCTGTTCCAGTGCCCAATGGCCCTTTCTGTGAAAAATTTTTTCCTAATGTCCAGCTTAAACCTCCCCTGGCAGAGCTTGAGGCCATTCCCTCTTGTCCTGTCACCTGGGAGAAGAGGCCAGCTCCCTCCTCTCTACAACCTCCTTTCAGGTAGTTGTAGAGAGCAATGAGGTCTCCCCTCAGCCTCCTCTTCTCCAGGCTAAACACCCCCAGCTCTCTCAGCCGCTCCTCATAAGGCCTGTTCTCCAGCCCCTTCACCAGCTTCGTTACTCTTCTCTGGACTTGCTCCAGAGCCTCAACATCTCAACTTCTTGTGGTGAGGGCAGTCTACAAAGGTATACAATGCTGAGGCACAAGGAGAAGTAGAGCAGCCTGTGCTGCCATCCCAAAAGGCTGTGTAGATGTGACTGTAGTACTCTAAAGAGGCTGAGCTAGATATAATAACTTGAGCAGCCATCATTGTTTAAACAGCAACAAATGGTTGAGTGACGGTATTGGGTGGTGTGGAAAGGTTTTGGTGGAAGGAAGATGCAGGGAATTCTTGATGAGAAGAGCTCCAGGGCTGCCTTATGTTCGACATAGCTGATTCCACAATGTACCCACTACAGGACATCGCTGAATCTGTCAGTGATGCTGGTTGTGTCTCTGCAAAAAAATGTTTAAGAAAGGGTAGAACATTCTGGACAGGCAGAGGAAAAGGGAAAACAATGAGGAATAACAGAGGGAACACCGAATTCAGGGAATGTAGAAAAGGGTGCTCCATCTCAGAGCAGATTTTGCCCTGCAGCCTGTGGAAGAGCCCACACCAGAGGAAATGGATGTTTCCTGAAGGAACTGCTGCCCGTGGAGAGCCTGCATTGCAGCAGATCTTTTCCTGAAAGACTGGGGAGAGTCGATGCTGAAGCAGGAGTAAAGTGTTGAGAGGCCATGAGGAATATTTATGGATTCCTTTCCTTTTCCCCCTCTACTGCCTGGATGTGGGGATAGAGTGAAGTTGAGCTTGTGAGAGGAAAGGTGGTAGTTTAATATTCATTTTTGTTCCTCACTGCCCAAATCTAGTTCAATTGGAAAAAAATTAAATTGACTTTTCCCAAGCTGAACCTTTCTCACTCATGACTGTAAACGATGCATGATGTCCCTCTATTTATCTCAGCCCATGAGCTTTTTTGTCCTATTTTCTTCCCTGTCCTGCTGAGGAAGGGGTAATAAGTGAGCAGCTGTGTGGGAATTTGGCCCTTAACCACAGTTAACTAACAACAAGAAGACTCTTGATATCTGCAACAAGAGAAGTCCACAAAAAGAAGACTTGTTAAAAAAAATAAAATAAGATTTTAAGAACACAAAGCACAGTGCTAGGCTGATGATTTGTTGTCCAGTAAACAGACAGAGAAAATGATCCTTGCACGAATGAAGTAGCTATTTGTATTTAAATCTATAAAGCACATCTATTTTATGTGATACTAAATATAAAACATTACAACTAATCTGTTCAATTTATAGCACCTAGATAGCTTTTCGTGCTTCTGTTGTCTGGGCTATTAAAACATGACTATAATAAAATTATATCTATAGTGGTTAATACTTGCGACAGAGATACCATAGCATTTCAACTTGAGAACAGAAAACATATGAAATTACATGATATTTAAATGCCACATCCTCAGAAATTAGATTTAATCTTATTAATAAATAAGAGGAGAAAAATCAAACAGAGTAAAAATGTTGGCTTAGACTTCTCTGCAGGGAGTGGATGTATAATGTGAGAGAAAATACAGTCCAGTGGATGGGACTCATGTTGAACTTGCAAATGTGAGTGTAAACCTGTTATGTGATTTTGTGGAAGTTGTATAGGTCTAATTAATTCCCTTGATTGAGGATAATAAGAGAGGGACTTAGTGCATTTCTGCTCTCAGCCAATATGGAAAATCCCCTCTTCTTTCTCCAGATGACATTGTCACTGCTGTGGGCACACATGACAAGGTTAATGTTGGGGGGGCTGCAGTGGTTCTCTGTGTAGGAGGAAGCCATGTGCTTGTCACTATTACTGGGACAAGAACATCCCTAATAGAAAGCATCCAAAGGTGATCCAGGCAGTGACAGTCCCTGAGGGGCTGTGGACACAAATGTCATGCGCTGAGACATGGACACTAAGGGACAGGGCAACAGAAAATCTGGTAAGCAGCACATGGCAGGAAACCATTAAGTGGCAAAGAACAGCTAGAAATTAGAAATCTAGAAACTAGAAATTCAGGAGCTGTAAGGATCTTAGCTTTTCCTTTTTCTCAAAATTGGAATCAGTGATCAGATGTCTGTGTTGATAAATAAAGTAAAATTCCATGACTTCAGACCATTCTGCCTGCAGCAGTAACCCTCCAAAGAGACCTAGGTCAGCTCACTGTATGCCCGTGCTGCACAGTAAATAAAATGGGGAAAGAATGTGAAACCTGGTGCAGGTTTTAAGTCCTCCATGAATACACTTCTACATCAAATCACCAGTGTCCATGCCCCATAGTCTAAGACAATTCCACTGTCTCAGCTTTTCCTCCATAGAGCAGAATAGAACAATTTAATCTTTCACCACTTCCCAAGAAAATTACTGAATCCAGAAGAATCACAGAATCATAGAATCACCAGGTTGGAAAAGACCCACCGGATCATCAAGTCCAACCATTCCAATCAATCACTAAGCCATGCCCCTCAGCATCTCGCCCACCCATCCCTTAAATACCTTCAGGGAAGGTGACTCAACCCCCTCCCTGGGCAGCCTGTTCCAGTGCCCAATGACCCTTTCCATGAAAAATTTTTTCCTAATGTCCAGCCTAAATCTCCCCTGGCAGAGCTTGAGGCCATTCCCTCTCGTCTTGTCCCCTGTCACCTGGGAGAAGAGCCCAGCTCCCTCCTCTCTACAACCTCCTTTCAGGTAGTTGTAGAGAGCAATAAGGTCTCCCCTCAGTCTCCTCTTCTCTAGAGGAGAATTTATCTTTGTTATTTTTCCTGCTTTCAGAAAAACATTAAAGCCAAAATTTTCATTTCAAGAATTTGGGTCAATTTCTTTTTCTGCTTACATGACATAGTGCAAAATCTGTCTTTCTGCCCTTTATCCATGAGTGAGAAACACAAAAATGACATATTGAATTGTAAAGGTTGAAGTTTCAATATTTGATGCACAGGCACTGATCTTCATAGAGGATCACCATACAGTTGTGACGTTGGTTTGAAACTCCGGAGGTCATGCTTTACCTCTGATTATGAACTTCCTTAATTATTTTCAATAAGTCCCTTTTTCTGTATCCTAACTGTAAACCGTGAAACAAATCAAGTGATAATTTAGGCTCTAGTTTTGAGAAAACTTACACAAAGAACAAATCTTAATGAATCATTGGACACTGACGCTGATCTCAAGTGTCTATCTGATTCAAGGCACTGAACTCAAAGTTTGTTAGCTTCTTGGTACAGGAAAATTTCTTCCTGTGGTCTGACGCAGAACCTAATCTAGGCACTTTGGATTGTTATCTGCTGATATTCTGAGCTTTCTGTTTATCATTTGGAACGTATCGTCTTTATCCCTTGAGTTTCTCATTTTTATTCCCTTTCTTATCAGCTCCACAGTGTCTTACACAGGAATTTAGTTGAGGCACAGACGTAAAAACCTGGGATAAGATAGTGAGCCATGGCTAGAAACCTTCTATGTAATTGAAATACAAATGGAAATGAATTATGCTAACAAAAATATATTAAGTACATTAACTTGATTTGTTACTATCACTGTGGTCTTCCCAGTCTCTTCCCAGAATATAGAATTCCAGTATTAGCAGTCTTTACAATTCTATTATTCCTCTCAACATATATTTTGTGGCAGTTATTTTTTTCTCTGTGGAGAATGGCAAAATTGCAGAGGCTGTGGGCTATTTAGTTGAATTTCTTTAGGTATTAAGGCAGACAGTAGAATTCTGTGAAACACTGACAATTTTTGAAACAAAAAATAAAAAATAAACTTTTAGGCAAATATGAATCCAATAGATAGAACTGAAGTTCCATTAAAATTTCATTAGTCTATTCAGCCATACTCTTCACACTCTATTCCTTTCCTTCTTGGCCTAAATCAGATGTTAATACACATATATTTTTGACAGGTATTGATAACTTTGCTGCTTTTTAGAGATTAAATCTGACAAGCCAGCAGACCCATTCTATGGCTGGAAATATGGAGATGGCAATGACAGGGATTATTTTAGGCAGGGGAAACTACATTAATAATGAAGAGAAGTTTTCAAATAAAGCAGAAATTAGTGAACTGCATTAAAAATCCTTTAAAGTCTCAAAGCATTGCCTCTTTTCCATTTCAATAAAATCATAGTAAATTTCCGTGAAGAGCTCAGTGACAGAACCATTTGCTGTTGCAATAGCTGTAAAGAAAAATGACTTAATGAACGTGAAGACATAAAGTAAAGTTGCAACACTAGCTGTTAATATAAAAGCCTGTTTTTCCCAGGCCAGGAAATGTAAGTTTTGTTTACTAACATTAGAATTTATAAACTCTTACACAACCTTATTAGAAATAAATAAGTACATTGAAGAACAATTTCATTAATTTTCCGTAATAAGGTTGCAAAGCTGAGTGCACGAAAGCTAGGAAATAGTAGAATTAACATAGTCACAAGTTTTATTCGTATGCTTTTCCTAAAGGTTGGTTTTTTTTCCATTAAGTAAACTGTAAAATAAAAATTACATTGTGTGAAAAACAGTAATGCCCTCAGGATTGGTCAGTAGGGCTAGAAGCTTTACCTCCACTATGTAAATCCATATGCCCTGAGCCATCACTGCACCTTGAAGGAGCATTCTCGAGAGCATGCTGTATCTGATTTCAATCCTGACTTTTCAGACACAGTTATAGGGTTGCTTCTTTCTCATGACCAACTGCTCATTTTAGTCTCACTCTTTTAATCTGAATAGCCAAGTTTTTGCTGTTATTTGGTCATTTAGTTCTTTAGCTCAAAAAGTTCTTGCTTCTCCTTCCCTCCAGATACTCCACCCAGGGCTCCAAACACTCTCTCCAGATAAATTCTCCTTTCTCCTTCACACATCCCATGATCTAGTTCCCAGTCACTTCGCTTGAGTTGTTTCCTCTAATCCCCTTTCTTACCTTGGCTTTTAAGTGTTTATTCTTCATACAGACTTAATTCGTAATCAACCACTACTGCTTCTTTCTGTCCATCAACTCCTTGATTTATGTAAGTATTGGATTTGCCCAGGGCTTGTCTTAAACACCTTGATTGCCTGTATCTGTTTCCACTACCCAATTCTGGAATCTGAGATAAAAATCTGTTTTCCTTCCACTCTCAAACAATTCATTAATAATTTACTGACACCCCTTCTTCCTGAATTGCAAGGACATGAAAATACAAGACTATCTTTTTCACATAATCAGTTCAATTTTCTTATTTCTTCCAAGCTCCTTTCTTCTGCAACAGTCTCTCTGAGTGTCTCCCAATCCTTAGACTTGGTGTAGGATTAGTCTAATGTAGCTGCAGTTATGTTAAATTCATTAACCTATTAATCTTGAGCCTTTAGTGGACTAATGATTTCTATCCACTCTAAGTTTTCACAGAGTAAGTTACCCCTCAACAACACAAACCCCAAATATTTAGCTTTCAAATGATTAGTGGTAAAATGAGACAATTTATTAATTTTTCTGTGCTCCAGTTATCTCTTAAATATTTTCTCTATTACAATTCTACTCCCTACGGAGGATTTAAAGGAAATCACTAGTTGTAATTGAAAACAGCCCAGGTATGATTTCTTTATTAACAAAGCAACCTTATTTTCCTATTCTGTTGTCCTTAGTAACACAAGACCGTTTTGGCTGAAATCTGAAATATTCAGCCCAGTGTGACATTTAGCATGCAAAAAAATCAGCTTGAATGTTTTAGGTGTGTCAACCAAAGTTCCATGTGGCCAAAATTAAGTTCTTGGTTTTAGGAGATATCCTTGTTAATACCACAGTTATGATAGTGGGGAACAGGTCAGATTGCAGAAGTTAATGATGAACCCGGAGAAATCTCTTTTCAGTGTTCAGCAGTCAATAAATTGCAGCCTTATGTATCATTTATTTGTTAATGGAAAAAAGAAGAATTAATTACTGGCTAAGAGCTTCGTTATATGCTTTTTAGAAGGACTAATTGAAAGCACATCAACAGAAAAGCTTAAAATTACTTTGCAGCAAGTTTTTAGAGAAAGAAAAAGAGGCATGTACCTGTACAGCCTGAAGAGAACACTGAATTTCTTTGCATAGATTAGCAATTAGGGGATAAATGACTTTGTATTTCTGGTAAAAACCTTTTCCTGACCAATCCCATTTAGTCACATACCCATTTAACAAGCAAAGCTGGATGTCTCCTCCAGGGCATCAGTGACATAAGTTTCAGTCTCCTGAAATACCAGTTTTGAATCTTCACTGAGGAAAGACCTAAAATCACAGCCGTAGACCAATGCCCAGGAAGATTATTTTCTGTTTCTCCCTGATTTTTCCTTGCCCGAAGTGTGTTAATTTATGCCATAGAGGCAACATGCAGAATTCTTTTGTCTCCGTCTACCTATGCATATTATTTCAGGGACGGGACTCGTTCTTGAGGAGAACATTCTGTATTTCTATTTTGTGTCAACTTTGCTTTTCTTTCTCCATTGAGGGAGGTTTATTTCTCAATTTGGCTTTTCACAGCTGGCCTGTATTTCAACCTAGATAAACTGATCCCCTACAAAGACAGTATCTAGAGGTAGCAAAATTTTCTGCTGACTCTTGCCCCAGATGTTCAGCTTCCAGCAGCTTACGATTGCTGAATAGGTTTTGATTCATAGACAGGCAGAATTGACAGTAATCCCTCACAAAACCATTACTTCGTATCAGACATTTGCAGCACATAAATCTTATTCCTCAAGGAAAATACATTATGTTTTCCCTTTATATACTCAGAAATGCTGCATACAATACATAATATCATTCTCTCATAAAGAAATTTAATAAAACAAGGATATGTAGCCATAATCTGCTTCCATCAATGTCTGCAAATGCATCTTACTTGCACAACACTGGGTTATGGACAGACAGAAGGAGCACTTGCAATAACAGCAAAAATTGTACTGACTTGTTCCCTTCTGGATGGGTGGATTTAATCCCCAACCCCCAGTTTTCATGTGATTAGCTTTGTCTCTCCAGCTGTTAGAGATCTGTTGATTCTCAGCAGGAGTTTCACATACAATTTATTAAGCCACTTCTGTAAATTCTGCTGCCTGCTCAGTGAGAAACTTAAGCTTTCTTTGTACATCAAGACTTGGACTTCTAAAGCACTGAGATGCCTCTGGGCTCTGTGAAATGCAAACTCCTAAAACATAATCCACATCTGCAGAACTAGAAAGAATTAGTGAGCTATAAGAAGTAAATCTTTGCTGTCCTAAAATCTAGCTGCTATTTATCTGGTCATGCCTTTAAATCTATATTCTGAAATTTCCCAATACATATGTAGATTTCTATACATGTTATGCAAACAGAAATACATAGCTGTAAGATTAAGGGAATATTATTGTTAATGATGCTTTTTAGAGCAATTATATTTTCCTTCCAAGAGTTATAGAACTTCATATATTCATATGCCATATGGACATACACATTCACTATGAAAATTCCAATATAAATATTGCTATCTCTACTTTTTGGGACTAGTTGACCTGAAAGTTTTAGATATTCTGTAAGATTTTTAGTTATGCATCAGTATAAACAGCTTGCAAAATTTCTCATTGTTTGAATGTGTTAATTCTACTGCTAGAATTCTAATCCATTTAACTGGGAATGTTCTGTCCTTTATTTATTTTTTTTTAATTTTTGCAGTGATATAGCAATAGAGTTTTAATCTCATTAAAATGACTAATACTTTATATATCTGTTTGTGTTTTGTTTTGAGTTTTTTTGTGGTGTTTGGTTTGGGGTTTGGTTTGTTGGTTTTTTTTTTTCACCTGGAGTCTCAGTCTGTAAGAATTCAGCAATGACAAACTCCAGGTGGCTCAGAAAAGATGCTGGAGACTTGAGATATACCCTTCTTTGCAGTTAGTATTTTGCTATGAAACATGGTGATTCATAAATTGCAGTGATTGATAGAAAGGATAAATTACATGTTCTTTGTCACTATACCATGTGTATATGTATACACATTTTGTTTTCATGGTCATTAGCATCTAGAATTTTAACTTTTAACTATTGAAAAAAGATACTGGAAAATATTGTAATTCATGTAAAACAATTCCTTCTAATTAGAAGGATGTTCAATGTAGAAGCAAGAAGACTGACTTCTTGGCTTCTGTTTCTTGGGATGGTTATTCAAAATACAAGCTCTGTCACAGACTTACCTTGGTTCCTTCTGCTTCTCTTTTTTCCCCTGTCTGTCCAGACCTGCTGCAGACAACTCCAAAGTCTTGCATCTAAATGTTTCATTGCTTTATAGAAAGTCATCTCAGCATAAGCAGTGGAATGCATCTCATGAACTAGCTTATCTAGAAAATGATTATTAGTTTCCGTAGTGATTATTTAGTTTCCCCCTGTAGTAGGTGATTCTCACTGAGATGTGTGGGAACACTGTTTAACTCATTTCAAAATCACATTAGTTATGCAGCCAAGTCCTGGAAGTTCTGGGACCAGCCAGAGGTAAAAATAAATTTAGCCAGGCAAGCTAAATGATTGCTCAGGTTCTCTTGTTCCTGGGATTCCTGTCAAGAAAAGCTGTCTTCTCCAACAAATTATCTTGCTTTAGCTGATTTCTAGTAACTGATGTTTGCATATTCTTACCTGCTGTGTATGATTTAGGACTTTCCAATTAATCTTCAGACTACTGACCTTGTTTTACACAATGTACAAGAAGTTTAGGGAGCCACTCTGCCAGACACTGACTCCTCCTGAATACTAGGAAAAGTGATGAACCACTGAGCTGTTTTCTGCCTGTATATGATTTATGCGTTTCTTGATACTTTTTTTTTTATTCCTGATGAATTAGGTTTGATCTTCTTTTATTGTACTTTTTATTTATCTTTTTCCTGAAAGATGGTCTACTTCTTGTGTCTGATGTAAAATGAGGACATAAAATTCATTTAACTTTAGTGGAAACTTTAATTCTAGGAACATCTAGATCTCCTTTAAATTCATACCACTTTTCTCTTTTGAATGGTGCTGTGAATTGTTTAAATGCGTGTGTTATTGGCCCACTAATAAAAGGGGCTTTATCCTGTAAAAAGAACCTGTTTGCAGAAATGATATAGAGAGTGGAACCAGTGGATAGTGGCTTTTATCTTTTAAGCCTTAAAATGTAATGATGGTCAGGATGACAACCACTCACTAGGTCAAACAGCACGTACTATTTCTATTTTCATTTACTTCTTACTCCCTAGTAACTTTTATCTGTTTTTTCTTCTCTTCTTTATCTTTTCTAGCAAGTTTTCAAGATTCCTATCCATAAGTCATTGTAGGAAGGGCACGCTGATTGAAAATTTGATAAATTACTCCTTGTAATATGATTTAGCTTTCCAAATGTTCTTCATTCTACCAGCACTTTTTTTCCTCGCTTACTCCATATGTTCACTTTCTGTCAACACCAGCTGTAAGAAATGTTTTTGGCTCTTGACTCGAAGATATGTCCACTTACAAGCGCTGTCTTTCTTCTGGGTTGCACATTTGTTAAAATACGATCTCCATTTTTGTTTTTACTTTGCCAGTCATGCTGTCCATTTTACCTGTGTGGCTCTGTAGCTGAATGTTACCATTCCTGAGATGGGAACTGAAGTCATTAGTAATCTCTGACTTGATTTAGAAAGTTGTTGTGGTTTAAACCCAGTCAGCAACTAAGGCCCAGACAGCTGCTTTCTCACCATTCTCTGGCAGGATGGGAGAGAGAATCAGAAGGCAAAAAATGAGAACTCATGGGTTAAGATGAAACAAGTTTAATACGGAAAGAAAAGCTATGCAGACAACCAAGGTAAAACAAGGAATTTATTCACTATTTGAGCCATCTCCAGGGAAGCAGGGCTTTAGCACATGTAACTGTTACATTGGTCAGTTGGGGTCAGCTACTCTGGCACTGTTCCCTCCCAGCTTCTTGTGCACCTCAAACACTTGATGCAGTGTAAGAGGCAGAAAAGACCTTGATGCTGTGTAAGCAATGCTCAGCAATAATGAAAACCTGTCTGTATTATGAACACTCTTTTTCAGCAAAAATCCCAAACATAGAGCCCAGTGACTAGGAAAGAACAGAATTTTTCTTTGGCAAAAATTAATATAGTGCAAAGCACTAGTGTTATGGTTTTATGGGCTGAAGTTATGTGCATTTTCCTGCCTCTACTTTTTTGAACATATAGACTCGGTCCACTTGGTACCTGAAATGGAGCAGATAAAAAGGAAATCTAACCATCAACACATTAAACACTAACAGTCATTCCACTCTAATATAACAATTTCTGATCCTTTTAAAGTCCAATTTATATGTTTCTCTGATAAGCAGATATCCTGCTAATGTGGATTATTGTTTTGGAATTGAGTATAATCCTAACCTCAGAATTAATCTTAAAATACAGGTTCTGAAATACCCAAATTTGAGTAGAAGTTTGTTCTCCCTCCTGCTGGGAATGATTCAAGTACCAAAACACTAACTGCTCTGGAGTCTTTGGAAAAAGTCAAGTAAGAGAAACAAGGTTCGTTCTCTATATGGATAATATCATCTCAGTGACTCTTTGAAAATGAGTGTTTTCTCAAAATACTCTGTTTCTTAACTCTTACCCTCTGCTCTCATTTCTGTTGCAGAAGTGGTTGCATTCCAGTGTTGCCGTTTAACTGTTTTACCAAACGCTTTGAGCTGAACAGATTGTTTGAATTGCCACACAGTTAATCTGCATGTTTTGAGTAAAGACTCCTATCAATCTCAGTCAGTACTCCTTCCTATGAAAGGGGCAAGGGTGTCTCTTCATTGCCAGCTTGTCTCAGAAATAATTCAAGGTTTGCTTATGCTAAGGGATTATCATGTAACTGCTGAGACTACAAGGGGTCATACTTTGTCTGAGAGTTCTGTTGGAGATAGTTCTACATGCTTCAATAACACATTTATGCAGGCTATATAAACGTCTGTACCGCAAATATTTTCTCTGGGTAAATTGCAAGCAAGGAAATAACGATAAACAGTAGAAAGAGGCTACCTATGAGAATGGGCAAAAGACAGGTGATTAAAAAATGAAAGAAAGAAATCAAAAAAAGCCATTTAAAAATTAGTGATGGACTAAAAAGGCATGGTGGAAAGGAAAGGAAAAAGCTGGTTTAGTTTAGATGTTCATGGAAAAGTTATCTCTCCAGTAGAAACAGTAGATCCTTAAAGACTTAAGGCAATTACTTAGTGAACCACAAATATTTTTGTATTTTTTTCGTTATTAGCAAAAAGAAAAAGCCTATAAACTTATGTATATATTTAAATATGCTTTAAATCCTTCATCTGAAGTTATCATGAGAAAGTGTGTAAATTAACTTCTACCTTTTTATTATTTTTTTGGCAAAAGGAAGGTAAATTTATCTTTTGTCATAGTACTGCAACAGATGACTCAAGAACCAGAGGCTCTTCAGGCCCTTTTGCCCAAGGTTACCTTATGGGGATCTTCCAGATTCCAGCCTGAGGGTATCGTAAGGTATATTTTTGGCTCTCTTGCTACTGAATTGCTCCTAACTGTTCAAATGGTAATATCTAGTGTATCCTCTTGTAAGCACAATGCTACACAAGAAAACATGGAGTTTATGTATAATTCAAGTATTATAGCTATGAGGGGTTTTTACATGCACTGTCAAGTTGATTTTGTGCACAGGAAGAGGTGGAGAAACATTTCATCTTTGGAAATCAAAGAAATGCATCGGTACTGTCTCTTTAGAGCAGAAAGGAGCACTTCTCCACTCAACAGTCATTCAATAGAAGTTTCCATATGCTTGACTATGGTCGTTGTAACTGTATGTCTTTATGTATCTACATATAGTTGAAAATCTTACAGAGAATTGCATTTTTTCCAAGGACTGCAATAGGTGGTCAAAGTGGAACAAACAACAAGATTATTCAGTTGAAGTAAAAGAGGGATTTTAAGTATTGAAATAAAGAGCTGCTTTGAAATGTAGATATTTGCATAGGCTGGGGACAGCTAGATTGAAGACCCTCCTGCAGGTGATTTGGACCAGAGACTCTATATTCAGTTTTGAAAATACAGTGAATGTCCTTATCACTAAGCTATTGAGTGCCCTGAAATATAGGGCATAAATGGAACAAGAGTCAATGTTCTTTCAAGCAGCTTCAGATAAATAGCTGAAATAAATGCCTTTCTTCCTGTTTTGACAAGAAATTTCACCCTCAAATACTCGCTATCTCTGCTCTTAAGGGTATTCTGTGCATGTCATGAAAGATTTGTTGGTGTCCCAGTGGTTACAGCACTCACCTGAGACACGGGAGATTGGTTCAAGTCTCTGCAGTAAATGAGGCTGTGAATGGGCACTAATATGTCCCCCACATTGTGGTAAATGCTTTAAGCGCCTATTCTGAAATAGGCATTTATTTCAACCTTAGAAGACCTTAAATATATATTTCTGCAGACTAAGAAAATGTTCACAGCCTAGAAAAAAAAAATCATTCATCACCCAACTCAACATCTGAACTGCCTGCCTGTCTGTTCCGACTAGAAAAATATGACCTAAATAGTTGCTGCGGGTTGGAGTTTCCAAGAATGGTGAGCAAGGCTAATTCAAACGCCTTAATCTTTCAGCTCAGGAACTTACTACTCTGTCTGGTGGGAGTCCAGCTAACCCTGCCCCTTTTGAATTTACTGTGTTAATGTTATTGATTCAGCTGAGTATGGTTGGTGTCACAGGCACTGTCTTGTTTCTCATAAGTGAACCTTGAACACAAAACTTTCAAGGCAGTAAGCTCTTGTGCTAGACATAAAAGTTACTTACTGTTTAATTTATATCTTTTCATGAGAGCAATTTCCCAGAAGTAGCATCAAAACAGAAAAGAATCTTCAGGTTGGCAAGAAGCAGACAACCAAATAGCAAGTCAATTCTTTTGGTCACTACTGTAGAATTTATTTTTCTTTCAGTGCTAAATATGTCAAGTGGCAAGTTTCTCCACCTTCCAGGAACTGTTTTTCAATGGTGCAATTAGCAGAAGAGGAGGTGAAGGAAAAAAAAGTGAAAGCTACTTTAGCTGAAAGTTCCAAGCAAAAGCATGTTACAGATAAAAACTCATACATGAGTCCCAGGATTACTGAGCAAAGAAGTAAGCTGAGACAGAAGAAAGCTTCCTAACTGCTCTATTAAGTAAAATTCTGTTTCTTCTTTTATAGAATCATACAACAGTTTGGGTTGGAAGGGACCATAAAGATCATCTAGTTCCAACCCCCCTGCCATGGGCAGGGACACTCCCACTGGATCAGGCTGCCCAAGGATGCATCCAACCTGGCCTTGACATTGTAAAATGTCAGAAGGGTGATAATCCAAATTTTTTTAAAGGAGAATTAGAACTGCTAAACACTGACAAAGATTCTAACGTTCTTTTAATTACAGCATGTAGGCGAAGAATCAGTTAACTAGGGGAGGGGAAAAAATGTTGGCCTCTAAGGAACATTCACTGAAACGATGCATCATTTTCTGACAATAACTCATGTTGTTAAACAGCTTGGGGTAGTGGGTAGCTGGAGCTTTCCAAAAAGATGTGCCAGATTCAATGGAAGCCTCCCTTGGTAACCTCTTATTCCAGATTCATACTAGAATAACCCATTTTGCTGTTGTTATATAGAAATGTTTTTAAGAACCTAGTTAAATCTACAAACTATCAAGATGATGTATGTTGAAATAATTTTTTAAGAAATTATTTTTTGTGTATGTACTAAAATAATGTGTAATAGCCAAAGTCAGATTGTTCAAGGCATGAGAATGTTTTGTGCCAAAAATAATACTAAAGTTGGAAAAGTCTTGCAAACAAATTTATTTTCATTTTACATACAGGATTAAATTATTCCTCCAAAATTATGCAAGGATAATGTTGATTGTAATCAAACTAAAATGTAAGAGGACCAGCTCTGAATCAGGATCACCCTTTGCTCAGTAGCTCTCTACACCAGCAAGTGACAGAAAACTGTTCTCCCATCCCAGGTTTCTTTGTTTAATGTATTTCTCAGAGGGGGCTGAAAAATCTGTTTCACACCTTTGCACTTCAGCAAATTCGAAAAAAAAAAAAGAAAAATGTTTCAGGTTAATATTTCCTATAAAAAAGTTTCAAAAAGCTTTCAGTATTGATTTAAATTTCTTCAAGTAGTTTTGAAACAAAAACTTAACACAAACTGAAAATACTGCAATGTTTTCCCTCTGAAAATAGGTGAAACAGAAAATATTCAGCAAGTCTGAGATATTTCTTTCAGTGCATTTCTTGAATTAATCAATACTGACATCAAATAATTTCAATTCTGCTGAAAAATTTTGGGGGAATAGGTAAGGAAAGCAATAGCATTTATCAAGCTGTTGGCACACACACGTATCCTATTCAAGCAATTTGTGATAATAAACCTTAGTCTGAGAGAAACTCATTTTGCCATCGTCTATAGTAAAGAGAGGAATTGTAACCTCAGTTTTATAGGCAATGAGGAAACTCAGAGCTCTCCTTTTACATATCCTTTACTTCAGGAGTAAAGGTGAAAGGTGTTGAACACTACCCAGTTAATCTCTTGGTAAGTGTTGAGCTATACAGATTTAAGACTGCTTAAGACTGGAAGTCTTAAGCAGCAAAAATCAGAAACAACTGTATCATACATATGTTTTTAAGATGATCTGACGTACTTAGATCTCATCCAGACACTGTTACAGCTGTAACCCGGGTACGTAGTGGGGAATAGTGTGATAGAGCAATTGCTTACAGTTTATCCCAGGCTAAGTGCTAAATATGGATCATCTACTGGCATTCTTTCCAGTGAGAGGGATCCAGATGGTAACCTAAAGAAAGACTAGTCTAGATTCCAGAATTTTACTTCAATATGTTAGAACTTAATACATAAAACATAGAATAGGAGCTGGAAGGCTTCGCTTATGAATGCACTTTGTTAGCATCTCCATCAAAATAGTTTTCTGGCATTTTAGGGAGAGGTGTAATCATTAGCCATATTCCAGTTGAATTAATTGACTTAGTTACTTACTGACAAAAGAGATGCTTATTAACTCAGTGGATTATGATGTAAAAGTGCTAGTCTTTGTAGGACAGAGCAAATATAATGGAAAACCAATGGAGACCTAAATTGAAGTGTTTTCATGCTTGTCGTATTATTCAGTCAAAATCCAGAAAATCATGTCTTTAAAGATATTATAAGAAGTACATATGTATGTTTTCCACATCAAAATATTTTAAAATAGAAGATCAGTAGACGACCAAGTCAAAGCTCCCTTTTAAATCAGTCCAATTAAGTTTGACTGGATTACTCAAATAAAAGGAAAAAAGTAATTCCTGTTGTAGTATTGCTAAGTGAACACATATATGTTACTTTCCAGTTCAGTATTTTTAAACCAGAAAAGATTTTTTAGACAATAGCTTCGTATAGGACCATGTTCAAGAGATGCTGGTTTTCACTGCATGTCAAATTATTAGTACTGTTTTGTATATTGTGTGAATGTGCTGTCTGCTTGTGTGCCCAGCTTCCATCTCCTTGTCTATAACTTCTCAGCTTTTTGTCTTATTTCTGCCAAAAGGTGCAGAGTGAGAATTAAAAAGTAATAATAATAATAAAAAGTACCTATTTGCTTAAGAAAAAAATTGAAATTGCTCAATAAATATTAGGAGTCATGCAAAATCTGTATTACAGCCCTTGACGCTTTCCTCTTTGTATTAGTAGAGAACCTACATTAGAGTGGGAAAGGGAGTGAGGAAAGGATTTGAATAGAGATATGGTGTACATAATAATAATAGCATGCAGAATTTTCATCAGGTCTTTCATGGGAATAATTCATAGAGTCATAGAATGCTTTGGGTTGGAAGGGATCTTAAAGATCATCTAATTCCACCCCTCTTGAGATGGGTAGGGACACTTCCCACTGGATCAGGTTACCCAAGGCCCTATTCAACCTGGCATTGAATGTTTCCAGGGACGGGGCAGCCACAATTTCCCTGGGTGACCTGTTCCAGTACCTCACAAACCTCATAGTGAAGAAATTCCTCCTTACGTCTAGTCTAAATCTGCCCCTCTCCAATTTATAGCCATTCCTCCTAGTTCTTTCACTACATGCTTTTGTACTAAGTCCCTCCCCAACTTTCCTGTAGGCCCCCTTCAGGTACTGGAAGGTTGCTATAAGGAGCCTTCTCCTGCAGGCTGAACAACCCAAACTCTCTCAGCCTGTCCTCATATGGGAGGTGCTCCAGCCCTCAGATCATCTTTGTAGTCCTCCTCTGGACCTGTTCCAACAGTTTCCTTTTTATGTTAAGGATTCCAGAACTGTCCACAATACTCCAGGTGAGGTCTCACAACAAGGAATTGAGGGGCAGAATCACCTCCCTTGATCTGCTGGCCACGCTTCTTTTGATGCAGCCCAGGACATGGTTGGCCTTCTGGGCTGCGAATGCATATTGCAGACTCACGTTGAGCTTCTAATCCCCCAGCAACCCCAAGGCCTTCTCTGCAGGGCTGACCTCAATCACATCATCCTCCATCCTGTATTGAAACCACAGGTTGCCCAGACCCAGCTGTAGGACCTTGTCCTTGGCCTTGTTGAACCTCGTGAGGTTCTCGCAGCCCCACTTCTCTAGCCTGTCCAGATCCCTGTGTATGACATCCCGTCGTTCCACTGTGGCAACTACATCACTCAGCTTGGTGTCATCTGCAAACTAGCTAAGGGGATATTAAACAGTGCTGGTCCCAGTACGGACCCCTGAGAGACATGACTAGTTACAGATGTCCATCTGGACAACGAGCCATTGACTGCTACTCTCTGAATACAACCATCCAACCAATTTCTTATCACCCATGAAATCCATATCTCTCCAATTTAGAGAGAAGGATGTTGTGGGGGACTGTGTCAAAGGGTTTACAGAAGTCGAGATGGATCACATCTCTTGGTTTTCCCATGTCCACTGCTGCAGTCACCCCATCATAGAAAGCCACTAGGTTGGTCATACAGGACTTGCCCCTGGCAAAGCTGTGCTGGCTGCCATTAATCTCCTCCATGTGTTTTAGCAGAGCTTCTAGGAGGATCTGTTCCATAGTCTTCCCAGGCCCTACTGACACACTCCTGGGCAAAGGAAGGAGGCTTAATCATTTTCACAGCTTGTGAAATTCTTCTGTGGTGGCATGAGGTGGAAAAGTTATATCTTCAGAAGGCATCTTCCCTCATTTTTGTGCTCTCCTCTTAGATTAATCCCAATTATTTGAGAGTTTGAACTTCTCCAAAGCATTTCTTCTGGGGTTCAGTTCAAGGGGTGCTATAATACACATCTTAAAATATTTTCACATTGTTCATTTGGGACTTACTTGTCACTTTAATGGATGCTAGGCAATAATCAATCATGTATTTCCCCAATGATTTTTGTGTGTCAGTGCAATGTAGCTGTGAATGTGCCATAAATTCTAATGCATTATGAGCAATAAATGAGATGACCTAGAAAGAGAGAGAGAGGAAGAGAATGGTTTTCTTTTTTTATCCTTATTATTTTTATCCACCACTTATGTAAATAGGAAATGTCTAGTAAGATTGTGAAGACAAGAATTTAAGTTTGTGACAATATGGGTAGAATAAAGCCCTGCTGTTTAAGATGGGCCTGTGGCTTTCTTGTTGTGCCAGCAAAGCTGTGCCATATGATGTATATTTTGAAGCCCTGTCCATAATAATATGCTCCACTGCAGTTACCACACACAAGGAAAAAAAAAAGGAAGAAAAAAAAAAGAGAGAGAAGAAAAGCCCAAACAAATCAACAGCTTTTCATCTACTAGTTTGTACTGCAGCAAATTAATAGAAGAGCTTGCCATGTGTTTTTTGGTGAGGGAGTGCTTAAAACAACAAAGATTCTTTTTTGTTCTTCCTGTGGATATGAGGAAACAAAGAAACTGAATAGGATTTTTTTAATTGTTCTAATCGAAAATGTCTTCCTGTAAAAGTTACAAGGCTGTTGGATAGAAAGTTTGTATGTGCAATGTATTTTAGCAATGCAGTGAATTTTTTTTATTGCATCACTCCAACTTGTGTAAAGCTTCTGAAAATGTTGGAGACTTGGGAATAGGATGTGTGCTGCAAAAAAGCCAGTGGGCTGCTGGATTGCATTAACAAAAGCATCACTGGCAGAGATAAAGAAGTCTTTATCCCTCTCTACTTAGCACTTATCAGGCCATATCCAGAACACTGTGTTCAGTTTTGGTCCTTAATATCCAAAAGAGATGAGGACAGGCTAGAGAGGGTGTAGAGAAGAGCCACAAAATTATCAAAGAGCCTGCCACATGAGGAAAAGCTGAGAGAATGGGGTTTGTTCAGCCTTAAGAAAATAAAGCTTAGAGGTGCTCCAATCAGCATATTCCAGAGTTTAAAGGGTGGCTACAAAGAAAACGGAGACTCCCTTTTCACAAGGAGTCACATGGAAAAGTTGAGGTGTGTTGGGTCTAAGTTATTCCTGAAGAGATTCTGAGAATTTTTCATAATGAAAATAATCAGCCTTTGAAATTAATCTCAGGGAAGTGTTGGATTCCCCAGGATCAGACAGTTATAAAGTTCAGCTAGACAGGCTGCTAGGCCACCTTGTCTAGACCGTGCTTTTCTCAAGAAAGGTTGGACTAGATGATCCTTCAGGTCCCTTCTAACCCAAATTCTGCATAAATAATTTTTTATTGGTTTTGGTGTACCTATTTCATCAGAACAAGAAAGAGAATTTGAAGAAAAAGGAAGTTATGCAGGAACTGCTTGCTTATTGGCACAGAAGTACATATTTAAATGATGAAAATAGTTAATAAATAAAGTAATTGGGTGGTAAGAAGAGACATCATCACCAAAGGACATGGAGAGTAACAAGATTAGCATTGATAGAAAGGCCAATAAAACATCTAGCTGTTCAGAAGAGGGATAAAATAGCAGATCAATATGCTGGTATGGCTGAAGCAGTTTCCCCCTTTTTCCTCACCCATCTTAAGTCTAGGGGCAAAAAAACCCCACCTTACTTTATTGGACTGTGATATATAGCCAGCTATTGAGAAACACCAAGCTCTCAACACAGAATACTTTCTAATTGTAATTTAGAGGCTTTTAAACATCTGCATCCAATAAACTTCACTCTAGGTACTTAAGAGGTGACAATTATCTCTAAAACAGTTACTGTTTGGGGACAGATGAGGTACTAGAGGAATGGTAAAGGGAGAATTTACTGTTGATCTCTAAAAAGAGAATGGGAGGAAATCTTGGGAGTTGGGGATTGATAAACTTCCTGTTACTTCCCAGAAAAAATGGAAAAATTGGCTATTCATATCACTAACAAGAAAACAAGGAGATGAGTAACAGTTACAGATTTAGGTCAGTTGATCCAGCTTCCTTCTACAAAACGCTAGCAAGTGCTGTAGACAAAGGAGAGTGTCTGAAACAGCAGTTATATTAGCAGGAGTTTTCACCTTTTAGTAAGTAATGATAACAATTTTAGTAAATCTTTTCACTTGACATTCTTGTAAGCAGCCCAGGGATCCATACCCTAAATTTAATTTAAAATACTGCAAGATGGATACAGAACTTGGAAAAAAAAAATGTGGAGAGTGGTTATCAGAGATTTATTGTCAAAATAAAATGATATATGAAGAGAAGTTTCCTGGAGTTCTTGGGTTTGACATCAGTCAATACAACAGTCAATTTTTCAAAGGATAGATCATAGCCTACAGTCATTAGATTTTCACAGCTGCAGGTACATTGAAAGAAAGAACACAAGTTCAAATGAACCTTGCCAATTTTAAGGTGCAGTCTGAAAATATTTTAAGGATGCTGTTACCTTATCTGGAGTATTGTGTCCAGTTCTGGAATGCTCAACATTAAGAAGGATATGGAGCTGTTGGAACAGGTCCACCAGAGGGCTACAAGGATGATCAGAGGGCTGGAGCACCTCCCATATGAGGACAGGCTGAGAGAGTTGGGCTTGTTCAGCCTGGAGAAGAGAAGGATCTGAGGAGACTTGATAGTGACTTTCCAATACCTGAAGGGGCTACAAGAAAGCTGAGGAAGGACTGTTTACAAAGGCTTGTAGTGATAGGAATAGGGACAATGGCTATAAACTGGAGAGGGGCAGATTTAGACTAGACATAAGGAGGAATTTCTTCACAATGAGTGGTGAGGCACTGGCAAAGGTTACCCGTGGAAGCTGTGGATGCTCCATCCCTGGAAGTGTTCAAGGCCAGAATGGATAGGACTTAAGTTTCTGGCTAGGAAAATCCATATTAGGCAATTGCAGGGGAAGAAACCACTAAAAGTGAAGGGCTAGTATAATGAACTGCTAGAAAATATGCAGCCTTGCCACAAATTCTGGAGACTTTTGAGGACAGGTTAGAAAAATGTCTGTCATGAAGGACTGTGGATGCAGTTGACCCTGCTTTGCGGGAGGATAAACAGCTAGGTTTCTTGAGTCCCTTCAATCCCAACAATCTTTGATGAATCTCTCCCTCAGTCTCAGAGAGAACAGAACATAGATAGTGTTATCAAAACCTCAAAATTTAGGGGATTTTCAGTTAGATGAAAACTGAATGATGACTCCTGTCAAATATATTGTTGGTCAGCATGCCAGCTGGCAATAGTATTGGCAAAGAGCTCAGTTCCCCTTTTGACACCAAAATGGATAGCTGGATTTTTCCAAGGTGTGGAGTTGTTTGGGAGCAAGCTCTGTTGATTAATTTTAGTTTCAGCATGACAAGTGTCTGGTGCTAAGCAATTTTACAGTCAGATGTGAAGTATTATAACTAAGTATTGTATCATATCTTTCTGTTCTCCGTGAAATGTAGGAAGAATTAGGAGTGTCAAGTTCTACATTACCTCTCTCTTGTATTGGAGCAATACAGGTAGTAAGAGTCTACTCATAAATTCCCATTTTCTTCTAAATGTGCATCACATGTAAATATTTAAGAACTCCAATTAAATTTCTCTTTCTGAGTATTTCCTTTCTGCCTATACTTAGTTTCAACTGAGCCAAAAGAAAACACTAAGTAAGTTTGAAGATGGATGTCAGTGGTACACACCTATTTTAACAGTACAAAAATATACGCTTTAGTGTGCACTATAGAATCTCACAGCACAGGATTGTCACCAGGAGAATATTTCAGATTAGTTCTGTAGGTTCTTAACTGTGCAAATGTGAATTTGGTGTTTGCTTTGAATTTTAATAGCCTTGAAATATTAAATAATATTTTAAGCTTTTGGAAGGCAGGGATTTTATTGTTAAACCTGCAGAAGAAATAAACAGAAATATTAACCTCGAGCCTGCTCCAACTCACATGAAAGCTGAGACAAAAGCTTTTGTTGTCTCTGCTAAAAGTTGGCTTATTACATATAGTTTGGTAATTTTCTTAGTCAATTAGTTTGGGGTTACTGTGAAACCCTAGGGGGGCTCATCATAACAATGCAGTTTAGGAGAATGTGTCCATGTTGGATTTCCACTTATCCTGCTGAGTTTCTCTATGTGGAACAGCTACTGATGTAGCTACCTTCATTTTTCCTATATTATGTTTTACATCTGTACTAAATCATTTACTTGCATTTATTTAAAATTTTGTGAATGTGAATCTTGCCTACAACAGATAATACTAGCTTAGACTAGAAGGGTATCATGATTGCTCAGTTTGTTGCAAGACATCTACTGCTGGATCTGTGATCCAGGAAAAAAAACCCTACCTAAGAAACCACCCATGCAAAAACAATTGAAAAAAGTCAGTCTCCTCTTCCCTCCAAATGAAATATGAAATAAACAAAGAAAATCCCACCATTCTGTGCACCTCTACACTATTTGCAAATATTTAGATGTCTCATGCTTAACCCATATGTGTATTTGATGTTTTGGACTAAGTGCACTCACATGATTAACCCAGCATGTCTTCCTCTTTCTACCATTATATGTTAAGGAATTCTTAAGCAAAAAATAATAACGATTTTGGGAGACTTTGTCGCGGGGACAGTCCCATATACGCTAGATTATTGGTTTGATATTTGCAGAGCATGCTCATTTCATTATTGTAATGTATTATTTAAAGTGATATATATTTGTCCCACAGGTCATTCAATATTGGATCACAGTCACTGCTTAGTTAATAATTACAATACATGGTTGCTACACGATCACTGCCTTATTTTCTAAATGACTGCACTGTGCTTCATAGTGCAGCGTAATAGAATGTGAGGTTTCATTTAGAATCAAAGTTGACACTCACATCTTTGTACTTCACAGGAATTATTACTAAATATAGCCCCTTATAGCTGGCCAAAATAATTAGGACTGACCACTTTATAGTGAAGACTGTAAAAAATAATGTCTCAAGGACTTATATCACTGTATAGCATACTCAGCTGAAGGTGCCCTGATGTCGCACTTGAAATACAGATGTAATCTGTAAAGTTATATGACAGGAAAAATATTTGAGTACAAAATGTTGTAACGCTTCAGAAAGTAGATGGCTGGCCTACCTCTCAGTAGAATATTTCATAAGTATCTGAATTTCTCACATCTTCAAACAGCTAGACTGAAATGTTCCACTGCTAAATCGATCTGTCTGTACAATATTAAGGATACTTGGGGAAAGTTTTGCAAAAGCAGAGTGCTTTCAAAGAAAGGCCTATAATTCTTTCATTTCCTCAAAGGACTGAATTCTGCAGGACTTCAAGTCTTCCTATGCCCTTGTCTAATCTTAGCGAGCCAAATATGATAACTAAAGTAAGCCACACTGCACGTGAATGTGGTAGCTTTTTTTTTCTGTTACCAAGCTTACCTGAAGTAATAAAAGGCATGCCAGATTGCACAAAGATGCTCTCTGCTCCTTTACCTGACCCTTGTAAAGGTCAGTTCTTCACTGGCAGGGGAGAGAGGCAAGGACACTGAGCATAGAACTACCAGGGCAATTAATTCTTTTACATTTTAGCTATGTATGTAGTTGTGCCACAGTTTAATGCACGGGGGGATCCCAATACAGAGGAAAGCAAGGTTCATATTTGTTACAATAGAATTGTGTAGACTAATCAATTACTCGTGTTAAGGATTGGGCCGATTGGTTACTATTGCTCTCATAATCGATATGTACTTGTTCTCTGCAGGATCAGTACAGCTTGTTCTGTGCAGGTTTTATGGATAGATGGCCGATGGTCTATATATCTTCATTGTTCTAAGCTAGTATCCTGTGCAGATATGGGGTTTATCCTGGGTTCAGGCTGGCTGTGGTTCTAGTATTCCTGGTTTCATTAGAAGTTAAATCTTCCATTGTTTTGTCATTGGCATGGAGTGTTCTCAGCTGGCAAGAGATGGCTTAGTTTGGGTCTTCAGATCATGTCAGCCCTGAGGTAAAAGCTCAGAGTCTCACATACCCTTTGTTTTTCTAAGCAGTATTGCAGTTAACATCTTGTCTTTCACACTCCCCAAATAAGTACTGTGCTTCTGGCTGAATTTAATAATACTACCACTCATACAAACCCCTACACCCCCACCCCCACCCCCAAATAAAACAAAGAAATCCCACATACACTCAAAACCAAAGGTACCACCAAAACCCTCCTCAGTGTACGCCAGTTGTTTAGAAGAAATGATGGACAAGAACCTTTCAGGTATACCACAAATCAGGTTTGTTTTGGTTTTTTTTTTTTTTACTAGCCTTGGTACATACATAAGAAAATAGTGAAAAATAAATTGTCCTAGTCCTTCAAATTCTTCAAAGGACTTTTAGAGTCTTTTCTACCAGCGAGAAGATGAATGATAAACACAGGCCGAGTAGAGTTCAGAAACAGTCCTGATAGAATATAGGCTTAAGGGGTTTATTTTGTCTTCTATCAAAACTATAAATAAAATTTTAGAAGTCTATAAAGAATGTTGAAATATAGCTCTGCACGTCAAAATCTGATTTTTTTAATCCAAAATTGCATGACTTAATCTAAAATATGTTAAAATGTATAAGAGAAACTGTCCCTGTAAGAGATGAGAACTGTCTTTCAAGTTAGTGAATGATTCACTGCAAGAGAAACGCCAACCATTCTCCTCTTATTACAAAACTTTTGCTAAAGTTTGTAATTTAATAGTACACTGAGGTTTAACTCTTGCAGGAAATTTTGATGAAATGGTCACATTAGCCTGAAATGTTTGAGAATCAAACTTTAACCCTTGTATGTCAGAAAGAATAGAGCTATAAGCCATCTTTTAAACTAAACTAAAACTGCAAGTGATGACTTGATCCCAGGTCTCCTGTTTCACTCCTGTTTCCTGACTTTTCCACTAAACTGGAATTGGGTACAACTTTCAGCTACTGTCAGGCACTCACTATGTACTCACTATATTTGAGTAGTCCCTGTGAGTGCCAATTACATTAAATGACAGAAATGGGCTTTCCTACTCTTTTTTTTAAGGCAGAGTGACTTGTGCCCTTAAAGTACCTCTTTTTCCCTTGAATAAAAGGAAAGCCAAGAAAGATTACCTCAAGTGTAAACCAACTAACTGGGGCAAATTAATTCCTCTAAATTAATCTGATAAAAATTTCTACTTCTATATTTCAAGGAGACATCTCCATGAAAATGTTGTGAGCCTTTGAAGCTAGTGCCATCACCTCCAGTGAATGTAGTTGTAGAATGAATTGTGCTAAATACATATAGGAGAATTTCTCTCTTTCAGTCTCAGGTGCTGATGGCGCTTCTCTGCTGTTTCACCACTAGTTATACTGCCTATAACATATATAATTAGCTTGTGCTTTCTGACAGCATTTAAGATAACAAATATTTGTATCCTATGACCATGACAGTTTTGCCAACTAGCTAATGAATCTTTAGTTTTTCTTGCAGTATGTATTCTCTAAGGTATCTGAGTGACAGCCTTGAGGCTGTATATCAAAAGCACATTTATCTTAGTTGCTTTCATATAGAGCTCTATTCGCTGTGTAAACATTTGCACTGAAAGAGAACATATAGTACCAGACAATTCTTAACAGAAAGAGTAACCTATTTATTGACTTGAAGCTAGAAAAGTAAAGTGAGGAAAAGAGACTTCTTAATTTAGTTGTAAATATAGCTCGCTGTGAACTGACTCATAAACCTTTACAATGGAAGAAGGCTCAGAGAAGATGGGTAAAGGTGATGCTCCCATGAAGCTCAGGGAAATAATGCAAGATGAGACTCACCAGAGCTGTTGCATAGAAGCTGACTTTATCTCAGCACAAAGGGGTCTGGCGAGTGATCTTTGGTTTAGATGAACAGTTATCAACAGCTGAGGGGATCAATTGGTGGCATAAATATTTCTTCCTGATCTCATTAAAAGAATATGTGTGTCTCCCTGATTTAACCAGGTCTGCATGAAAGGAGTATATACATGGATCAGCCCAACTTTAAGTGTAAAAACTGAACAACTAACAAAAAGACTTGCAAAGATAACAACATGCTTGACCTGACTTGAACACACATATTAATTCCCAGCAATCTGGGAAGCCCAGTGTTGTGACTGTGGGCATATTCTAAAGATCAACAATAGGAATCACCTTGGTATTGGTTTTGAATTGTCTAATGCACTTAATGATCTATAACAGATGCAACTTATATTTGTGTTGTGGTTTTGGTATATTTTAAATCAATGTACTAAATCAGAAACATCAAGTAATACCAACTATCTTCAAATAAGTAAATTTTACATGCAATGTAACATCTTCCATATATTGAATATCTAAAAGAACCTTGACAGGGTACTGGACTCCTGACACTCACTGTTAGCAAGATTATCAGGAGAATCTAGTTTGTATCCACAAAATGCATGTTCTCACTTGACCATAGATATATAACTTTATGTAAAGATTGTATTGCTGAATTTCTGTGGCTTATGTTGGAGGTTATAGATTAGATAAGAAAAGATATTTTTTAAAAACTCACCACCGGTCTTTGTAAATAGATCCTCTTAAAAATAAAAGTTATATAGTCTACGTATGCTTATGTCCCTACTATTACATGCTGAATAACTTAGAGTTCTTTTCTGTTTGCCCTTGCAGCATCATTCATCCAAGAAAAAAAATAATTCTTCTTACAGCTTAACATGTCAAGTATGTAGTGGTTATGTGCATGTGTGGGATGTGCCTAAGCCTTTTCAGGTGTTACTAGCAGTATGACCTTATTAATAAGGTTCTCCAACCTATCACTGCTCAGCTGTGTTGCAGGGTTTGAATTGTCAGCATACAACAATAAGTTTTATTGTATTTGAGCTGGTTCAATGTATTTGCAAAATGCTGCAGGGGGCCACATTGCCAGATATATCGGTGGGTACCTGTAGTGCAGAAGAGATCCGAATGAAGGTCCCTCAAGCCCTAAGCTCTCCCTCCTCTTCTACTGTCATTTAACAGAGAGTAATTTGAGGAGCAAAACATTTTGTCTTTTCAGAGCATTTTCATGAAAACACCAGCTTTCTGATGGCAATAACTAATTGGAGACCATTTGGAGACAGTTATGTAATTGCTTTTTTAGAAATATTTTCACATTGGCTTTTGTGAGTGTAGAATTACTATTGGCATATTTTCTGCTTAATAAGTAATTCTTCAAGACATTGCCTAACCAATTAGACAACCAGTTATGCCTCTCTTGAGAGCAATAACAGCATAAGTAATGGAAACCACCAGGTATAATGCTGAAAATGGACCACTAACTATTCCTTATTGCTGCTTCAAAATCACTCAAAGTGGAGGAATGGATGTCTTTTTCCTTGCTAACAGAAGGACAAAATTATTTTGTTTATTATTATTCTTTTCTAAGCATAGCTAGTGAGCATTCTTGTGCAGGAACATAATGGTTTAGAGACATTATTGTGATATTATAACAAACTACTGTGTGCCTCTCCACCTGTCTTATATAGCTCAACAATTTCTTCCTGGTTTGTGTGCCAGATTTTCTTATTCCTAAATTTTAATCTAATTGAAATGGTAAGTTGGATATATCCTTCCGTGATATAAAATAAAGATAGAAAGTTGGTCTGATGACATCAGATTGTAATTTTGACCTTAAATATTAATGAAAATCTGTGCCTTCTTGCCTGGTTCCAGTCCACGCTGCCATATGTGGGAATGTTATATGAAGGAAGGTTAGAAAATTATTCATTGTCTAGGGTAGTTAAAAGGAACATTTGATCTTTTTCTAGAATATCATAGAGTCTGGAAAGGATTCATCTGGGCCACTGATGAATCAGTGGCTTATGTCCAGTAGCAGAAATTATTGTAGGTGATAACACCTTTTTGCTGAAAGGATGACTCTCTAATGGAGAGATTCAGAATACTGAAAACATGGTGTTATAAAGGGGTTCTGTTAGTCTGAAGGACCTCTTTCTTACAAATGATGACCACCTAAACCCTTTCTAATTATGACTCTTCAAAACTGACCCTTGTTTGAATGAGGAGCTGGACCAGGGGTCAGTTTTAACCTACAGTTTTTTAAGCTTTTACGATTTCTAAGGACATATGTATGCATGAAATACTTGGAGATTTTACAAGTAAACTGTATGCGAATTTCTGGGCTGAAAGAGTTTGCAGGAGGTAACACCTGCAGTACCTTATGCTGGACAGTGTGGAGGGGGTTTATTAGTGAGAAATAAGTTCTGTAGTGGTTTCTTTCAGGAAGGCACTTGACAAAATAATTACAGGTGAGGAGAGGGGAAGTGATTAAAGAATAGGAGAGTATGAATAGATAACACATAAGTACAAGGCAACTTTTCAGTCTAAAGATAGAAGTAATCTCACCGCACAATAGAGTAACTCTCTAAAGGTTAAAATACTAAGTTAGTTCTCTACACTCCCTCTTTGATCAATGGATAGATTTAATTTAGAGGACAACTTGTCCTGTGTTAAAACAAGGATAAGTTGGGATAGTCACTGATAATAAGATTTGTTAGCATCACAGTAATATTTTCAATTACAAACTCTTTTTCTTCACAGTGATATCCATGCCAAGTGTTGCATTTAATTTAAAATACTTTATAATGTTAACGTGATTTTAGTTTGAATGCATTTAAGAATCCCATTAATCTAAGTTGTAGAAACAGCTTATCGTTTAATGACGGATTTAAGGCTGGAAACCTTTGGAAGAATTCTAATAGATAAGCAAGTCTAACTTTTCTTAGTTTTTCTGCTCTTCAGGTAGTATTAGGAAGAGATGAGAAATTCAAATACAGTAGTACATTTTGTAAAATAAATTTTAAAACCACAGAGCAGTTGAAGTTGGAAGGGACCTCTTGAGGTCACCTGGTCCAAGTCTTCTGCTCAACAGGGCCACCCAGCACCAGTTGCCCAGGACTGTGTCCAAATGACTTTTGAAGATGTCCAAGGAGGGGAAGTCCACAATCTACCTGGGCAGCCTGTGCCAGTGCTCTCGCAGTCAAAAAGTGTTTCCTGATATTCAGATGGACCCTCCTGTGTTTCAGTTTGTGCTCATTGCCTCTGCTCCTGTCACTGGGAAACACTGAACAGAGTCTGACTCTGTCCTCTTTGCACCCTCTCTTCGGGTGTTTATAGATGTTAAGATTTCCTTGAGCCTTCTCTTCTTTAGTCTGAACAGTCTTAGCTCTCTGAGCTGTTCCTCATAGGAAAAATCCCTTCATCATCTTTTTGGATCTTCACTGGACTCTCTCTAGTCTGTCCACATCTCTCCTTTACTGGGAAGCCCAAGACTGGATACAGTATTCCAGGCACAACCTAATGCTGAGCAGAGGGGAAGGAATGACCTCAACCAATCTGCAGACAAATTTGATGGAGGCTTTCAGGATTGGCAGAGACATTCTAGACTTTGTCAAGTGTTGTTTTCCATGGGCAATACATTGTTTGGGGCATTCAGGGGCAGCACAGCATATGCAAATACATTTTGTTTACAAATAAGTAATCAGCATCAGGGGATAACTGGTTTCATCTGGCCACTGTCAAAGAAAAAAAAAAGAATTAACACTATTTAGGGCAAAAAAAATCTATGAAAAATGTGTTAAGATTTCAAAACTTCTATCCTTCAGTGAAACTGTTACTTTTCTTGTTCTCATGGTAAGATGGTGACTAAGGGTGAAGCTGTAGCATAGCATCTGTATATGACAACACGGGGTTAATGACTATCCTATTCCTGTTCACTTCTGTCTTAGAGAAGAAATTTTGTTGTGGGCTGAAAATAGTCTCCAATCCAAAAGGGATTTTTTTGGGTCTTGTTATGTGAACCAAATCTCAATGGAAGATTTAACATTTTTTTTTTCCAATGACCTCAGGAGCAGTAAGAATAGAACTTAAAACTAATGCTTAAAAATCAAGCACTCATTCCTTCTACTTCTACAAATGGCTTTCGTTTGCTTTATGAGCATATAAATTCTACTGAAATGTGAGAATCTGATCAAAGTTACAGATGGCACCACAAGAAATGGATACATCACTTAGTCAAGTAAGGGAGAATTTTGAGAGAAGGAGCCAAACTTTGGAGGATCAAATGAGAATTATAAGAGACTGGTACGAAGATAACTATACCCATAATCCCATTTAATGGCAAGATCAGCTAGGTAAATATACCAGAAGTTTGGATATAGATGTAGCAATACTAAGTATGAAGTCGTTACGGGGGGCTGCTAATTCGAGAGGACGGAGGGGCAGAGAAGGCCGGATAGAAGTACAGGTATGGGAAAATAAAGAGCAGGCAGGACAAAAGGGGTTAGTTGCATTTAAGCAAGCTCCTGGTCACTGTGTCTTTCTGGCTAGAACCTATGCCTGATCAACACAGTCTGCCCTATTTGCTTCTCAAAGTAATAATTACTCCTAAATATTTTTGATGTCAGTATACTCCTCATTTTTGTGTGCATGTTCTATGTGTCTGATGTGCTAAGTCAACTTCAGGCTGGACTAACTAGGTAGTAGGATGAGATCTGGATGTCCAGCAACAGGATGCACTGTGGTCTGTGCGCTGCTATATACATCACAGGCTGCCCGGGGAGGGGGTTGAGTCACCTTCCCTGGAGGTGTTTAAGGCACGGGTGGACAAGGTGCTAAGGGGCATGGTTTAGTGTTTGATAGGAATGGTTGGACTTAATGATCCAGTGGGTCTTTTCCAACCTGGTGATTCTATGATTCTATGATCACATCCAAGACAGGCTGCTGGAGAGACCTGGTGTGTGTGTGTTTATGTTCTGATACTAAATATCAGGCTGGTCCAGCCAGTGAGAAGAGGAGATCTCGCTGGAAAGATCTGAGTCTGAGAAAGGGGCCTGGGTCCCCCTCATTCATGGGATTGTGGATAGATTTAAAAGTCGGATATTCTAGGTGTCCATGAATGGAGTGTGTAAGCTCTGCTAGCAAGCTGCAGTCTCGTTCATCTGGAGAGCAGAAACAGGGTCAGGCTGTGATGCTCATGTGTGTGACTGTGCCTTGTGGTGACGTGACTGCCACTGAAAGTACTGTTGTTGGTCTGTGTGTGTCGTTGGCCACGTGTATTTTATGCATGTGTATTTGTGTCTTTGGAGCCTGTGGAGCCAAAACATAAACCACAGGAGCTCCTTCCACCAGACAGGGATGGGAGGAATCATCCGGCTATCAGGCTCCACCCATGTGGCTCTAGCAGACTAGGAAGAGGACATTCTCTGTGTCGCAAAGTTGATCAGATTTGTCTACCTGCAACAGAGACTGATACATCTGTATTTTGGTTATACACAGAAAACTCTTCAGTGGCACTTAGACCTTCTCCCTTGGGAGCCAGACAGAAAAATGACATGGCAGTGAATAAAAACTGAAGGAGAGCAAACTCAACATATAATTTATTAATTGCAAAAAAAACAATTACTCTGAAAGTTATGTGAATTTCAAGCTGAAAGTATTTTTTAAATTAAAGCTTTACAGTTTCTAAATGTGCTTGTATTCCTGGATGCCAGCATGCAATAATGATTTTGTTAATGGATTAGAAAAGCTGAATGTGTTAGCTTTGATGAATATGTGATCTACCTGTGTTATTTCCTTGCAAAAAAATATTTTCCTTTTCAGTATGAATTTTGTGCCACTTGAAGAAAATTGTACTATTATAAAATATAATCTAAAAGTCTAAACTATTCAGATTTAATTCACTTGTTAAGTAAAATGTGTAATTTGTTTTCATTCAAAATTGAATCATTTTGACTTGCACAGCTTTCACTAAAACACATCTGATGATTACCTTGGGGCTAAAAAGACTAATAATGGATGAACCATTAAATCCACAAAGTAACGAGTACTGAACATTAAAGCAGGTGCACTATGGATACTAACATATGCTTGGAACTGAACTTTGTTGGGAATTCCTATAAATTTCTTCTAGTATTAAAAAGTAAACTGTCTCTCATCTGTAACAATCTGACATGTACAGATAACAGATGGTTTGGAAGGCCTTGCAGGTTCTTTTTCCACCATAAAGGAGTGTTAAAAATGAAGCATATCATCTATTATTTTCCTTTGCCCTTTTTATCACTTTCTGACTAAACAGAAAAGTGATGTATTACAGGGCAGTTGTTCACACTGTGACATTTCAGATGTGATTATCAAAATGCAGTGCACTGGTTGCTGAGGGTTTTTTTTAAATGAATGTGACAGGAGTTAGCATTTCTCAAGTGTGCACCCTGTAATCTCAACCCTGCAGTAATTCATTGGGCTGTCTACATGCCACATTGGGAGTTCCCACAACTCCATGGGACAAATTTTAGATTTCCTAATCTGTATAAATCTACGAGCTGCTACTGGGGATTTTTTCTCAAATTATTCTTAGAAATTATCTTTTAAAGGTAGCATACTTGGCAGACTGAAGCTTTCATCTAAGCTGAGATTCAACCTGCTTACTGCATTTAGTATCTCTCAACAGTGCTTTCTCCCTCAACAACAGCATGTTTAAAGTATGCAAATTACCCCAAAGAAAGTGCATTATAATCAAAAGCTGGATGACTTTTATTAATCTCTGTTTTGGTATTGACACAGTGACACAGTAAATGGAATTGTTCTGACTGTCAAGAAAAAAGACTGGAGAGACCAGAAAGCAATGAAATACACTCAGATTCATGCACCAGGAGGTAGAAAAAGCAACTGGTTTTAAGCACTCAGAAAAAACTTCCATTACTATTTGTCTAGGTTTGTGTTAAAACAGAAACAACTCTCCTTTCAGTAGTTTTTACTTACTAGTTAAGCCTCTAATAAGTGATCGCATTTTCTGATGTTAATGACATGGGGTTTTTTTAAGACAGTGTCTGCTTCTAGAAGTGGTGGTACTTGATATTTATAGTTATTACTTTGTAATGGTATGGATGCAGGAAGTCCATTGCTGGTACGTATTCCTGGAGAATGTAAGGTCAGTGCTGAAGTTGATGAAATGCCTTATGTCAAAGGGCTAAAAGGGTGGCACCAGCAGCAAGGCAAGATAGTGGACCCAAAACTGACCAACAGGATATTCCATCCCATGTACATCATGGTCAGTATAAAACTGAGTGATCACAAGGGTCAAGCTCTGCTCTTCTGTGGCTGAAATCCAGGGAGGACTCTGTCCATTTCTTATGCCTTCGGCCCCAGTCTGAATCCAGTTCCCATCTGCTGCTGAGTCCAGTCTGGGACTTCCCACTCTCTGCCCTGCAGCATCAGCAGTAATGCAATTGTCATCAGGGGAGCTCAATATTGGTTTTGTACATATTTGTATATATTTCAGTATTGTATTACTAATATTATTACCTTTCCTTTTATTGTTATTGTTTCATTAAATCTGGTTTAGGGTTGGTTTTTTTTTTATTTTTTTTGTCTTCCAGCTTTGAGTCTCTCTCTGATATTGCTTTCCCTGGGTGTGAGAGGAACTGGGACTACACTGCCCTGTGCTTAGCTGCTGACTGGGGGGCTAATTTGGGACTCTGCCACATCTCATCACTTCAATCTTTCTTTAGGGAATTTAAGACCAGAAACTTCAGGGGAGAACATTCCTTGCTTCTTAGATTATTTTTCTATCTGGATGTATATTGGGATCTGACTGCCGGGTTATACAAACATCCCTAATGCACATATTATGAATCAGTAATAAAAAATGAAAGGAGTACCTCGTGTATTTATACAAGTGAGCTGCTTACAAGGCATGCTAACAAACCACAGTCTGCCTCTGTACATGCTTGCAGAGCAGCAGTATGAATCATATCTTGACCTTCATGCAGGGACCTGTTTCTCTGTGTGATTCTGCCAATGAGAGAAATGTCACGTCTGTTTCTCCTTTGGTACGGCTACGGATGTGTCTCTCTCTATCAAATTTTTAAGGTTTTATTCTCAAAATTTGTATGATGCTTGGCATTCCCAAATAATATATTTTAGAGCTACTTTGTATGAAAGGCATGAGGGAGCAGAGACAGGGAAACAATGAACTTCTGCGCAGATTTTCCCTGTTTCAGTTTATCAACTCTACAGTTCTCTTATAAAGTTTTTTGTATTCGTTGAGGAGCACCATACAAACATGAGTCCTTTTGCATAAATATATGTAGTTTGAGGTATTTTGCATACTTCAAGGAATATAAAATTTTTTCTGCTTCACTATTTTCAGGCATTTTGTGGGATGCACTATTTAGTGCGGTTTAATGGAGTGGGGGGATTGGAACACACAGATGAAGAAAGTACAGAAAACTGGCAAAGATCAGTCGTGACTTGTAAGTTACAGTCATCTGTGGGCTATTAAATCTTTTGTTTGTCTCCATTTGTTTCTTATTGGATGAAGACTTTTGCACTGCACTAAAAATGACTTTTTTTTAATTGTTTCTGTAAGCGCAATAGCTTGTGTTAAGAAGAGTCAGACCCAAGTTGGTGCCAATTTTTTATGTCCAACTGACTAGCCTTTATCTTTTATGCTTTGATTAAAATATAAAAGCTCATAAGCTGTTCCCCTATTTTAAGCTAGGTATGAGTCAAGCCACACATAAAGGATGTTCATCACTCCCAGATATCTTCAGTATTATTCAATGGTGAAAAGTGATTTCGAGTATCTTCTATTGTTTGTGGTAGTTACTTCTAGGAATAAACCAAACTCTCTTATGTCCAAAGGAGTCAGAGAAACATATCTTTTTATTACTAAACTAGCTGTAGAAAAATAATGCTATAGATTTATATTTCAATGGTAATATCTTTTTTTTATTTCCCCAATGGTATATAAAATCCATATATAATACACCAAAAGATCACACTAGAATTATAAAAAGTCACGTACAAACATGGTTTCGAAACATGGAGGAGGTGCTTCTGGTGATCTTAGTCCTCTGTGAATGTTCAGCTATGGTGAAAGTAGCAGACAGTTTTCTACTAATATTGCAATTCAACACTAATTTTATAGGAACACTAAGCTTTCTGATAATAATTTAGATAAACTAATCTGTGACATAGTGGAAATCTTGACTAC
The DNA here is from genome assembly GCF_032191515.1 of Phaenicophaeus curvirostris. Classification (NCBI taxonomy): domain Eukaryota; kingdom Metazoa; phylum Chordata; class Aves; order Cuculiformes; family Cuculidae; genus Phaenicophaeus; species Phaenicophaeus curvirostris. Next base: position 73,785,968 of record NC_091395.1, read on the forward strand.
AACCAAAACCAATATTTGCAGAAGATGCTGATATGCTAAAAGCATAAAATAAAGGTGAGAGAAGACAAATTGGTCATGTGTCCTTCGTTAACTTGTAGGAATTGCTGAGACACCTAATCCATTTTCTGGTTTTTAACAACCTGAGGAAATTCCATCTTTAACCTTGTATTTTATTCTTGATGCACCATGTATTCTACAGCTACTTTGACAGTAAAATTATAGTTGTACTTAGGTGATGAAGTCTTATGGAAATGGCTATTTTTTCAACTCTTCAACATAAATATTACCTCTGGAAATGGAATTATGGAGAGTGTATATGCTGTTGAAATATTTGAAAGGAAGTGAGACTTACTGGGAGCAAGAGAGGCATTAAGAGCTTTAAGGGATCTTTCGTGCCCCAACTTCTTTTCTCCTACAATAATAATTTCAAATCACTGCTGCAAAAATGGAGGTCTCTTGGTTGGGGTCCTGTTTGGGTTTTATTTTTTTGGTTGGTTGGTTTAGGTTTTGCTTTAAGGAATGTGCTGTGAAAAATTCAATGTTTTACATCATATAGAAAAAATCTTTAACAAGATAAGTATTTAGATACAATAGCATAATGTATTGTCTACTAAAATGTAATAAGATTCTGCAGTGCATGCATAAAAATCTAAATTCTGATATCTGTAATTTTTCATACACACATAATCTATATACTTTTACATTTTGACAAACTGGGAACATCCATTCTAACCCACCGCAAGAAGCACATTAGCATCTAGGGAATCCAGAATCAAAACATGCACTGTTGTAAATTATTAAGAGGTGTTTTTGTCTTTCTAACCTATTGGTTTTGTGTAGTGATGGGTTGGCATGGTGCATTTGAACCTACTCTTTAGCAAGTACTGTCAAAATGGGTTATTCATGAATAGCAGGACAATATCTGCCTGGAATCCTTATTTCATCTGGAATCCTATAGTAAGAAAAATGATTTGCACTGGCACTATATCACTAAAGTGTGGATTTTAGACTCTATCAATCTTTTTTTGTGTGTGTATGTCTCAAAAAAATTGTTTCTTTAGTAGGAAACAATCTTTCCTTTACATGTTAAAACGGCTCTGCACCAACATGGACAACAGATAATCATGAATTTCATGTAGTTTCATGAGGATTTTTGTACGTCTTCTGCTGATTCCCAGTTTCATGTTTTGATTTTGATATGAATGATGACAGCATGCATGCCATCATCTGATAATATAGCTTCTGTTCTTTAGGGTTATTATTTAGGTGAATGCTTCAGTATTTCCAGCATCAGGCTGTGCACTTACCATGCACTGCTTTGCAGTGTGCCTTTATAAGCACCACTTTCATCTTATTAATGTGTTTTACTTATATGATTTTATGTGCTTTGACTTATTTTTTTTAATTATGATCTTTTTTAGGAATGGAAGAGGCATGAGATGTTTTTATTGCTCTTTTCCCATTTCCTCAGTTCTCTTATTACACCTCTATTTCACAAATATCTTTTTGCCATATCTTTACAGTTTTATGGATAGGGGAAAAACCCAACTGAAAATGCAATGTTACATAGCTTTCTGTCTTTTAATATGCCTTTAGAATAAAATACAATCATTGTAATCATAACTAGTGTTGGTGCTATTCACTGTGTTGCAACAGGATAAAGGCACTAAATGGCAATGCTGTATGCACGGCATGTGAATTGGAACTGAGACGTGCTTTTGAATTTTCTTTGCAGATTCACGTCTAATAGTAGGCATCTACAATGCAGCATCAAATCTTACATTATAACCACCAGAGATCAAGTCAATGATGTTAATAAATACAGTTCAGAGAGTATAAATCATAAAGTGATAAACTGGCCTGCAGCTCATTGAGTAGCTCACTAAACTGTGATAACCCTGCTCAAACCACAAGATCTGATGATAATGGCAGCTTTGACACTGCATAGTAGATTACTGAACTTAAATGAATTTTATCTATGGTCTATAAATACGGGAATAAGGCCTTATTCTGCATCCAACTGACAGCTGGTGCCTCCAGTTAGGCCACTTTTTTTTGTTAGTTTTTTGTGGAGGAAAAGGGAGAGGAGTTAAGGGGAAAGCTCATTCCAAAGGAAAGAGCCAGACTGAAGGACCATATGGCAAGATGAATGAAGAAGACCCTTTAACAGGTAAAATCTGTCCAGTGCTCCCTTTATCTTGTGAAAAATTTAAGTCCTAGGAGACAACCTCCAATGCCAAGTGCAGTGAAATTATACTGAAGTCTTGGGAGATGAGATAGAATTTGCACTAGTATTTTGAAATAAAATTTATTTCTTTTGTCTATCCATATTCATTTGTTATGTGGCATTCCCTCACTATACTCTCTCACATCATTCAGTGAATTGACTCTTTGTAGCAGGAACTGAAGAACAAACGTTAGAGAAGTGAACATGCAAGCAGGTAAGCAGGTTACTTTATGCAATTAATCATTCGAAGGAATGCGAGGTAGAAAACCCAGCCTCGTAAAGCAATCAAGTAGATGAGTAATTTATTTCCTGGGAGAAGAAGATTAAAGTTTGTCTCTAAGCAAGTAAGTAGCTCTTCTCACAGCGTCAAAACATAAGGAATGTTATGCCTTCTGCTTAAGAATCTGAATAAAAAAGCAGATGTGAATGCGTGGAAGCTAGTGTACATCATTGTGTGGTTTATTATAAGCTTCTTCATTGCTGTAAATTAATACTAGAGTAAGAATGAGGCAGAGGGAAGAAGAACTGAAGTGTATATGTGATTTCATTTCCATTCCTGCAAGAGGGGGAATTTCTTCTATAATGCTTTTACCTTCGATAGAAAACACAATTTTAAGTGTATATATACATACATGTGTTTGTGGTTCCCTCTTGTGAAACCATTTATAAATGGCTGAAGCCATGTGCTCTGGGGGGAGTCATAAACATTAGTAACGGATAATATAAATGCCTATTGATACAATTACATGTTCCTTCCCACGCTGCAGGACTGTTCCCTGCAGAGGAGCTGTCAGTGACTTGCTGGCAATGTTCTCATTTCCTCTCAACATGAAGAAGCACAAGCCCATTGTCAGCACGACTTCCAGAGAGGATCGCTCCCCAAAACTACTCCCTTTCTTTTGTTTTTGACAACTGAACATAGATTGAGCTTCCTCTATATTTGTGCAATTCAACATTTTCTTATGAGAAGTATCTTCCCCTTTCAAAGGCTATGAAAAATCCTTTAAACTGTGACTGAGACAGTTTTTCTGTCTTGCTGTAGAAAGAGTTAGCAGGATTTAGGCCCACAGGGCGAGTTATCTTTAAATTTCATGTATTAAGATGAAATAAGGAAAGAAACTTCTGGATGATATCGTGAGGGAAACTAATCTCTTCAACTTACTGTCTGCTAAAATCAAGTGAGGTCTGATGCTATGAGACAGTTCTGTCAGTTACAAGTATTGTTCCATTTCAAAGGATTTAAACTTTGTTCTACTACTCACAAACCTAACCTGTGTTACTTGCGAGAATCCTATTGTGGAGTTAATATTTTGTAGGCAACCAGCAGCACAGCTGAGCTGCTCTGATCACCACCGTGAAGTCCCGCTTATTGTTAAAATTATCTTTTGTGCTCAGGAACAGGGAATAAGCCCCATGGTTGTGACAACTGAATGCATATCTCTGGACAGTGCAGTGACATTCTCTTACGTTGTATGAAACTAGATTGAAAATTGTTGGAGCAAATGTGGGACAATGTCAAATCCTGCTAGGTCAAAGTGTGATGAAGATTTTGATGGACTGTGTCATGCTAAGCAGTATAAAGAACAACATCAGACATTGTTGTTACTCCTAGTGAAGTTCCTGTTAATCGGAACGAACTCAGAATAAATTCTATTTTTAGCTTTGTTCTGAAAGAATTGGATTCTTTTTATGTAGTTACTTGTGTTTTATGTGAAGTTCAGCAATCCTAATCTAACTGGAAGGCTGGATTTGCTGAGGTTGCCAATATATCCTCTTTCCATCTTAAAAAAGCTGCCAAATGTCTGAATACAAAATCTGTGTCCTAGTTGTTGCTACTTTTATGATAAAATAAATCAATGACACTCTCAAACCTCATTTCAAGTATATTTACTAACACAACTTTTGATCTCATGTCTGACTTCTAAATTTACTATAATATATTGTCTGGACCCATCCAAGAAAAGACATCAAGAACAGGACAAACCAAACAGGATTGGTAACCAGAGGTTGTTATTGGGTCTCTGCATATGTTATGATTTAAAATAATAAGTTATAATTAGAGGCTGAAGCTAGAAGCTTTTAGTGTTTTCCAGGAGGTTATTATTACATCTCAACTAGTGCTGGGATGGTTCAGCTGCAGAAGTGATCCTTCTTGAAGGGAGAATATATAGACCTTACTTTATCAAGATGGTTTCAAATGCAAGTGGAAAAAGAAGTAGAAAAATTATGACATAGTAGTTGGAGTGTTCCAAACTTACATGAAAGGACAGATAAATAGAGAACAACTCCTGGGAGCAGACCCTGGTCTTGAACTTGAAAAAAAACCCTTAATAGTTTCATGTTTCAAAGGAATTAAAAAGTGGTGAAAGGATCAAGATTACCCCTTAGTTAGTTCCATCTCACTGGGAGTACATAAATGAAAATTCATACCAGATACTGCCTTTTGCAGTGTAGTGCTCTAGCTGTATTGATTAGCTCCTCATAGCTGACCTGACATTGAGCCAACGGCTGCAACAAAATATGTTGTTGCTGTGTATTTTCTGTTCACCTATTGTGGACACTTTAATAAATGTGAAATGAATCTCACATAAAAAAGCCACAATTTGAAGAGAAAGAATGAGAAAACAGTGTTTGAACACTTATTCTCCTGGATCAGATTAAAGTTCCCGGCAGCCTTAACAGCCTTAACATATTTCTCACAAGCATCAACATTCCTGCTCATGAGGGAACACGACAAAAAGGACAAACATAGTATAACCACAACATGCCTAAGTTGGAGACCATCTGGATTCTTGTGCTTCTCATCTATAGGTAGTAGTTTCTGTGATCTATTAGTTTTATCAAACACGGGAGTAACTCCTTTGACTTGATTTGTAGGCACCTACCAGACAGCAGTAAGGCATTTTGAGTGCATCCAAAGAAGAGCAATGAAGCTGGTGAAGGGTCTTGAGAACTTCTCTCTTATGAAGAGTAGCTGAGGGAACTAGGATTGTTTAATTTGGAGAAAATGAGGCTGAAGGAAGATCTCGTTTCTCTCTACATCTACCTGAAAGGAGGTTGTAGTGAGAAGGGTGCTTTCAGGTCTTTCACCTAGCTAGCAATAGGATGATAGGAAACAAACTCAAGTCATGCAGAGGGGTGGTGGGGTTTAGATTGGATACTAGGAAAAAATTTTCTACTGAAAGAGTAGTGAAGCACTGGAAGAGGCTGCCCAGGGAAGTGGTGGAGTTACCATCCCTGGAGGTATTTAAAAGAGGTGTATATGAGACCTTAAAGGCCTTTTCCAACTGAAATGATACTGTGATTCTATTCAGAGTTCATTGACAATGCCTGAGGGAAGTCTTAGTGCCTTTGAATCTGAGGATAATATTGACATTGACTGGGGTTTTGTTTGTGGAATGATGCTTCTTTCTTTCATTTGCCACCATTAAGACGCCTCCGTAACAATCCTGTGCACAAAGCAACTTTTTCCTCCTCTCCCTCTGCCAGCTACCCACGAGTGAAAAATAAGGGTTGACAATCCATGGCTAACAATGACAATTAAGAAAGTAACTGCCACTTAAAGATTTTGTAGATAATTGCCTACCACTGTAGTAAGTAATTATCACTTTTGTGCTTTAATGCAATTAATTATATATATCAACTTAAACAAATACCCTTCTAGAGCTGCGAGTTAAAAAGCTGGAGTGGTTAGAAGGGCAGGAGTGCCGGTTCCTTTTCCTGTTCTGGAATATGCAGATTTTAAGGCATTGATTGTATTCAGGTCTGTTTTCCTGAAAGAGTTTCTCTCTTAGATTTATCCAAACTTAAAAACATCTTCTTACAAGAACTAAAGGTACTTAATATAAAAAAAATTAATGCTGAAAATGTTGCTTGCTTGAAGTGTTTGCCAATCCTCCTTTTTTCTTTTCCCTTTTTAGCTTTTTTTTTTCCCCTTCTTTCTTCTGCTGCTATAATCAGAAGTCTAAATGCAGTGTGTGAACAGAATAGCCCTGGCTCTCTGTTTTAGGAAAGTAAGCTTAGTAGCTGCAGTCACTTGGAGACAAACTGTTTCCTGTGGCCCTTAGGTTCGTGTGGAGTATTTTGTTTTCACCAGTGGACAAAACCTGTAAAGTATGGCCAGGTGGTGCATGAATACTGGGTGATGCAGATGCCTTCAAACTCTATGACATAATCACTCAGAAGGACACAGCATTGCCAATGTTTTGGGCATTTAACATCAAATGCTCATAAACCTAGTAAAATTTAAATTGCATTCCTAATTACCAAATACATCTCATCAGTTTCTATCAGTCACAGCATAAATGTGAAAAGCTGGCAGAGTTAGAGCACTTTACTACTCTGTTTACTGAAGGGCAATCTTTATGAATTTACCTCTGGAGAGTATAAGACTTCTGACTTTTTCATTGCTACATCAGCTTCTCTGTCTTCTCTTGCATACAAATACTTTTCCTGGTGCTTCATTATGAAGTGAACTGCTTTAGAAGTCACCATCACTTTTATATAGGTGACTGTGCTGAATGATTAAAACCTATTGTCTGCGCCTTCTATAAAAGTCATTAAAGTGGAAAAGATCTACCTCTGAACTGAAATTCTGCCTTTGAGGTCATTATCATTTTACCTCTTCTGCTTTGTGTGACGCAGACTGGTGTATATTCTAAAAGCAGAAATATATACTCAATTTCCAATTAAAAAACAAAGTTATACAATCTCTGTCAGGTCAGAAAATGGGAAAATATTCATCAGCCCGTTGCTCTTACAGCCTTCAGTTTTCTTGTCAATGACCCATAAAACTACTCTCAAAGCTGTTCGTTCCCCCTTTTTTTCCCATACATTATTACTTGTTCATAATCAGATTTTTATAGCTGTGTTGGTGACAACCAGTCTGATTTTGTATTCTTCAGAAGAATAATCTCCAAAAGCATAATTTGAAATACAGGGAGTCATAAGTACTTTAAACTCTAATTGTTCACTTGTTCCTTAGATTTGTTACTAATCCCAAGTGCTGATTATAGTAATATCAATGAGATTTTAATAGCTTTGGTGGGTAATATCTGATTCAACACTCAGAAATTATCCTGTGTATTATCTGGCATGCACCAGCAGCTGGGATTTTCTAATATTAAATATGGGTTTAATAAAGTAAAGAAAAATAAAGTATGCCAATGCCCTTATACACAAACTCTGTTTCTGTAGAAAATTACTGGAGCATTTTCAATTGAACTGGTCTATCTGAAATTGAGAAATATCCTCTTTCAGTCTAGCAAAGTAATCAGTCGAGAACAGTAGCCTGTGCAGATTCTCCATAAAACAGAGCTATCTGAATAACATCGGATAAAATACACAGCGAGTTGGCTTGTACCTAAAGGAACAACCTGAATGAACTCGTTCTTTCAAAACTCTCATCAACTTATCCTAACTCTATAAAATCAAAGAAAAGTCAAGAGAAGCTGAATAATCCAGCAGGCAGGATATTGAATTAGAACCCTGAGCAGCAGGGGTTAAATTCATCTTTTGTAAAGAGCAATCTAAACATTAGATGTCTCTGAAGTAATTGCCCTTAGTACTTCAGAGGGACAGTTCATTTCACATCTACTTCAGATGTTATTTACTTCTCTCTACCTACTGATTATAATGGATATAGTAGCTTTGAATTCAAACTGTATTTTTAGGTGGTGAGGTGAAAGAAGGGAAGTCCTGTTTATCTTCTCTCACCAGCATTTTGCAAATCTCCATGTTTCCTCTCTGCTTTTTACTTGGTTTTACTTAGATTTGAAGCCCACCCAGGGCAGAGGAGGTTAACTTCCTTTAAAAAGCCCTGTTGTGATGTGATTGCAATCTCTTTTTGGATACTTAGATGCTACTGTACTACAAATTGCCACAAAAATCTTTTATCTAAATAGTTAACATGTACACATGTGCACTTTCATACACTTGTATCTCTGTTTAATAGAATGACATTCTTTGTACTTGTAAAGTCAATATTTGCTGCAAAGCAAGTCTGACCTTTAGCATGTCAAACAACATGCAAGAAGGCATAACCGATGTAGTAAATAACAACTATTCTAAAAGAAAAGTAATTGTTGAATAGCAAATAGTGCCAGAGTGCATGGGAAACATGCCTAAGATGTCTGAACATTTGAGAAAATAAAACAGACTTGTTGCTCATGTAACTCTCCTGCCTTAGTGGACTCCCTTTATTCTTCAAATCACTGGCTACCGGGAATTAGGTTCTTATTGTAAATGATAAATATTCATACTTGCATGGTTATGTGCTTAAACTATGATTCACAAAATGATTGAAAGCTTAGTAGCCTTTTTTCCAGGGGTATTTTCAAATACTTACAGTGTTAGATCTACCTTTCCTCCATCACAATTATTTGGAATTTTGCCATGATTTCAATGGCAAAGATCTTACTGTCAGATTCAGAGCAGTGCTGATAACTCAGAAATACTGAACTTCTGAATTCACATGCATTTGTACACAACCCAATTTCTAAATCAGTATATCAAAGTCCTGACCCATCTTGGCCGGTGTATGGAAGCCATGATCCAGGGGAACTGTTGCAGGCTATGCTAACGTCCTCTCCACCACTCTGAGCACTAATGGGAGTGATCAGGTCATGAAGGATGGAGCAGGTGATTTTTTTTTTCCTGAAATCCACTCCTTTCTGCTTTGCATATCAGTGCTACAGTAAGGAAGTACATGGCTGGCCTTAATAAAAAAGGTCTTGAATTTCTTCTCCTAGCAACTCCTTTCACTATTAGTCTTCGTGAATTTAGTCATCTGGAATAGACTTAATGTTAGGAGGAATGCTTGAATTTAAATCACTCCAATTTTATCTCTGTGACTAGTATGACAGCAGGAAGGGTAATTTCACCATTGGCTGTATGTGCCAGTTCCCCTAACCTAACCAAAAAATACAATAGTTCTCATGGTTCCCACAGAGATATTAGCTGGCTTGCAAGAGTAAATTTTTAGGGGGTATATACAGTACAGATTTCATGAGACAGTAACTAAAGTGGTAGTTGAGGGTTTTATTTTTTTATCCTTAAATTTCAATCACAGGTGGCATATATATGTGAGAAAATAAAACTTGATTTTATAAGATAACTTCCTAAATTTCAGTGATTCAGACTTCAGTGACTGTTTCCAATGGGCCATAGGTTTGTTGGGATTTTTTAGGACTGATTCATTCATCTCTATTATGACTGGGATTCAGCATTTGTTGTTGGAATGTGGATGGTTGGGTTGTGGTGGTTTTTGATTTGGATTGTAAGGCATGTAACTTTTAATGTTCTATGAAAAAAATATACAGAGAAAGTTTTTTGCAATGACTTTCAAAAATTTGAAATTAATCAAGGACTTATAAAATTTTAACCAACAAGACTTTTATCATGCAATTTTATATTCAACTATCACAATTAAAACAGACAGTGAGCAAGGTTATATCTGGGGTGGCTGCAGAGCAGCTGAGATCATACCTGGCCCAATCTGCAAAGGAGTCTTAATATCCCCAGACACCAGCCAGCTGTGGCTTCTTTCTGACATTATGACTTCTCTCAGAGATGCTGCTCATAGCAGGACCTGTTTCTACTTAAATCCAGACCTGACTTACCTGTTTACAGTGTTGAATTTGAACAATTATAATCTTCAAGAGATACTTAAGTTCTTTGAGGGCCCTGCACACGTAGAGATTTTTTCCTCCCTTTTCTTTCCAGTGTATTGGTACTTGTTTATTATCAGATTTATCTTCAGATTTTTACAGACTCCTTTTCCAAAATGCATACTATTATCACCTCTTCATGCTAATGCTCTCCCTAGCTGCCTGTATTATCACCCCTCCATTTATCTTCTTATTGCGTGTGATCTACAATACTCATTAGCTTCCTTTTCTCAGACCACTTTTTGCCTTCTCAGCATGCCAGATGACCCTTTTATCACTCAGCCATGTTTCACAATCAGCCCAGATAATGCTTCATACTTCCTTACTATTCTCTTAGCTTTTTACTTTAGTGCTGCTTGTGCTTTTGCAATTCATTTCTCTCCAGCAAGGCTTGTTTTAATGCTCACTCAATTAGGCTAGTTTTGCTAGTACTCTGTCAGTTGCCTTCCTTGCCAGGGTAGTACGTTATTGATTTCCACGGTTCAATATAATTTCTAGCAAATTTCTTTCTCCATCAGGTTTATTTAATTCACCCTCTTCCTAGACTCCTCTTCAGACCGGACTTCATATTCATGAGGCCAACAGTACATTAACTGCTTAAGTCATTGATTCTTATACCTTACAAAGTGCTTCATCCAGAATCTTGCACATTCTGCCTGAATTCAGCCAACTTGCAATTCTTGCTCTGGATATGGCTACTTAGAACACTTATTTAACATGTATTTTAGGCAATTTATATGCCTGAGTTGATACTTCTGTGGCCACTGCATAAAATGTTTTTAACTCGTTGGCTGTAAAGTACTTACACTTGTAATTCCCAAAGCTCCTTTCAAGTTTTATGACTGCTCATGTTAAATAGTGAACTTTAAAGAAAAGAGGAGAGTAGTTGTTGTTATTTTATCCTAAAGATCTTTTCATTAACAGCATGATTTTGGGGATCTTAGACATATATTAGCTCCTATATATAAATCCTTTTCAAAAAGAGGGTTTCCTTAGTCCCATGTAAAACCTCTTCAGTCTCACAGGGGTTCTGATAGGGTTTTGCTCAAGTATCTGTGAATCTAATCTTTCTTATAAAGTTCTAACTGCCATATGCAAACAAATCTAGATATTCATTGAATCATAGAATAGTTCGGGTTGGAAGGAACTTGAAAGATCATCCAGTTCCAACCCAAGTGCGATAGGCAGGGACACCTCCCACTGGATCAGGCTGTCCAAGGCCTCATACAACCTGGCCTTGAACACCTCCAGGGACAGGGCAGTCACAACCTCCCAGGGAAACCTGTGCCAGTGTCTCACCACTCTCATCATGAAGAAATTCCTCCTTATGTCTAGCCTAAATCTGCCCCTCTCAATTTATAGCCATCGTCCTTTGTCCTATCACTACAAGCCCAGAAGGCCAACCATATCTTGGGCTGCATCAAAATAAGTGTAAGGGAGGTGATCCTGCCTCTGTACTCTGTTCTGCTGAGACCTCACCTCGAGTAACACACGCAGTTCTGGAGTCCTCAGCACAGGAAGGACATGGATCTGCTAGAACGGTACCAGAGGAGGCCATGAAGATGATCAGAGGCCTGGAGCACCTCCTATATGAGGACAGGCTGAGATGGACTTCTTCAGCCCAGAGAGGGGAAAGCTCCACAGAGACCTTATAGCAGCCTTCCAGTACTTAGAGGATCTGCAGGAAAGCTTAGGAGGGGCTTTTTATCAAGGGGTGAGTGATAGGATAAGGGGTAATGATTTCAAGATGAAAGAGGGGACATTTAGGTGAGAACTTAGGAAGAAATTTCTTATTGGTGCTGAGGCACTGGCACAGGTTGCTCAGAGCACTCATGGACACCCCATCCCTGCAGGTATTCAAGGCCAGGTTGGATGTGGCTATGAGTGACCTGACTTAGGTGAAGGTGTCCCTGCCCACAGCAGGGGCGTTGGAAGTGGATGATCTTTGATGTCCCTTTCAATCCAAACCATTCTATGATTCTGTGATGGGAATCAGTCCCCTAGGAGTGTATGTAGGCCACAACTTATTTTTTGTGGACTAGTTACTTGCTGGGGCAAAACCAGGAATGTTTTGTCCTCCTTTGTCATCAGTTAGAATGTCTTCTGTTAGCCTTTTTTTTATGCTAATTGTACTAGTAGGGATGCACAGAGAGATGCTGGTGCTGATTGTCTCAGTTATGAGCAGTGTTCTCAGACATGGAAGCAAATAAACAGTTATGTGCTGTACCAATGCCACTATCAAAAGTAGATAAAATGAAATTATTTGCTTCCAAACACATTGATATGAAGATGAATTACTACTGTGCAAAAGGCTTCTCGAAATGATGCTGCAACACTAGCCTACCTGTGTGATTTGAATCTATTTCCTGTCTGCTTCTGCTGACTTTCCTAAACCATTTTTTTCCCCCCTGTTATATCACTGGCAACCCTGTTGTACGTGGAAGTTATACAATGCATGCTGTACACCTATACGCAGGATAAATTCATTTGGTATGTGACAAAGATATTGTAGAACAATCCTCAACTGGAGTGGAATTTTTCCAATGTGCTCTTCTGAATTTTAACTGTGCTCCTGTGGAGGCACAGGGAAGGTTTGCCTTTAGCATTAGAGAGGACAGAACAGTTAAAAACAAGTGAGTTGTTTTAATAATTAATCAGCTGTTTTTTTCCAAGTGTCCTAAATTCATTTTAGACTGCTATGTGGGGGTCAGTAGAAAATGTATGAACAACCATAAACCTTAAAAAAATATGCTCATTAATAAAATCACAAGCTAAGCATGCATGAATATATCTTACAAGTTAATTTTTTCAAATATAACATTGTGTAATGGTGCAACACGTGCATAAAATTGTACCACTTCATCATACTCACATTTTTTTAATTAAATAAATCAGTGCTTTATTTGAAAAGTCTATATGGTATGACTCTGAGCACATGTAAATTAGGTTCTTTTATGCCATATAAAATCCTTTATTTAGACCTTTGCATAGAGATAATTCATACCTTGAGAAATATCCCTTTTCTACAGAAAAATGACAGGGGTTGAATAGCCAAGAGTGAACTCTGAATTGTTCTAACAGAAAGCCCAGATCTGCAAACTGTGTATGTTGGCTGCTTAGCTTCAAATACCTTTACCATTTCCTTTCAAACACATTTACAACTACAATGAAAGGTGCTCAGCGTCTTCTTTTGTTTTAATTGCAGACTTCTTGAACTGGTAGAGTATTTCTTTGTTCTTATTTCTGACAGGACTGATTCTTCTCATGCACTTTTTAGAGTCATGGCCCTGAACATTGCTTGCTCAGTTGTCTCTTTCATCTGAAATGCAAATGTTAACACACGTAATAGATGTAAAATGACTCTAACCCTAAGAGACTCCCCAAAACACTTACTCCAAGTAATCAGGAATTGCCTTCAATGCCATAAACCAAATAAGTGCCTCTCAACTTACAATGAAGGGCAGCACAGCAGAGCTGTGTAGGGTGTAAATAGATTTAGAGAGCATGGCTGTGCTTCACAGAAGTGCAGCAGGTGCAAGCATGTTTTGCTGCCTTTAAGTTTTCTAGTACCCCTTTGCTCTAGAGAGTTGATGTCGCATAGCTCTTTAAAATAAATCTCTTTACCCTTCCTCTGATGAGACTAATTTGTGTTTCAGAAAGAGGATTCACCAATTGTTATTTCATTGACATCTTCTAGCAGCCATCAGGAGATAAAGGACTTCTGACTGGTATTGACCAAGGCATCCTCTGAACTGACAACCAGAGGTTAAAGGCTTCTTATCCTACTAGCAGTCCCCCTCTGTTAACATGATTGTTTGTAATACAATCAGCAAGGATTAACTAATACCTGTGCCTCTGCTCAGGCCCGGGCAAATGCAGAACAAAAAGAATTTAGTAGTCAGTGGATACAGGGATGAAAATAACTGAAATCCTGTTGACGCTGCTCAGTTATTTGACCCTTTAAGCTAACAGGCATTTAGTTTCACTAGGACTTCAAAATCGACATTGAAGAGCATTTCCAGTGAGTTTTACATTCCTTGGCAGGTAACCAGATGATACACTGTATGTCTAGTAAACCCATTTCCACACTACATTAGGAGTTTATCAAAGCAAGTCGAATCACTTCTCTACAAAAATGAAAGAATCTTGAGAGAATTTTGTGTCTGTGCCTTTAGTTCTTCTTCTGTCCCTGGTTATGATTTACAATTTGCCATTGTATTTCCTTGAGCTGATATTGAATTCACAGTGTGACTTTCTTCTGTAATAAAAAGCCTAAAATATTTCCTTTTATTTTTGTGAAACAATGACTATAGAATCACTGTACTATATAGCTTGACTAAATTGAAGCACTAAATTGCCATCTACATAATTCAAAGCTATATGCCATATCTCTGCAAACTAATCTGAAACTACCTCCAGATCATTGTTTGTCAGAAACAGTACTTCATGTCTTTACATTTTCTTCTGAAAGCAGTGTTCTTTGTAATTACAAGAAATGATGACAAAGTAAGAGTCATTATTCATATCTTAATAGATTTTATGTGTTTTCAAAGTTGTGTAGATTACATTACTTTAACACAGTGACGCAAGAAAGAAAGGAAAAGAAAGATGACCCATACATGAGTTAGTCAGTGTGCTTTTTAAAGGCAGGGTTTGCTAGCATTCATTGCAATTTGAAATACCTAGCTGGACCATTTCTATAGTATTTTTGCTGACTAGAAAATTTATACGTTCATTTTATTGAGAAGTACATCTGGAAATCTTGCTCTGAAAAGGTGGTTTTGCCTTACCATTTGTTAATTTTTAGAATTTCCCAGAGAATGAGCAAGTAGTTCAAGAATTGTTTTGGTTTTTTATACTCCATATTTGTATAAGCATGTTTGTGTGTCAAGCTGTATAATTTGTTTTGATTTTGAAGGAAATGGTTTCATAAGACTAGTTAAAGAGGTATTTGATCTTGGAATCATTCACAGCAAAATTATCAGAAGTAGTGCAAATATCCTCCAGATCTCCAGTAGAGTAGTAGTATTTTCTTATTTCTAATTTCTGTGGGGAAGGAGAATGAAAGGGCAAATGGAGGACTGGGAAAGGAATGAGGAGAGCATTAGAAGATAAAGCTTGTAGATCCCAGCACTGCCAGGAGTCCTTCAGATTTGTCATTGTTTCACCCTACCCTGCCCTGCTCCAGTAGTGACTCCCACCCCACACATTCACGTTTTCATAGAATCATTTAGGTTTGAAAAGACCTTTAATATCATCAAGTCCAACTGTAAGCCTGCCAAATGCACTGATAAAGCTGGTGCATAAGCACCACATCTACACATCTTGTAGATACCACCACGGATGGAACTCAACCACTTCCCTGGGCAGCCTGTTCCAATGTTTGATAACTCTTTCGATGAAGTAGTAGTTCCTAATAGCCAATCTAAACCTGCCCTGGTGCAACTTGAGGCTGTTTCTTCTCATCCTGTCTCTTGTTATTTGGAAGAAGAGACCAACACCCAGCTCACTACAATCTCCTTTCAGATAGTAGTGAACAGCAATAAGGTCTCCCCTCATCTATTCTAAGTGGTATGCATATTTTTAAGGTTCTGAAGTGTCTACATGGAAGTGCTGTTTGTATTGCTGCCCTAAAAATTTGCTTATTTTATGCAAAGCATGATAACATTTCATAAGGAGTTTCTAAACAGTACATAATGAATAGATCAGAAAAGTTTGCTATATTATTATTACAAACTCAGCAGAATGGTACATGGACTCTGGATTATATTCCACAGCACATAATTTATGTAATTCATTAGAGCACACTATTTCCTAATAATCCCCATATCAATGTATGAAATCATAGTACATGTATGAATATATGAAAAAGTGAATTGCAGTGGAGTTTGGACTATAGTGGAATACATATCACACCAGTAGAGGATACTGACAGAACCACTTCGGGCAAGGAAATGGATAAGCACTGCTTTGAAATTTGCTGAACTTTAGAGTATTAACTCTTCTTTTACGCATTTTTTTTTTCCTGGCCTTGAAAATCCACCCCATACTTCAGGCTAAGATCAGATTCGTGGCAGAATCTGATGTTCTCTTATGAGCTGCTGGAGGTTTTGTCCTTTCTAAAGTATCAAATCAGGCTTTTTTAGTTTTTCTAAATCTTTAGAGTTCCCAAATCTGTTATTTTTTACTTTGTTCTGAAAGCAGGCTTTTACTGCCTCTCTTCAGCTTTAAGCTGGGTTTTACCTATTTTCTTATGCTGAGCTGTACCTCTTTTTTTTGATTCTCTAGCTTGTCTTCTTGCTTTGGTGGCTTTGTTCTGTGGCTTAAACTTTCCCATTGATACTGCTTCCTAACTCAGTTTTTGCTGAAAAGACTAATTTGTCAATGGCACATCTAAAACATACTAAGTCCTCACCTTTAAAAAAACAAATCACGGGCTTCCAAGAAGATAACTATGATTTTGAGTCAGCGATGCTGACAAATACATCTTTTGTGCACACTTATTCAATTGACAACTATTACCCTGCTGCAAGTGACTGAAAATATAAAAATTACACTGTATAGCACAATTCATCTTTGCATCTTTCAATATTACTTGGACAGATATGAGACCTTAAAAAGTATAAAAACTTCAAAGGCTACTGCAGTAGAATCTACCTGTGTGTGATTATCATCTCTAAGGAGGGAGATTCCGAAATCTTCATCATATAGTTGAATATCTCATACTATCTGAATCCTTAACTAATGACTACCACATGAGATCTTTTAAATGTGTATGAATTTAGAGTATTTCTCAAAACAAAAATTAAAACTTTTTATTAACTATTACCGATTTGAAATATTCCTCCAATGTCTTCTCTGTAGGGGAGTCCTTCAAATTCATATACTTGAGGCATAGCATTCATTACTGTAAGCACATTTTTTCTGATTTGAATTTGTTTCTGATTTATCCTGTTTATTGTTTGCTTTCTATTGCCCAGGATATTGCCTGTATGAGTAAATGTCTTCAGTATACTTCATCATTGTTGAGAATCTATGATGAGATACTAAAAATATCCTTTCCAGATTGACTGCTTGACATGGTAGGTACTGCATATATTGTGTATTTATTCTTAAAGGGGGATGACAGGAAAGCTTGGGAGGGAGTCTTTGTCCTGGAGTGCAGGGATAGGACAAGGGGAAAAAGCTGAAAGAAGTGTGATATAGATTAGATATTAGGAAGATATTTTTTTACTGTTAGGGTGGTGAAGCACTAGATCAGGTTGGATCAGAGAAGTGATGGATGCCCCATCCCTGGAAGTGTTCGAGGCCAGGTTGCATGGGGCATTGAGCAACCTGATCCCATGGAAGGTGTGCCTGCCTGTGGCAGGGTTATTGGAGCTGGATGAACCTTAAGATCCCTTCCAGCCCAAACCAACCTATGATTCTACATTTCTATTCTTTCAGAATGAATGAGCAAGCTATTATTCCTTTTGTATGTAATGCAGATAACAGCTTACTTTTTATCAAACTTTGTTTCCTGGGGTCGAGTTTCTGTATGTTATTTGAATTTGAAAAAGATCCTGCCTTTCAAAAGCTGCTTCAAGTCTCCTTTCTAGCTAGCAGAACAAGTACTCAAAAGGCCTTCATTTTAAGCTTTTTACATCAAGATGTTCCATGTTTCTAGAGGAGAGCAGACATGGTTGTATACTACCTCAACTGGTTCACTGACATCAATGCTGTCACATTTCTTGATCTTTTCTCTTTAAATTCATCAGGGTTAAAGTCTATTGCCTTCTTTAAGGGTTTACCTCAGAGCAGGTATCACAAGGTAGGCACATGTTTTTGGAAAGCAGTTTTATTGTAAGGCACAGCCCGGGGTTGTTAAGTTTTCTCATTTATTACCTTTTCTCATTTCTTATATGCTCCTTCTACTTGAAGATTTTTATACTCATACTTCTTCAGTAAACACTGAGTTCTCTTCTATCTCTCTTTATGTAATTCTTTCTTCCATTCCTTAGTTATAATCTACTAACTTTTAAAAGCTGCATCCTGGACTAGGGATCCTATGTTGGAGATGAGGAAACTAAAGTCTTATTTCATAGAAAATAATTTTTCTTTTCCATTTTTTCTAATTTAAATCCATTTAGATAGTACAGATGGAAGATTTAACTCATTATAATGCTGAGTTTCTGCTCTGTAGACAGAGCTGTAAATAATGGAGCAAACAAGAAAGGAGAGAAAATTGAATCCTTACAGGATTTTTGCAGATATATCATGACATTACTTTCTGTCTAAATGAAGAAGTATTATTAGTACTATATTAGCAAAGAGAAATTCAAACTAGATCAAAACCATATTGATGTGAGTTCTGTAACAGGGAGAAAAGTAGGGAAGGAAAAGAAAGAAATGGAAAAAAAATTAAGAAGGACATACGTCCTTGTCACAGAACCCATCCAGCCTGTACATCCTTCAGCAAAGCTTCTAGATTTGTGGACTCGAAAGTCTGCAAGTTCTGTTGCAGTCATCGAGTCCTTCAGCAAAAAAAGTCTGCCAGGACCTGTTTCTGCTACTGATCCTCTAGGCTGCTGCTCCTTCTTTATACTGCAACAGGGAAGCCTAGAAAGAAATAATTTGAAGACAGTTTTCTTCAAGTACGTTCCATCACAGAGAGGCAGTTTTCATAGATTTATCAAGTGTTTTAAAGACAGTTATAAAAAAGAATGACTACCTTACTACCTTACTGAAAGGGATCTTCAAGTGACTGGTAAGTCACTTTATGCAGACTTTTGAACTTTAATCTCTCTTAACATACTGTTAGTGCGCTTAACAGTTTCTACTAGTTAATTACTGGAAAATGTTATCTTTCAGCACCACTTAAAAGATTATTTCACTCTAGGCTACAAAAGAAAATCAATATTAAAAATATCTAAGATAGAGGATTGTTGCTAAGAGTTGAGCAAACTTCCTCCTGAGCCTACAAAACAACAACGATCAGGTCAGATTCAGGTGATGTAACTTGTGTACTTTCACTTGCCTTCCTACATGTTAACATTGTTAGCCCTATACTTTGTGGAAGTAAAAAAAATAATCTCACATTGCAGAATTGACTTTTTAATTATTTTGGTCTTGTGATGATACATTACTAGAAAAAGCGTCATCTTCATACAGTAATTCTTCTAGTTTACCAGACAAGATATTTTCCAAAAAGAAAGTTTGGAGGATTTTTGTTGCTTTTAATTCATTTGCTAGCTTTCTGATGTACCAAGGAGAAGCCACTTCAACAATTTGTCATGCAAAAGAAAGCAGTATATGGAAAGCTTTGTCTGTAGATGCATACAAATGAGAGGTGAACAACTGTCAATTAATTTTGTATTTTGTAGTTCATTCCGCTTGTAAATAGTGTCCTTCTCATTTGGGGCTGCTCCCTTCAGGAACTCAGAAGGCATTGTAGTGATTCCCCACTCAGTCTGGAAGTTAAAACTATTCGTAAACTTAGCAAAACCTTTGTGACTTAAGTAGTCTAACCAAAAATAGCATAGTGGTTGGCCCAATCTCATCCTAAAGCACTTCCATTTCTGTCCACTGAAGCGTGTGGAGTTTTGGTAGAACTGGATTGAACTGTAATATCTGTTTTGAAACTGTTATTGTTGCTACCCTCATATTGTTGCATAACCTCATATGTTGCTAATATCATCTCTGAGAAGATAAAAACATGTTGGTCTCTTTCTTGTATTTTCCAAAATAGGTTTACTTGTTTATTTCACATTGTTCCTCAGCCTATAATTCCTAAATGTCCTCTCTGTGTTTTGTATTCCTGAAAAGAACCTAAATTTATTGCATATTTAAAAGGACTGGTGAAGAAATGATAGAGAATAACCTTTTGTTCTCTCCTTTCTGCAAAGTTGAACCTTACTTGTGGCTTTTTTTATTTCTGTTGCCCATAATTATCTGAAACTTTTCATCCAAATACGAGTCAGGACTTAATGCTTTTTTTTCCCCTCCTACTAGAATGGCAATAAAGAGATATCAAGCAGGCAAAAAGGTACTAGGTATTGACTCTTTTAAATAAGAATATCCACAGAAGACACTGTACTTATTTAGTAGTACTATTGCTGCTACTGCAGTAATAAAGGATATGTAAGACATTCCTAGTTGGTAATTTTGTTTGTTCCACTTCAGAATTACACTGTTTTTCCTCCTTTTACCCATTTTGCAAGAGATTAAAATGGCTTCAAGCCTATTCCAGCAGAATCATTGATGCTTTAATTTTCATGTCCTGGATTTATCCTTTAGACTTCCCTGTAAACAATGAGCTGTGGAAAACAACTTATATTTTTCTTTCTAGCCATGATAATGAGTCCGTGTTATTCAGTAAAACTAATGGTTAATTTTTGCCTTGTATCATCTTCTTCCAATAAGTCTATTCACTGTGTTGCATGTGATGCCATGTTATGAGTTTAATAATGTGAGAAGAGAAACAGAAGATATATGGTTGTGTGTATAAATGTATGTACGAGTATATGTTCCTACAGGTCTGGATTCAGGTCAGAAGTGACCTTTTTGCCTTCTAGACTCAAAAGCACAGACTTTAATTAGTTTGGAATTAGGGTACTTTCCAAATTCAGCTCTTGATTTTATGGCTTGGACATATCAGTTCTTTATCTCAGGTTTTAAAGTTCTTTCTTTGCAGACACAGAATTAAAATATATCCCAGGCTTCAAAGATGGAGTAAAAGGTATAATGCTGTCACACTATTTCTCATTTATAGAAACTGACCCATTGCTTGCCAGTGCTTGCATTTGTTTGAACTTCTTGTGATTAATTTTATTTTTAGTTTTAAAATCTCTTTCTTCTACAGGAAGGGAAAAAACAGGCACTGTGTAACTCCATGATGTCTTATACTTCCATGCATCATTTATACAGGTGCAAAAAGGAGGTACAAGATTTCTGTTCTCAGCTTTTGTGGTTTTGCTCTTTCTGTCGCAGAATCACCTTCAGAACAAAAGTCAGCTGGCAACTGAGACCCAAACTGAGTTAACAAGAAACTATATATCATTCCTTGCAAAACCTCAGAATTCTGTGTTTGGCTCCCCAAGGACAAGTTTTATCAAAACAAAAGCCATATTGGTATAGCTTGAGGTGAATATTCTATTAACAATAAATATATTCTGCCTTCCTAAGCTCCCTGCATAATAAATGGAGATGCACTTACCCTGTTCAGCGTGATTTGTGTTTGTGAGCAGTTCAAATATTCATCTTGCTTTGGTTTGCTAGGACTTGTGATATGAATAGTCAGTATCAAAATTGACAGTTAGCTTTTTACCCATTCTGCCATTGTCTGTCAGACACCCCGTTAACTGCAGATGAAGCTGAAATATCTGTTCATTTAATAAAACCTTTGCTCTTGTTTGCATTTTGAATTAAAACAGCCCAAAACAGTAACACTGAAATCTTAACTGAAATTGTTCCTCAAGTGCAGAAGAAATATCTTTCTACTGTACATTATTTATCTCACTTACAGTGACAGTCATGGTGTGGGGAAGCAGTAGTGTGGATCTCAACTGACTAAAACCATTAGAAGATGATCAGAGATTTTTCTGCTCTTGTTTGGTCCCTAGCAAAGATGGATTTGATTGTATCTCTGCATAACAACTGCATTAGCAGGTACACGGCAGTCCTTTCTGTGCCTCTCGTGTCTTTTTTATCCTTCCTATTTTTCACCATTACTGTCTTACTATCCTTTACAAATTGCAAGCAGGAGGCATAAGGAAAAAATGTGATATCTTTCTCCCAAGAGAAATAAGATGGTGACTTAAGAAGTCTTGGAGGAAGGAAGTGAAACTTTGTAAGATGGAGAAGTCCATTGAATAAATGTCAGAAACTCAGACCTTCAGTCTAATTTCTGTATACCTGCACAAAGATATCAAATGATAATATCAATTCACTTAATCTCAGTTTTTTCTTGGAATGTGCTGTGCCCACACAAAGTTAGTGGGAATTCACCTTTTATTTCAGCAAATGCTGGGATAGGTTTCATAAATAGAAACAGTTTGCTGTTTGAATTACCCAGTGACTACAATTCCTTTGGAGCTGGTCTTTATTTTTCCTCCCTTTTCCCTCTTTTGTGTGGTCCAGCTGCCCATAAGCTGCACTTAAAATAATCAAGGCAAATTGACCTTTGGTCTGTGCTGTAGACATCTCTGTCCTTTAGGAAAGGAAGTGGCAGGTGAGGATGAATACAATTCTTTGTCTAATGCATGTTTTCTTCTTTTGCTCAAGCATGTAGCCTAATATCTGCAAATTAGAGAACAAAATACATAATTCTTTAAATATGTCAAAAATCTGCATGAAAAGAGAGAAACTGTACTGAGAACTTTCATTGTCCTTGCTTCCATTTGCAGTCTAATGCCTAGCACTTACATTTATCTTAATTAAGGATATTTCTATTGAGGTGGAGAATGCATTTCATCTGCATATCCATTAATCACATCCTCATTAACTTAACTATTATAAGGATGTTTGCCTCAAACACATTAGAGGAATTTTTATCCCACTGTCTGCAATCATTAAAAGAGAATTGTTTCCCCTACCCATAGTGGGTAAACCACTAAATGTGGAAGTATTAGCAACTGGAAAAAGTGTATGGGGTAAGATGTTATATCTTTAGAAATTTGTATTTTACATGCTGTTAGGGACCAAGAACCAGAAAGCAGTTTGATAAATTAACATGACCAAAGGAAAGAAAAAACCCACAAACTAAATAAAAAGTAATAAATGAAATAGATTATGAAACCAATTAGAACCAATGTGACATCCTGCATAACACAGGCCATAGGACTTCTCCTGAAATAATTCCTTTCTCTAGGCAATTAGCTACAACAGAATTTGTTCATTATTTTATATTTCCATGTTCAGTCTTATTCTAAAAATTGTTTAAAATAGATGGAAAATCCACCATATCACTGATCAAGCTCTTCAGTTGTTCATTATATAATTATCTTCCTTATTAGAAAAATAGATTTTATCTATGGCCTAAATGAAATTAGCCACAACTTTCCTTCATTAAACCTTATCATAGGAAATGCCTTGAAAGGCATTTCCAGAGATTGTCTGGTCCAACGTTCTGCTTCCTGGCAGAATCAAATGGAAGTTTCCCTTGCCTCAGGGCAGGATTGACTCTCACAAAGCCATTCTTAACTAGAGTTTGTTTAAACTATTCTTGAAAAACTCAAAAGATGCTGACTTCATAATCTCCTCAGTAAGTCTATTCCTGTACTTAAATATATTTATCTTTAGAAAGCTTTTTCCTGAGGTCTGACTTAAATTTCTATTATGAGCCTCTTATTACTTCTTCTATCCCTTGTTGAAGAGTTCTTTTTCCTTCAATTGGTCTCATATAGCTGAAGACAATACAGCTGCTCTCCCCCATGCAATGATTGGCACATACATGCTAGGGTTAAATATCCTGCACTACAAGCTTTTTATGAGCTTCTTAAGTCTTTAATCACGATTCTGGTCTTTGAAATCTCTCTGTATTTCCAGTGATAGTCACAGTCGGCAGTCTTGATTCTATTATCTACAAATGAATATGGCTCTCATTCTTACTGTTTTTAAAACATATTCAGTGCTAACACAAGCATTTTGAATGATAATACTGTGCTTAAATTGACATAATTCACCAAAGAAACAAAGTCTTCCATCCTATAAATGTGGTTTATATTCAATGGACATAGGCAAAATCTAGTTTTCAAAGAACTGAATCCAGTTTTACCTCCTTCAAAAATGAATGTGCTCTGGTATTTTGTCTTAGGACAATCATGGAAAGAAACAAGACCTAGCTTCTCAGAGAAATAGTTTCTTGATGATCTTGCAGGTCTGAAACTCATTTCTTCCCCTACAGTATAAGAAAAGCTTACAATAAGTTGTCATTAACTTTTTTGAAATTACTGCTACTTTCTTTACTAAAAGCAACATGTAGGTAGGCTTATAAGTGCCGTAAATCTCTAATAAGGTTATTAAACAGCCCCACAATTCAGCTGTTAATATTTTTATCACTTGAATACAGCAATTCCCGAGATGTGCTACCTTTTCACTTCATGGTCATATCTGAGCCGGCACAGGACTGACACATCTTTGGAAATAACTATTTCTAAGGTGAGATAAACCTTATCTGATACTTTAAATAGTGCTATAAGAGATGAAGAAGGGAGACAGGAAGCTTTGAAAGTTCCTTCTTTAGAACAGTTGCAATTTGTGAAGGTGTCTTCAGCTGTTCTTGCAAGCCTGTGGTCATGCTCAAGGCTTAGATTGAACGTAGGGTCACAGAAGAAGCAGGAACAGCAGTAAAAGAGGGTGTCTGAAGCCATTTGAATAAGGTAGGAGCATTTTCATGGAGCTATTCCAGTGAATTAGGTAGGAAGCTTACGAAGGAAAATGAAGTGCCTGTTACGTGCAACGTTCACATTAAGAATATGTATAGATGTGATATTTGGAAGTTGCTGTGGAAAAGAGCACTCACGTCATCCACAAAAGTTGATTTCTATATAACAGATCCAGAAAAAGCTATAAAATTCTTCACCTACCTTCTCCATTATACATCAAAGAGATACGCTTGTCTCAGGCCATCAAATATCTTCCCCTTCTATATAACCTATGACAAACTTAAAACCAGTAGCACAGTGTGCTAAAGTCTCAGAAACACAAATGCAGCCTGAGAGAAGATCAAGAGAAATGAAGGACAGCTAAGATTCCTCCAGCAGCAGGAAATTTGTTAGATGAAAATGCACAACTGAAACATGTCTATCAGTGTGAACAACCATTTCAGGGGCAGTACCTTGAGTGTCACTTTTTCAGCCTGCTCACTGTTTTATCTCCTCCTACAGCTAAAAACTTCTAGGTAAACATCTCCATTCTTAGCTCTAGGCCTTTTCTTCCAGTACTCATAGTCTGGACTGAATAATTCCCTCCTTTCATTTATATCCTTCATTCTGAAGTTTGTTGTTATTATAACATTGTTTTTTCGTTCTTTAATCAAAATTATTATAAGTAACAATTATTAAGCTCTTCCTCTTTAAAAATAAACAGCTGATGCTAAACTTCTCAAAGCTGTCTATACAACAAGAGAGCATAATTTAGTGTGGATGAAAGGGAACTCTTCAAAGCTCTGTTTGTTTCATCTGGTCATCTCTAATGACATTCTTAGTCATTACACCTCCCTAAATCTCTGCAATATTAGCTGCTTCCAGTGAAACAACTTTACAGCTCCTTCTCAGTTCATGCTCCAGTATTCACATCACGAAGGCTCCCCAAAAAGGTAGATAAATATAAGTTAATAGGATCTTTGCAAGGGTAATCAGATACAAATATTTCATCTTTATTACACAGAAAACTACATCCATTTATCTAATGGTCTCTTCTGGGTTTAAATTCAGTGAATGTTATCAAACCCCTTGTATGAACACTCCCATAGTGAATTTAACAGTTCAGGCGTAATTTTTCAGCTTCAAAGGTTATGATAGAAAAGGTTCATCTTCCTCTTGCTTGTTTAGTGGCTAGCAAGAAATTGATGAGCCTCTGGCAGCTACCACTCTAAGGTCTTAAATATTTAGCTCAATGAGCAATACTTCTTTTTTTTTATAATATTGTTTATCCCTGACTGAAATCTTACTCTCAGCCCCGGTAAAGTCAATTTGTTACAAGAATTGTGAGGTTTTCCAAACAAATAAATAAATTAAACTTGATTAAACTGAATTTAATATTGAAGATGCATATTATTAGCATTACTGTTAAAAACTTTCGATTTAAAAATATTCTTTGGAAACTTAATGAATTTAGAACAGAAAAAAACATTCCTATTTATTAGGTACGTTTGGATCCCAAACTGACAGTAAAACTGTTTGGATTAGACTACACGTTCATGTTTATTTTGTTTTCTGTGATGTCTAACTGGCCATGGACAACCTAAATGTTTATTATAAAGTACTATCTTCCCTGCTGATAAGGATGATTTTTTAATGATAAATGTTGGAATGAGATTTAAAACACATGAAACAACACCTCATAAGAGACACAAAAGGGTAATGCATAAATAGAGCCATAGAACAATTAGGGTTAGAAAAGACTTCTAAGATCACCAAGTCCAATGGTCAGCCTACCACCACTGTGCCTACTAAGCCATGTCCTGAAGTGCTACATCTACACATTTTTTTTAACAGTTCCAGGGAAGGTAACTCCATCGTTTCCCTGGGTTCCAATGCTTCACCACTCTTTCAATAAAGACAATTTTCCTAATATCCAATCTAAACCTCCCTGGCACAACTTGAGGCCATTTCATCTCATCCTATCACCTGTCGCTTGGGAGAAGAGACCAATGCACATCTCACTACAATGTTTTAGGGTCTATACTGGAATCCTTTGGCTCTGCAAGGAATACCCTCTGTTAGTATTGATGGGAGCAACACATATATGTGGAAGGAGGAAGTTTAAGAAAACTGAGTGTCCAGTTGAATACAGGACACTGTCAAGAGGATAAAACCAGTCATTCGCTTATTGGATGTAGTTCTATTTGTATGATAAATTCTGATAGCTGGCCTGTCAGGTTGATAAGGTTACTTTTTAAACTTTATTTTACCCATAGTGTTTGTCAGAAGTGTGGAATATGATTGAGAGCTTCGGAGTGTAAAACCCTTGGAAGATAGTGAAGGGTGAAAGCATATGGAGAGGTGTAAATTGTTTCATGGGTGAAACCCAGTGTGGGGACTAAGGAAACCTGACCCATTTCTAATTCTGGCACAGTTCTCCTTCATGACTGTCAGAATGACACTTTGTTTATCAGTGCTTCAAGGATCCATTCACAAATGGAAATAATAATCCTCACTTCAGTCAAATCCTTCTCCCTTTCTTTTTCATATCAAAACCACATTAGAGCGGGACTATGTTTCAAGAAGTGTTTGTACCTCACCTATCACAAAGTCTCCTTCAGACACTTCTGCAATACAAGTACAAATTAATAAATACATCATAGTTTTCTGGAAGTCATCTTAATCAAAATATTTTTCAGAAATCTCTGTATTTTTCATTGGTGTACGTACAATCAAGCTTTAAGAACAGGAAAAGAAAGAAAAAGGGAACACTTAGGAAAAGGTATTGAAAACCATAAGTGGTGTTAGATAAAGGCAACTTTACTTAGGAAACTTGAGTGAGAAGAAGCTTTGTGACAAGAAAAGGATTTCAGCAGGATGCTTTGAGGTTTTTTTCCTTATTTGGTAGCACTTTTTCTTGAGAGTTTAATTACCAGGTTGATTAGAAGGAAGGAATTTGTGTTGATAAATGGTACTTATAAAAGTCATCTTTTCCTTCTTGGTCTCTGAATGAAAGATTGTCTCTGATGTCAATTTAACGATGAATAATAGAATAAAAGAACAAAGTATACCAACTGAAAATGGAATTATTATCACCTACAGAACATACATAAAAAATAAACTCGTGTATTTCTTCTGCTGAACAAAACCAAAGTTTTCATAGATTATAACTTTGTATATACACCATTAGAAATCTTCATATTATTTATGATCTTCATATTATTTATGAATCCAAGATACTAATACTCTGTATAGCAGTGTTATAATCAACACTCAGGTGTCAACAGTAATGTACAGTTACTCTTTAGTAATATTCACCCTTAAGAGAGTCCCATAAGGAGAGCTTCATTCTTAAAAGGCAGCTTTCAATATGTAAATAGAAAAAATCCCCTCTACATCAGATGTGATGCACTTACTGTGCTGATAATTATATATAATTTTCTTCTGCATTAAACAATGGCAGACAGGTTAGGAAACAGCAGAGCTTCTGAGGCAAGGAACAAACATGCCTCCTTACCCAGAACACGTATAGTATGTTCAGCAGTCTTGAAACAAACTCTGAGGTTTTGAGATAACAATGACTCAGCCAGAGCAGCCGAGATCATTGCAAATTCCTAAAAGTGTGGAAAATAGAATTATGTAGCTTTTTCTGTATCAGTACTTTATTATCTTTACACTCAGCTTAAGGGACCATGGAGAATATATTCCTTTTTCTCTGTGCTATGTAATACACAGCTATTTTTTCTTCAATAGCTTATGTGGTGGGTCCAACACCATCCTGCTGTAAGTAGGGGCATCTTCAATTCAATCAGGTGGTTCAGACCCCCATCAAAACTGTCTTTGAAGATTTCCAAGGATGAGGCACCTACCACCTCTCTGGGAAAATTGTGCCAGTGTTTCACAGAATCACAGAATGACAGAATGTTTGGGGTTGGAAGGAACTTGCTAAAGCAGGTTGCACAGAAGCACATTCAGGAACGTGTTGAATATTTCCAGAGAAGGAGACTCCACAACTCCCTGGGCAGCTTGTTTCAGTGCTCCTTCACCCTCATCGTAAAGCTTTTCCTCATGTTCAGGTGGAACTTCCCATGTTCCTTTTTGTACTCATTGCTCCTTGTCCTGTCACTGGGCATCACTGAGAAGAGTCTGGCCCCATTCTCTTGTTACCCCCCCTTAGATACTGATAAGCATTGTCTCTCTCCACTACTTCCTTGTCTTTCTTGACCTAGGGATCCCAGAACTGGACACAATATCCAGATGCAGCCTCATTAGGGTAGAGTAGAGGGGGAGGAGAGCCTCCCTTGACCTGCTTGCTGTATTCTTCTTGAGCCTTTAATCGCCCTCATTGTAAATAATTTCTTTCTAATATCTAGTCTAAGTATAACCTTTTTAACTCTGAAACCATTATTCCTTGTCATATTGCAGCAGGCCCTTTTAAAAAGTCTGTCCCCGTCTTTCCTGTAAGTCTCCTTGAAGTACTGAAAGGCTGCAATAAGGTCTTCCTGGAGCCTTATCTTCTCCAGGCTAACCAGCCTCAACTCCTTCAGCCTGTCTTCAGAGACATGTTCAGTTCCTCTGCTAACTTTCATGGCCCTCTTCTGGACCTGCTGCAACAGGTCTATGCCTTTCCTGTGCTGCAGGCTCCAGAACTGAACGTAGTCTTCCAGATGGGATCTCACAAGAGCAGAGTAGAGAGGGAAAATCACCTCCCTCTACCTCCTGGCCATGCTTCTTTTGATGCAGCCCAGCACGCGGTTGGCTTTGTGGGCTGCAAGTGCTCACTCTCAGCTCATGTCCAGCTTTTCATCAAGCAATATCCTTCAAGCAAGGTCTTTCTGGGCAGGGCTGCTCTCAATCCCTTCATCCCTCATCCTGGATTTATGTTTGGGGTTGCCCAAAATGCAGGTGCAGGACTTTGCACTTGGTCTTGTTGAACCGGATGAGGTTTGATAAACTTTTATTTTGCTTTGTGGTTTATACTTTCTCATTACTTTACTGTTTTATTTCACTAAAGGAGTTTGATGAGCCAGTGTTTTTCTCTGTTTGGCACAATGAGATCCTTGCTTTGTTTTGTCTTCAGCCTCTCATTTCTCTGCTTTCTGTTTGCCTGTTCTTTGTGTGTGCTGCTGTTTTTTTCTCCCTTTTCTCTCTTCTTTGTTTTTACCTTGGATATTGTCTTTTCCTCCATATTTCATCATCATCCCCTTTCCCTTTCTCATCTCTAAACTGTGTCTGTTGAGCTATTCAGTTGTTACTCTGCTCCCTGTTGTGCCAAAATTTCCACTTCTTAAGATAACAGTGACCCCCTTCTGCAGACAACCATTGATTTCATGTACACAGGAGAGAAACTCTGCTTTCTGCACAGTACAGACACTGTCTTTCTATCACTTTGGGACAGCAGCTGTAATATTATGTTAGATAGCACAATGCTGTCTGAATCTGTCCAGTGGCAGACATGGAACAGAAATTTTTATTTCATTCTTTAGAGGGGTCCCCAGGCAACTATACCAGCTGAAGCATGACAAGAATAAGAAAGTGGACTGCCCAGGGAGCTCTCCTCCTCTGCTTTCATTTATGGGGAAGTGTCATCTCTCTTGGCCAGTCATGTTTCTGATTCTGCAGTTTGGTGAGATGAACACTCGTAGTAGTGTATCACGGACAGTAACATTTCAGGGAAATATGAGTCCCATGATGGATGTGATTCGCAATGTGGAAAAGCCAGAGCCAGAAATTAAATGCCGGGGTTTTTGTTTTGTTTTTGATTTTGTTCTTGGTTTTTTTTTTGTTGTTGTTGGTTTTTTTGTTTGTTTTTTTTTTTTTTTTACTTCTTCCTTATTACTTACTGTCAAAGATATCTCTGCATACCAGCAAGATTTGGAAAAGAAAAGGGGCAGCCAGCAACGAGACAGAAGATTAGGCACTAACAAGGGAAAGCTGAATGTGCTCAGCTCTGTGGGGTGCTGAAAGAATTGGTCAATGTGAGGCAGGAGAACGCTGCCTCTCATTTGTGAAGAAACGAAGCAATCAGAGAAGGAGACAATGGTAATGTTGCATTCATTTTGTTTAAAAAAATGAAGAAAAAATGTGAAAGATAAGAAATTAATTGAAAACAGCAAGCACATTTTCCAAGGACAGCTCAGGATTCACTAAACCAATCTCCTTCTGTGGTGAAATGACTATTATATGGACAACGATCTTCATGTCATATATATATATGCATGGTTGTTTGTGTGTTTTATCACTATATTTGTAGTCCTATACTGATTAGATGACTATGAAGTCACATGCGGAAAAACAAGTTGCATTACAGTTTTATTTAAGTTACCTTTGAAATCTTATTTACTTCAGTTATTGCCTTAGGCCTGGCTGGAGTTTTGATTGGTATGTTTACTTCTATAAACCTTTTCCTAAAATGTTAATCAGAGTATCGCTCATGGAAATAGAGACCAACAGTTGAACAAATTGTATATTAATGAAGCAAGGAGAGCAGTATCGTAGATACAGGAAGAGGATATGTATTTATGAGACACCAGGTGCTCGTATGAAAATGAGATAGAACTTTGTGAACTTCCCAGGCCAATTACAGGTGTAACATTAATATAGAATTGTACTGATTGCTGTATGTGAGTGAAGACAGAAATTTGTTATATTCTGAATTGACCTAGCAGCCATTGTTTTCTGCCAATGAGTTCTTGCACATACACACAAATAAAAAGGACCAACATCTGATGAATACAACAGCAACTGCTGACTATATCATGGGCTTATTTAACCTGTTAAATGTCATCTATCCCTAGAAATAATCATTGGCTCTCAGGCCAGGTGGACGAGTATTTTGTATTCCCATTGCTCAGGGTAAGCCTCTGTAGAAAATACTGGCTGTCTTCATCTTTTACTGTGTTGCGTTGACTGAGTTTCTTATGGGTTCCATATGGTGCCACATGGACTTTTCAAGACATCATGATTATTTCCATAAGAGTTTTAATAGAGGTGACTAAGATAGTACGAAGTGTCTGCTGCAGTTCAGCAGCCTAGAGCATTTATGTGTAACATTGAGGCTACCATGAGAACACTGTGGGCATTTTAGGGCACAAAGCATAGTTGAGCAGATTTTGGAGGCAACCTAACCTGTTATAGTCTATATGCATACTCTGCCTACAACTAAATGTGTAGCAAACCCTTTTTTCTGCTTTGTCTGAATTTACTCTTGGAGAAAGCTTGCTGCTTTTGCAAAGGAAAAAAAAAAACCAAACAAAAAAACACATAGGACACCCAAGTGATCAGGAGACCAGAATTCACAAATTCATTTGTGAGTAAATTTCCCCAATGACAACATACACATAGCTGTGAGGATATCTTTTAAGCGAAATTCGATTTGAACCTCACTATATTTTTCTAGTATAGCTGGAAAAGGACTAGCACAAAACATTTCCTGAGACAAGCCAATCACCAAAAGAGATTAGTTAATACAGAATTAGCTCAGCATGTATTTCTTTGGGAAAAAAAGCATCATGAAATTCCCTTTTTAATTTATCAAAAGGTATTTAAAAGTAAGTAGAATAACATTTACCTGTGAGATATCTTATTACAACATAGCCAGGTGTTTTCTGTTGTGTCCACTAAGCCATGCCCTTGTCAAATCCTTCAAAGGCAGAATGTCACTTTGCTGTCATGGTGCTACAGGGTAATATCCAGAAGTATGACAGAATGAAGAAATGCAAATCTGGATGCTCATGCAAGACTGAGTTACACATTGCTGCAGCTTGTTACTGAGTTAAATCAGTTCCTAATTTAGTAAGGGAAGTGCTATATGTAGCGATTCTGCCCAGTGTGTTATGAAATATGGGTTGACATTTCTTACAAAGCCTCACCCTTGTCCATGTTTTTATTTACCTGGAAATACCAACAGGTATGACTGCAGTCAGTGTAGCCTGTGGGACCATGCTGAATTGCAAAATGTAACCAGTTCTTAATGTGAACTGTGTTATAAGTTTCTATATCTGTCAAACAACTTGTTTCCTTCCTTACTGCTTCTGCTATTTTTAAAGCTTTCTGCATGGTCTTAGCTTTGCTGCAGAATGTATTCAAAATTTTTATATCCCAAGCAAAGAAAATAGGTAGCATTTCATTGACATCAGCGGCGAAACTGGCCTGTATTGATTCAGTGGCACTTCATATTCACATAATAATTTCTTTAAGAGACCTTGCTGTAGTTTACATAGGAAATAAGTATCATAATCCTTAATTAATGGCTGACGAAACTGAGGTGCACCAAGGCTGGTAGCACTGTTCATATTAAGAGAAAATCCCACTTCATTTCTCTTGAACTGAAGTCCTTGCTTACTGGGATATACTGCATTTACTGTAATTATTTTAAACCTTGCTTCACAGTACAGTACATCATATTTAGCACTAGGCTCATACGCATTAATAAACTTATCTTTATTCTCTGTTTATCTGAATGTACATTCTCTTTCACTACAAATATACTCACTGGAGTTTTCCTTACATGTGTGTCTAACTGGTTATATTATTTTATTGGCACATTATAGAGTTAGCCTATTATAATAAGACAGTATAAAGTATCATCTGGTGATAAGGATTCTTCCATTTCTTTTCTCATCACAATCCTCTATAACCAATGTTCCATCATCATTCATTTTACAGAAGTTTTCCATCTAGAAATTACATATCTAACTTTTAAGAAAATATCTGGGTTCTTTTCATAGCTGTTTCCAGAGATAGAATTATTTGGATTGATAGGATGAATTAATTCCATTCTAAAATAAATGTATAATGTAGGTAGCTAAACACTTTGATGGCTGAAGCCATTCTATATGTTGATTTTGATACTATAATCACAGGTATATGGACCTGATCAATAACATAAACAAGATATGTAACTTACAGAGGGTAAAAATCCATTGAGAAGAAACTCAACCTCTCATTAAACTAGGGTGAATTTCCCTCTGGAAGAGCATATATTTTTCCCTGGACTGTAGAAAGAGCCTGAGAACATAGATGAAAGTAAGTATTTGAAATGGTCAGAAAAGAATAGCACCTTGAATGTCTAATACAAACAGGGAGAATCTGGAGTAAAGAAAGCATATGAAATATATTTTCACTGTTTTATAAGTCTATTTACATTCTAAAGCTTATTTTAGATCACAAGTCTCATCTCACTTTAATTCTTATTTAGAATTTCCTGACATAAATTCTACTTTTCCTCCAGAATTTTGTCCAAAGCACAATTAAAGAATTCTGTACATTTTCTGGGATTTCTGGCTGTCAACCCCAACAGACTGCAGGAACCCTGGAAATTGTTGATCTAGCTGCTATATATGTAGCAGTCTGTCCAAGAGAAGGATAGAACTCCAAGCATTCCACACCAAAGGTTAACTAAACTGGATGTGGTGTAGGATCTTGAACTAACCTTGCTCTTTCTGCAGAAAGAGTGGGACCTGGTTAAAATGTGGTCTGAACCAGTCTTACTTATACCCTCATTTTGCTGCTGCAGCAGATGTCAAGCTGAGCGCATGTCAGAGCAAACCTGTTCCTCCTTTTCTTTCAATTATACAACAGGGATCACCTCCCCAGTCACCTCCTCCATCATTAAAAAACCTTTCTCCATACAATCTTATTGTGACCCAGATTAATACTTTGTGGACCCATGAAAACTGCCTGCTCTGATCCTTCTGCCGTAGGTCTTCTAAAATCTTCTGCTACAAGATCCTTGGATACTCAGAGCTGTTCATGTCTGCACTTATGATTGGGAATATCTGATCAGAAGTCCAATATCTCCATCTGCCATGCTAACATCATTTACTATTTCACAGATTCCTTCTTTTCTTTTTTTTCTTCCCTTGTTTTTTCTTTTGCTTCCCTTTTATGTGCCTGTTCTTTATTACAGCTCTTGGGTTTGATTCTATCTCCTATGCTTGACTGAACAGAAACAGTTTGTGAGGCATTCCCCTGGGGTCAATCTGCATGTTGTTCTCCAAAGTTTGCATTGTCAGAGCCCTCTTCACCTTCTGTTTCTGAGTTGTCAGAGTTTCTGTTGGGATTTTGGGGTCACAGTGGCAACATGGCAGCTGCCTTCAGAGCCCGTGAAAACATTTCTAGCCAAAATGTTCAAGGCAATCTCATCGCTCCCAGGGAGATGATGCATCACATGTGAACAGGACTGAAAACATTTTACTATTTTGAAATTAATAACAATTGTTCAAGACAAAGCCTTTTGATTATAGCTTATTCTATGTGAAAAATGTTCTACTTTTAAGCTGGCTTTGCCATTTGATATTTTTTGTATATCAAGCACCTTTATTATTAATACAACTACTTTCCTACCATGGTATCTGACAGATAGAAGGAAAATTTTAAATGGGAACGATATTCAGGTTAAAAGTGAAGATGTTCGGGCCTTGGAACAAACTATTGAGTTAAGCAGTACATTCTTTATGTCTTAATAGCCTATATATTTAAAGTTTGTTGTATTCAAGGATACATTTTAGACACCCAAGCAATGTTTCTGCATTGAGTTCAATATAGGCAAAAGGGTGAGGCATAGGCATTTGTAACACGTAAGTAATTTAAATAAATTATAGAATTATTTCCTGTGGCTTGTGCCTCCCTGGGGGCACGAAAGCTGTTAACAGTATCTGTATGCCTGTTCCAAATACTTTCACACAGAATAAATTCCATCCATTTGTGGTTATAAATTGGTAAATAAAATATTCTTGTCTGTAGTTGGTTTCTTTTGCATAATTCATCTTCACGCTGTTTCTTTGTCATTCTCCACAGAACTTCCATTTATAATAAACTAAGTATGTAAAACTTAATTCTTATATTTGAGATATTTTAAATGTATTTTAATATTTATTTCATCATATATTCCTGTTACCTTTCATCACAGATAAGGACACATTTCCTTTAAAATCTCAGAGAGACCTGAAATAAAAAAGCATGAACTTGAATTTCATGCAGAATCAGGATCATAATCATGTTTACATTAAAGGCAGTTATGCTCTCACCTTTTCCACTCTATAGGCATTAATCACACATGAAATCTTTCAGTTTTACTCAGAATATGCTTCCATATAAGTATCATGCATCAGTTCTTAAGATGCTGTTTGCACTACTTACTCATAAATTCAAGGTAATTTCTTTGATCAGTAAGAGCTTCTTTATCCAGTTTCTGCCTTTGACTTAACCAAGACTGATTACATTTGCAAGTGGTCTGCTTCACTGACCAATTTCTTTTCATACCATTTACAGTTTTTTCATGTTTTTAAACTTGATTGGCTCATCCTTATCACTCATCCGCATTTATACACTTTCATCTGATGTATCTATATAATTTCTGACTGGAAAATAGCATCGGAGCAACCCCAGCATGTATGTATAAATCACATATATCAGTTAATATTTTCAATTTTGTCACATATTTGATAACTAAGGGATTATAACTTGGTTTTCAGAAACTTCTTTAGTAGAATGTGTCTTTTTTTGGTGGCTCACATGAAAAGCATATTGTTTTGTTGCTTTAATTTACTTTTGCCTAGTATTTGAGAAATTAATACCAAAATAGTTAATGACTAACTGAAGTCAAAAAATCAACCAGCTGTGCTTTGGAAAGGCTCTTGATAGAAATGCATATATGAACATGACCTTTGATGTTTACTGTAATATACAGCTATATATTTGAAAGCAGTCAGAATTAGAACTATGGTACTCATTTGGGGAAGCAGATGAACAGTGCTTCTCTGGACATCTGTCTCTCAAGTATTAGTTCCTACATACGTCATCAAAAGAAACCATTTAGACAAATGCATAAATTGGTTGGAATATTCCTTTTCCATAAGTATCATAACTCCAAGTGCCTCCTTGATAGAGTTATTTATAGAGATCTTCCCACCACTTCTACTTTTGCGTGTACAGAAATAAAAATAGAAATTAGTAATCACCCTCTTTAATACGGGGTTAAGAGTTAGCTCAGAGAACGTGACTTCCAACAAAATCTACTTTGACTGTAAGTCAAAAGGAATAGAATTTGATGATATAGTTTAAAAATTACTACAAGCCTTGTTACTTTCTGTTTTTCATACAAGATGCCCTCATTAACTTCACTGTCACAAAGATACATAGCATAAAATTTGTATTTCTATAGCTATATGAAATATTTACATGCAGAATGTCTGCTCCTCTTCTCTTCCTCCCATTTTAATTTAAGGTACTTAGCTAATTGCTTATGTATCTGTGTTTATGTGTCTAACACAATGCTTCTTCTAGTACAGTTTTTAGAATGTTTGAAACTGGAAGGATGGCTCAATCCTGTTCCAGTAGTTGTGACCATCAAAAGCACCACCGTGGCTATGCCATCCTCTAAACATCTCTCCCCATGCCTAACAACTGACTTGTTTTCTGTCTCCCATTTTCCTCCTGAGACAGCTCTCAGGAAGATCACTGTGAAATATTCACTGCCATGTTCAAGTAATGCAGGATTTATTCTGTCCACAATGCTAAGACACAGAAATCACTCAGATACCACATTTATAACTAAAACATTCAAAAGATTGCAAAGAAATACAGAATGTTCATTAGGCTGGATATACCAGGACTCTAATCTTTTCTAGATTTTAGGTATCAAATACAAAAGCTGGATTTGAACATACAAATGCAAATTCAGTTCACAAAACCACCACCTAGCATCCCTACAAAGATTCAACATCACAGCTCAGCTTTGAAAATTTAACTCCAGTTACAGAGCCAAAAATTTCCAATATGTCCATACTCTAATTCCCAATATGATCATTTCAAACAGGTTAACCGTTAATAAAAGCAGCCCAGCCAGCAGTACACCTGAAACAGATGTGTTAAGTCACTCACCAGACATGGCAGGAAAGTGGACCTATCTGACCTTACATTTCCCATTACTAAAAGAGCAGAGACGTTAAATAGTTACTTTTTAGTATTCTGTCACTTATTGCATGAACACAACTGATGAAACTGAACACACGTATGGAATTCTAAAGAGAACAAAAGTGATGATTAATGTAGAATAAGAAAATGCTAACGTGCTAAATTCAATCAATGACTGGGAAAATAAGCAGTGGGTATGTGCTAGAGCACTACATTGATAGTAGTAAGGGTAGTAGTAAGATAATGAAGTATTTATTTTGATTTAACTCCTATGGTTTTTATTAATTTCCTGATATTTTAATGAAATACCTTCTTTGCAATTTACTGTTACATTATTCATTGTTTGAAACATTATTCCCTGGAAGATGTAAAACTCAATTACACTGATTTCAATTAATTTTACTTAGCAGTTTGTGTTTGAACCTGTGTTTCCATACAATGGAGGATTAAGTCAAGACTGGCTTCCATGGTGGTCTCTAGAACTATTGAGGCAACAAACAGTGATTTGTAATATTTAGAGCTTCTTACATTTTTCCTTCCTGTGATATTTTTCTACATTATATAAAATGTGTGGTTTGTTGCTGGTTTTATTTTGACTCACTTGTATGAGCTCCATGGCCACAATTCACTTGACTGGAAGACAGGCAGCATATTTTCCTTATTATGATAAATGGTGTATGTCCAAATAGATACTGCTGAGAGGTTCCCTTAATATTGTGTCTTACTGGGTTTTATAAACTCATTAATTCAGTATTACTACTTTGACCACATCAGTGGGCATACGTGCCCTTTTCACACCACTTATAGTAGTACCTCAACAGTGTAAACAACAGACAGAGAAAGAAATACTGAAGTTGTCTGTTTCCCTTAAATCTAATAAACTACTTTAAATTAAGTAAATTGAGAGACAGCCTTGTTCCTTTGTCTAAACATTAGTTAATACTGTTCTGAGCCTTTCTGTTACTGGTTTGTTATTGCATAGCTCCCAATTCATTTGACCTATTTGCATAACTAACAAAATGTAACTAATCCATAAGATTGTTAAAAAACAGTTGATGATTATTTGCCAAGATATTTGAAAATATATATAACTATGAAAAAGAAAAGTAGTAATCTTTGAAATAAATCAGAAGAACAAAAATTATTTTGTAAGGTTTCACACAAGAAAGAGGAAAAGATGAGAATAGCGATGAGGATCCAAACAAGAGAAAGATAAATGAATGACTAATAAGATAGCCATCACATCATGAGAAAACTTCACCAAGCAGAAACAGGAAGGATTAAAGATTATTCTGGTAAATCCTGTGTCTAGAGGCACAACACATATACATCTGAAATATGAAGTTATAGAGTGTTTAAAAACAAGTTTATTGTAATTATTAATATCTTGCTGACTGATTTCTATTTTAGAAATGTTGAGGTATGCATTTTTGGTGGTCTAACCACAAACTCTCCTCTAATGTTAATTAGTGTCTTGGATCAACTCCATACTTTAGGTGAAACTTTAGTTTGTGTTTTAGCTTTCAGTTCAGAAGAGGATTTGGGTGACATTAATTGATGGTTTCAGAGACACTTGCATATTTCTGTTTCTTTTGAAACACTTAAGGTCTACAGAGACACTTTTAGAGAGCTACTTTTTAACAAGTAACAGGAACAAGAAAGAATGAAAAGTGGTTTTGAGGTTGTCAAGCTCAGTGAATTTTTACTAGAAACCAAGCTCTGTGTGGCAGAAGGCAGCACTGGTTCAAATAAGGGGTCAGGAGTTCTTAATTCAGCTCATACTTTCATATAGACATCTGCAATTTCTGTAGTCAATTTAACTATCCTGTGCCTAAATATCCCTCTATAAAATGTATATTGGTTATGTATGCATGCATGTAGTATTTACAAACATAAATAGAAAATATATGTATATATAGAAATCCATATTGCAGCACAAGCTCTGGAATTCAGTGACTGAATGCATGTTGCTGTGTATTTTTGCAGCATGTTGCATGTTTCTGTGTGTTGCAAAATACATGCTGGAATAAGGGAAATTCCTGTTTGACAGGGAGAAAAAAATTCTTTACCTTGAAGAATTAGCAGTGGAAAAGGGCCTCAGAAATTCAGAGCTTAGAGGTTTTGGATTTGAACTCAGAGAATTCTTCTCCAGCAGTATAATTGATTCCAATTTGGTGTAGAATTCGTGTTGCACCTATGTTTAAAATATTCTCACTGTAATTCACAGAATCACAGAATTACTAGGTTGGAAAAGACCCACGGGATCTTCGAGTCCAACCATTCCTATCAATCACTAAACCATGCCCCTCAGCACCTCATCCACCCGTCCCTTAAACACCTCCAGGGAAGGGGACTCAACCACCTCCCTGGGCAGCCTCTGCCAGTGCCCAATGACCCTTTCCGTGAAAAGTTTTTTCTGATGCCCAGTCTGAACCTCCCCTGGCGGAGCTTGAGGCCATTCCCTCTTGTCCTGTCCCCTGTCCCTTGGGAGAAGAGGCCAGTACCCTCCTCTCTACAACCTCCTTTCAGGTAGCTGCAGAGAGCAATATGGTCTCCCCTCAGCCTCCTCTTCTCCAGGCTAAACAACCCCAGCTCTCTCAGCCACTCCTCATAAGGCCTGTTCTCCAGCCCCCTCACCAGCTTTGTTGCTCTTCTCTGGACTCGTTCCATAGCCTCAACATCCTTCTTGTGGTGAGGGGCCCAGAACTGAACACAGGATTCGAGGTGCTGTCTCACCAGTGCCGAGTACAGAGGGAGAAGAACCTCCCTGGACCTGCTGGTCACACCGTTTCTGATCCAAGCCAAGATGCCATTGGCCTTCTTGGCCACCTGGGCCACTGCTGGCTCATGTTCCATCACTGTCAACCAACACTCCCAGATCCTTCTCCTCCGAGCAGCTCTCTTCATTCATTCCATGCTTCACAATTCTTAAAGTAAACTTTTAATGTGTAAATGTGTTTCCATTGACACAGGACTGTACAGAGATGAGAGAGTTAGTGAACCACAAAACCAGGATAAGAAGTCTTGGAGGTCTGCAGTCTACTGCACCAAAATATCTGTGTAGCAAATGCTAAATAAGGATGCTCAACATTATGCATGCAAACGCCATGGACATTGCAAAAGTCACATTTTTCTCAATGAAGTCTTTTAATTCAGTTTGAAAAGATGAATTACATTTTATACTTATATGTTAAAAGGTAGATAAAGACAAATTTTTTTTGAAAGTGTGCATGAGAAGAAGAAAAAATACCCAAAATATTTATTTCATACCATATTAGATTTTTTTTTAGCTTAAGTATATAAATGATGGTTTTGTTCAGCAACAGGTTTTTTTAATACCTAAATTTTATCAGCAAACTGAAAAATGAGTCCCCATTAACTCTTTCTAATCTGAAGTCCTCACCATGCAAGGACTGTTTCTGCTGTTCGTCACTGAAATATTTACACATCAGTGTTGTAACTAGATCGTCACTCGGTAGAGATTGTTACAGGTTTGCAGGTCACAGACATTTAAAATCTTGGCTCAGATTCTGAAATGTGAACTAGCGGCCTGTGCTAATCAATAGTGAGACATTTCAAACACTTGTTTCTGTTCAATATAATAGCCATGGTAGTCGTACAAAGAAAGCTGGTCCTGACCTTTTTAGTAGATTACTCACAGTAACAGAAGCAATAGAACAACCTGTAAATGAGTGTCTATAGATTTCACATTTACACAATATCACTAAAATATATATATTCATTAACTCAGGGGGAAAATACGAGGATTTAAAAGCAATAACATATATTTA
The DNA here is from genome assembly GCF_032191515.1 of Phaenicophaeus curvirostris. Lineage (NCBI taxonomy): Eukaryota > Metazoa > Chordata > Aves > Cuculiformes > Cuculidae > Phaenicophaeus > Phaenicophaeus curvirostris. Next base: position 73,826,913 of record NC_091395.1, read on the forward strand.
AAGAACTTCCAACATCATCTAAATCCTGGCCAGACTGCTTTGAAAGTCTGGTCTTTCATAGTACAAATTTCATATGCTGCTACCCAAATGTAAACTATAATGTTAAGTTAAAAATTAAGCAAACTTATCCAAGACTGCAATACTAAATAATGTGCACTTTAACATTTAAATCTTTAAGACTGCATGATTGCATATTGTTTGTGCCAAAGGTGGTTTGATAACTGTAATGGAGGGAGTATAGCAGGACAAAACCAGAAGAATTTATGTGAAATTGCTAACAACAGCAAAACTTTGGGAGAAATACTTTGGAGTATAACATCTGGAGAAATACATATTCAGAAAGATGTAGATATAAATGCAAGTTTCAATGTCATATTCCTCTGTATCTTGGAGAAAATCATGCTGATAATACCAGAGGCAGTGGATGATGTGGGAGAATTACTCCAAGATGAGATACTAAACAAATTTGAACAACATATTTAGGCAGAAATATTCTAATTGCTTACTACAGTTTTATGTTATTGGAAAGAGCCTGGTCATTTCAGCACCAGTCCTAGCACATAAAATTTTATTTGAGATTTTTTATACTGCCGGTGTTAAAAAGGGAGAGAATTTATTGAAACCAATGAAGTATACTCCTCTGGATGGCGTTTTTTTTCCCCTTCATATACACCAGTTTTACATCATCATAATTCCATGGATGTCAGCAGGTTTACTCTTGTTTTCCACCAGGATAAAAGAAGGAAGAATCATGCCTCTTCCTGTTTGAATTTTTATACAGCTAAAACAGTCTTCCTGTTTAAAAACCATGCTGGAAAAGAACTGTGCAAATATTTTTGTTTGTTTCATTATTTTTTTATTCTCAGATGAAAAAAAAAGAATCAGTGAGGGGTTTTATGGCTTTTGGGAAGGGGGAGGGTGAGGAGAAGGGCAGTAAAAATCTAAGTCAACCAATCTCTTTGTTTAGCTTTTTGGTTATTGTTCCTCTTTAGCTCTGAACAAAAAAGACTTTCCAAGAGTAAGAAAAATAATTAATGCACAGTTCTTAGCATAGCACTGCAAATACGGAATAGGTTTCACAGGCTGCAGATGGTTTAGTTGCTTGGAAAAAATTGTTATATTTTTAACTGATCAAATTTATTTGTGTCTTAATATCAAACTATGATATGGACATAATGTTTAACAAGTATTCAGAAACTTTATTGAATGCCCTTTGTTAAAGACCTTAATATCCTCATATTACCCACTTATTGTTGAATATTCTCTAAGGATAGCAGATAACAAGACTGCAAGATTGCAAGGACATCTGAAATATCCTGGCCAAGTCAACGTCCATGCTGCTTATACTGGTTCTGATAGATGTCTGCATCTTGAAAGCATCAAGGGACAGAGGTTACAGACCCTTTTAACTCTATCAGACCAGTGCTGCACGCTACGTACCAGTGGATTTAAAGTAAAGATGAAAAGTCTATGACACCTTGTTAATGGATATGGAGAATAATTTTATTGGTTTCTTCTTCACAGTTCTTTTGCATGTTTGTTGCATTTGAACAAGAATACTACATGTCCCAAAATTTCTTTTCTCTAGGGATTTCATAAAAGCGTTTCTAGTTCATCAGTTATTCTTGTTGAAGCTCTCTGAATTCTACATCATTCTGGAAGTACAACCAGCCAGCAGAGCTGAATGTCTTATTCTGAGATTTTAGCAGCTCTTGAAGGCTGGAACAGGTATTCACCTTTCATGCAAATATTCATGACTGTAAAACTTAAGACAATGTTTCTCCTTATAGCAGCAAACTGATGCCATTGTTTTATATTCATTTTCTAATCAACTAGAAAGTCCACTTCCTAACATGCTATTCTCTGTCTTCTATTTTTAGCAGATACCTGCATTTTTATACTCAACCTGATGAAATTCTGAGGGAGTATATTTGTTGGTGAGACTAGCAGTAAGAATTCATTACTTTTCTCTTGAGTTATGGCAAGTACTTTCTTGATTTTTAGACTCTTGATTCAGTTATTTTTCCCAAGATGTTGTTAAAGGTGTATGCAATATATTACTGCTGCTTATACAGCATACTGCATTCATCTGGGACAGTTTGCAGAGACAGACTTCATATGGAGGACCCCAGAGATAAAGAGAAAACATTAAAAAAATAAATTGGTTTGTTACCATATTTGTTACCATGGGGCTTTGGGAGGTGAGTCCAGAATAAGTCACAACTTTTTCTACTTTTTTTTCTCTATATGTATGTACAAATAGAGTCATTCAGCTGTAACTGGCAGTAATAAAACAGCACAAATGCATCATAATGTCATTTCATTCAAAGTGTTTTACAGACATTAATTCCCTTAGCGATGGGGTGTGTGTATGTGTGTCAAAAGTTCTCCACATTAAAGGTACAGGCATATTTGTGTATTTGTTTTTTCAAAGAGCTCAGGATTTGTTCTATTAGGTAAAACTGATTAAGTGATTAAAATTATATGCAAGTATCATAATGTATCTGGAGTTAATAACTAAGGAGGCGGTGTGGAATCAAGGTACTAGCAAATGTCAGGCAATTCCTTGGCTCTGTGGAACTGATATTGAGATTGTCACTGTTGTCTAATAAAGGGACTGACTAGCTCCAATGAACAAAGGGAAATGGCAGAATATTCTGAGGTCTTTCTTCCCCTCGCTCCTCCCTCCCCATCCCCCAGTTCTTCATTCTGGTTGGGTCAGGAATAAGGATACTGTTCCAGGCTATACCCTGCTGGCCATTGTCTTCATCATTAGACTCTCTTTCTATCCTCTCCCAACACATTTTTATAGCCACTTGACTAGAAACTCATATAGGAAAACAAATACTTTTTCCCCTTGTCTCAGATGCTTTATCACTGAGCAAGAACTGTATGGCCAGAAACAGCATATATAATGCCTACCAGAAAAAAAAGTTTGATCAGGTGCAATCATCTGTAAATTATATTTGCTGTTTCCTTTCCTATTCCTCAGATAGGAAAAAATGTTTTCATTAATTTTACCTACTCCCGGAATTTACATGGGATCCTTTATTAAGAGATTAGACATTTTCTGAGAAAGCACAGCCAAGCACTTAGGAGATTTGGTTTTAAGACCAGACAGTTCCTCAGCCTGTTCAAGGTACATTTTATCTGTGTTCCCGGATTATTTTTGAACACTGGTAGTTCTGAACTACTTTTTCTTTTTTTTTTAATCTATAGCCTCCTGTTTCAACCTTTGCATTCCCTGCTGCTTCTCTTAGCCAAAAATCTCATAGAACTGAAAGTCCTCTCATCCTTCTCTCAACTAAAATCTCTAGGATGACTGATATAGAAAGGATTCATTATCATTACCACAAGCCATTGTTTTCCTATCAAGCATCTTCCCATATTATCATCTTACCAAAAAGATGTTCTGTGCTGAATTGACATACAATTATTCTTCATAGATGTCTGCACTACTTCTTTAGAGAAATGACATTTCTAAAAGCATCTGTGTTTATTTTGAGCTGACACCACATTACTGTGACACTGATTTCCCTGCAATGACTGACAAAAATTACATACACATTCCAGCTCTTCAACAGACAAATGAACATCTTTTTTTCCGTGCTCCTTTTGCAATACTGCCTCCCTACCACTGCTTAAATAATAGGTGAAGCTGTGCAGATTCAGTGAGTCTGCAAAGTAGCAGTCACTGGTACATCCTACATCCTACAACTAGGACTGGCTTCCTTATGTGAACTTGGCTCCAGACTCTATCTCCTTTGCATTTATAGTCTTGAAGGACTCAGCATTCAGATGCTGAATTCTCAGTACCCAGGCAAAGACAATATTTATTTCATTTTTCTCCCATCTGCTCGCACAATGTCATGCAAAAGAATAGTGGCATCAATTTGCATTTATACACACTTCTGCAATAGCAAATTATCACATTAATCAGATTAATGTTCCATATTTATAGATCTATCAAGGCAACTTCTTAAATCAACAGTGGGGAAGCCCAAACCTCATAATACTAAGGGCTGCATTAGCATTTTGCCAAGATCCTAAGGCCTGCCCAGAATTTACATATTGTGTTTACATAGTTTGTTTAATCAAAACAAACATACATACTATGATATTTGCTTCCACCTGCTCCTTACCTGACACCTAGATGGAAACTATTAGGATTTCCCATCTTTTCTCCTCCCCTGTTTTGTGTGTACAAGCTCTCAACACTGCAGGTACAGTTTGGTGAATGGGAGCCAGCAAATGCTGATATTTACTAATTTTTCACAGAAAGGGTCATTGGGCACTGGCAGAGGCTGCCCAGGGAGGTGGTTGATTCACCTTCCCTGGAGGTGTTTAAGGCACGGGTGGACGAGGTGCTAAGGGGCATGGTTTAGTGTTTGATAGGAATGGTTGGACTCGATGATCCGGTGGGTCTCTTCCAACCTGGCGATTCTATGATTCTATGATTCTATGATTCAGAGCACTGGCTGAGATAAAAAACTTGAGTCCTCAGTGTAATCATTGTTTGGTGACCTTGATGATTTACCTGGTCTGCCTGTGAAAGGTAAATCGTTAAAAGTAAAAAAGTTATTTATTTCATATTTATATCTTAGGCCAAATTGACCAAATGATGTGTAATTTTCCAATAAGATGCATTGATTAAAACAAAAATTTGTGATGAAGTTATTACTGCTAGATTTTGTGTCTCATTTCATCAAATTAATTTCTTCCTTGGATTTTCTTGCTGTCCTCAATGAATTTGCTGCCCTTTAAGATGTAATATTACAGTAAAATGAAGCTTTAACAGAACATTTGAAAAGAAGGAAGAGTGGAATCCAAGAACAGTTCGTCTTGCCTTGGACACCCATGTTCATAGTGGATAAATCATTCTCTGGATTATCCACTAATTTTCAAGATGGCTTAATTTATTTTGGGAGGAATTATGGTTGTACAGTCAAGAAGGGAATTACTGTATTGTCCTAACCTTTCAGGGTTCTGGACTCCATGATTCCCAAAAAACCTCAACACAAGAATGTAGACTCGATCTCTTCCTTCACAAGGTAGAGGGAAGAATTCTTTCACGGTTGACTGGTATAATTACTTTTATTTTACATCTATGATGCCATATTTGATAAAAATTACAATAAGAAAATCCTGTCCTGCATAAAAATAAATTTAATGCAGGTTGTAGAAGCTGTAACCCCTTATTAAAAAGCCACTTAAATGGCTGCAAACATGCCTTTTCAGAAAACAAGCAGCATTTCCCTGATGCACATCTTCATTGTGGCTGAGATCAAGGATCCTGACTGTTGGGTTTGGGCACCAGATAAAGCTTAATTTTCCTCTAAATTTATCTGAAGTTCTCAGTAACAAACACCTCTAAGACAGTTACTTGCTAAACACAGTACACTTATATATATTTTATTTCATTAATTAAAAGAAAATCTACTTTGTTAATAGGACTACAAAACAATCATATTCTTCATTGTCAAATCATTGTTTCTGGATTGTTTCTCGATGGCTGAGAAATAAGTTCTAGTGGATTTTCCTTCTCTGTTAACATTAAACAAATGAAATAATTATTTTATAATATTTCTGAGAGAGAAATATTCCAAGACACATATTAATATTTTCCTCTTCTTTTAAAATACTACATGACAGTGAAGTTACAATGTCAGTCACTTCCTTATGGACAAAAGTGCTACTCAAATGGCTGCTGCAGTCAATATATCTTCTTTGATATCAAGCCTGGCACATCAGCCTAATCTGAATTTTATGTCAGACTCATTATTAGAAATTGAGTAATGTAGTGTGTTAAAAATTGAAATGTTGGGAAAAACCGAAGGTATTTTTCTGTGTTGTTAATAAGGTGTCAGATTCGTTGTGTTTTGTCTATTGTAGTGTTTTTCACATGTGCAAGATGAAAACAAATTAAACAGCAGTAGTTTGCAATACTCTCTTAAAGGACAAAAATGGTGCAATATAATTGACAGTCAACTTCCAAATGCATATTTTAGTAAACTAGTGGGAAAATTAGATGTTTGTAGTTTTACTGCTTAAAATAGTCATCAATTTCTGTCCCTAGACACCTGGGTTTTCTCTTTTCCACTTTTCTAAGGTTAATGTCTGCCTCTTCCTTTCACCCATCTCTCCTTAATATACACGTGGCCTTTCTAAAGCCTTTTAGCATTGCCTTCTCCCAGCCCTGGAGATCTGTGGGAGCCATGCTGATTTGTACCAGTTGCGGATTTGTTCTAATGGCCCTTTGGGGACTTTCCTCGAGATCTGTGGGAGCCAGGCTGAATTATATCAGTTGCGAATTAGTTCTAATGGCCCTTTGAGGACTTTTCTTGCTCCTACTACTAGACCTCATACTCAGAGCTGTGACTGACTGCCTGGCTATATTCTTCTGTCCTTACAGTGGGCTCAGTTCTCATTGTTCCACTACAACGTTGCCGAGTGTTGAGTAACTTCTTCCCTTTCGCATGCCCAGATCCTCTTCCATGCCCTGATAGTGCCAGAGGACACTCCATTGTATTCGGAGAGAAAGTCAAGCCAATAGGATTAAAATGCTGTAACCACATGAAGAGCCACAATTCTGGCTGGTTAAAAGCAAAATGTGCAATGCTTTCCTTTCCTCGGGGATAAATACCATGGATATCCAACACATATATTGCTAGAAGATGGAATTTCAATAAATATCAAACACGTTGTTCTGCTCCTGTTCCTAGTAGAGTAGAGTAAATTAACTTATCCAGTCCTAGCCAGGAGGAGACACTGAAAACCCAGAGAAAGCACAGAGTAAAATCTCAGGATGTAGGAATTGTAAAAGAATCCAAGAAACAGCAACAACTAACACTTTTATGAAGTTCTAAATATCAATGGTGCATACAGTAGACCCTTCAAGTGCATTCAATTATAACACATCCGTGACTTGGCAATGGAAAAATCCAGTTCCAGCATCAGAGACGACTTGCAGCTGCAGCTAATAGAGTGAGGGATGTGAATACAGAGAGCACTTAAATGATGAAGGCAAGACCAGCAATCAGTTGTATCCTTCAGAGCAATAAAGCACAATCAATCTGACAACACATCCCCATTGTTAATGTGGTTTTCTGTTGAAAGGAGTTGCACAATGGAAGGGCTCTGTGAAAGAGCAGCTTTGCCCCTTCCCCTTTGCTTTGTAATTGAAATTTCCTTATTAGAGGGCAATTCTTCAGCATGGTTAAAATGCTACAGGTTTCCTCACCTTGCTTATATTTTGTTCTGCCTTCACATCAGCAGTTCAGCTCACAGAGATGTCTCCCTGTCTCTACAGCTGACAAAAAATAAGGCAGGTACGACTCTGTAACATGCAGTAGCAAATACTGTTTTGCTACAAAATATAGTGGCCAGGCCAGCAGGCAATGAAACACTTATCCTGAATTTTGGTGAGTATGAGTTGAAGGATGCAAATTTCTTGGTTTTCTTTTTTTTTTTTTTATGTCCAGTCAGCAATTTTTCTACCACAACTCTCCTTCCTTCCAGCTCCTATGCACAGACTAATGTTAACACGTTCCCAGGATTACCTAGTTTTTTCTCAACTAGCTAGCTCTTCAGAATCACATAACCATAGAACAGTTTGGGTTGGAAGGGATATTAAAGATCATCTGGTTCCACCTTCCATGCTATGGGCAGGGACACATTCCACTAGATCGGTAAAATCTTTTTCATAATCATAGCATAACTGGTAGTTCCTAAAGCCTTTGAAATGCCCCTTTTTATTTTTTCTGAATGACCCATCCCTTGGAAGTTCCTTAGAACCATGCTGCCTTTTAAGTTGGCTCCTGTCCTGAGCATTACTGACTGTTATCAGCCTTCTATGAAAAGCTTTGACAGGTTTACATTAGTCCCAATTCCATTTTAGCAGCACATAGAGGCATCTCAAACATTTAAAGAGAAATAAGAATTAACTGCTGGTCCTTGAATTTAAAGATAGACTTAATAGGGGAAGCATGGGCACTTAACCAGGGAAAAGGTTACAAGAAGTTGAAAACATGAAGACAAGATCATGATCCTTATTACATGTTCTGTGCAATAACTTAAAATGTGGTTCTGCTTTCACTGAAATCAATGGCAAAAAATCCAGTTTTTAATTACAGCAGGGTTAAATGTGAAAAATAAAGGGGTATATGAAGAAGGCAGTTAGTACCACTCTCATTTGATAAACTTTGGCACCTGCTTCAGACTCGCTCATCTTGCAGTGGCACTGGTACCTAGGGTGAAAGCTAAGTCGGTAAGAATTAGCTATTCACTTTTAAAGCAAGAACCTGCATGTGTTTGTCTGCACTGTGAGTCTGTCTGGAGACGACAAAGAGGGATCTTTATGCATCTGCCATGAAAAACATCCTTCCATAAGCAAGTAAAGTGAGTTACAATGAGCTATAGAGGTAGCAGTTTTGTTGTAAAATGCTCCACAAACTCTGAAGTAGAAAGTTGCAGCAGTTTGCTCTGTTCGATGCATTGTGGTAATCAGATAATTTTCGGGCCTTCAGAGATCTGGTTCCATATGAAAAGTAAAATAAAAGCAATATAGATAAAAGTAATGAATTGTTTTCACTGAATGCTGCATGTCATGGTACAGAGGTAGCAGAATCAATGCAAAATGCAGAAGGAGATAGATTCATTCATCAGGATGGATGAATCAAAAATGATCATGTTCATACCCAAATATATATATCATGTATATCCCAAAATGAATCCAAGTGGGCATGAAATGTTGTTCCCAATTTAAACATCTGATGATCAATAATCTCTCTCCAGAATGATAATTTAATAGTAAAAAAATGAAAAATAAAATTAAATCTCATTATTAAAACCTCAGATTAAATGCACTCTCAGAGGATGCACAAGAAGGTCTCTCTGTATGTGTCCTAGTTTTACATTCTGTCCCTAAGCATCTGATATTTATCACTGGATAAGAGGGAAATGGACATTTGTCCTTTGGATTTATATAATTATTTTTGTTTAAATCATGAGTGAGAATTAGAAATTTAAATTACAGTGATTTCAATCATTCTACTCTGTGTGCCATTACAAGAACCAGACTCCAGAAATCCATATTTATTGGCCAAACATACAAGGACTTTGTTGCATTCCTATTGAACAGAAGAACTGCTTTAGGCATAAAAGAAGGAGGAGGGAGGGAAAGGTAAACTTACTTAGAAAATTGTTTTATTCTAAACTTTAATATACATATTAATATTTTTTGTCTTGCAAACCTTACCTGATTATTTTTTTCTTGCAATTACTATTTTAAGCTGTTTAAAGAAAGTATTAATTACTATTGTTCAGCTAAGTGTGATTATACTAAGTAAAATCATGGAATCCTTGAAGTAAATACCATATGCCGTTGACATCTTACATACATTATTTGCCCAGCTGGGCAGGTTGCATTAGTCTTCTTGTAATGTGCACCTGAACATGGTTTTATAGATTGAAGGAAAATTGAAATTCCTCAGGAAGGACTGGTGCACCATAGATCAGCTAGAGGTCAACATGTTATTTAGTATTTTATGGTGAATAAATCAAATTCTCACTTCAAAATTCCCCTTTTAAATGAGCTATAATACATTGAGTTCTTTATGACAAAGGAGTGAATTTTTATGAACTGAAACTGAACCACATTATCCTGTAAAGTAATAGGGCAGCTACATATATAATGAATAGGACATTGCTCAATTCTGTATTCTCTACACCAGCTGAGAGCTCAAAAAATCTGAACTGTGTAGTTGTTGTGTAGTAGTCGTCGTTTGAGTACAAACAACAGGGCACTTGAGGCAGCGAGGATGGCAGTCTTACTATCTAGTTCAAATATCTAGTTTAAGATGATTAGTTCCTGCATAAAAGGAGAATTTCCACAACTTTCTGAATAAAACCTGATCCGGTAGTACAGCAAGATACCACAAAAAATCTACACTGTACCAGCTTTCCAAAAAGACAGGCAAGTGAAATAGTATTTGCTGGTGTCCAAACAAGTTTCTGATCAATGAGTATTGAAATGGTGAAGTCTTGGTCTTCAGAGCACACGACCAAAATCCTTTGAATCTGGCACTCAATTTACAGTTCAAGATTTTGTGTGCTTAATATCCTTTGCTTTTGAGTGATGAAACTGTGAAATTATTCTATAATATATTCTAGACCAGTTATAAATGACTCTCAAAAGTAGACAAGTCACATTATATAGCTTGGTTCATTGTACACTTCAGCTACTATAGGTATTCATCCACAACCATTAGGTAAATGCAGAGTATCATCTGGATTATAAAAAGTTTGTAGAACTTTATTTCCTTGTTTCTTTGAATTTAGCTCACAGTTTTCCAGCTGAAATAGATAAGAAAGTTGAGGAGAGGTTTCTTAACAATTGAGAATAGCTACCCACCCCAGTTTTTATATATTTTTTCTTTTGCCTTAAGATAAGAAGAGTAAATATTAACAAATAGATTTCATTTTTCATGAGTAAAATAATGTCACATAGGTTCAGAGATTATTTGTTCTCTGCTGCCTGAGGTTTAGAGCATGTTTTTGAATGATTCTTAAGTAAATTTTGCTACACGTTTTAAGGAGGCTCTAAATGGCTTGGTCAATTTTCATGGGCCTATTCCAGCCTCTTATCCTTGAAGAGAATGAATGTACAATTACCTTCATTAGCAATAGAACAGCTGATTGTTGCTTCAAACATGCATTTTGTTTCCGTCTCTTTTCCTGAATTTGCAGTTCTGAAGTGAAAGAAAGTCCATCGGTACAAATTGTTCTGATGAAAAACTACCCTTTTCTAATTTGGTCAGAAAACAATTCCAACCCTCCTCCCTTTATATTCAAAGAAGGAAGAACGAAGAGATGATATTTTTCATAGCTTAGTGTAACAGCAGCTAGGGGTGCAGACTAAGGGGGTGATTCACTTATCTTAAAATTCAGCTATCTGAAATTTAGGTGTCTTATCTAAAGTAACTGTCTAGGTATCCTGTCAAAGGAATGGAAACAGATAAACAACTCCAGAAGGCAATACATCTTATCTGGGCTGAATAACATCTTAGAATGAGCTCATTTCTCACTCCACTCACTCAAGCTACCAAAGCATCCAGTTAGACTTTGTGTTTAACTGGTCTTCAAGGAAAGTTACATTATTTTAGAAAACTGTAAATCTTTTGCTTTCAAGCATTTAGCAGGTAATACCTAAGGAATCACTTTGGAAAAAAAATGGAGCTGCTGTAAGATTTATCACTTAGCTTTTCAACTTTAATAATATGTCAATGCTGGGGTTTAAAACATAAAAAAGATATTTTATAGATCAAATATTACTTTCACTATAAGCCTTAACTTGAGGCAGTGTAAAAAGCAGGTGAGAAATACAAGTTTTTGTCTTCTTTTATTACCTAAATTTACAATAAAATATTAATGATATTTCAGCTTTCAATAGGTTTAGTTATGACCAGTGCAGAAAAAAACTTTGCATAAAAATTTTAATTTTATTTTTTTTTAGATTTAAAGCACCCTACTTAATTTTTTACATTGTTCCTTTTGTCTCCCCACTGGCTGTGGGGAATTTATCTGTTAATAATGTCTGTTCTTTCTTTCCACCCTATGGGAGATAGCAGGTAATAATTGCATTTTGTCACAATCCTAGGGAAAACAGAAGCATCAAAGGACCAAAATCTTATTTCAGAGAAGCAGTACATTCAATATAAATTCATTGCTTTTTTTTTTAAGATATGTTTTAGTGATTTGTGGTTTTAGTATTATTACTGCTGCACCTGTTTTGCTTGTAACAGTTTATGAGCAAGTGTTTCAGATATTTTGTCTGCTCATTCCCAAATGAATTAAAAACTTTAGCATTAAAAAACTCAGTTAATAAACATTATTATAAAAGCAAATCAGTCAAAACAAGAAAGTCATAAAAAAACCAAGTGCACAGCAAATACGTTTTTCGTAAGCAGTTACTAATGAGTTTCCTTGTTTCGTTATTAGAGAGCATCACTGATGTGGCTCAGTGTGCATGTTGAGTCTTGATTGACAGACCTTAGCGTCTTTTCATGTTTGCAGTCCTGGTATAGGCATAGACTGTAGGATAGAGGTATTTAGAACTGCCTGCATCAGAAATACCTGTACCAAATTGGTGGGAAGTATTGCCATTCAGACAGTATTCATGACCTCCCCAAGAAATTTGGTCATGTACAATTACAAGGAAGAAACTAATGAGCAGCTGGCCTTGCAGCAGATAATGTATTTGACTCTGATTTACCAATACCATATTCTTTTTTAAATATCTGAAGACTGCTGCAGACAGAGAACATTGACTATCTCTGGCAGTTATGTCAAAGTGGCTAAAAAGTCATAAAAAAATATTTTTGACAAAGAGGGGCTTATGGAGGGTAACTCATGGTCAGGAGAGCAGAAGAAAAGACTGAGAAATAATTTTCAGCCTGGCACGAGTAAGGGCAGCACACATCCAAGAACCAGTAGAAAACAAACTCTATTATGGAGATCCACAAGATCTCATTTAAACCCTCTTATCGGTAACTTAGCTCATTGGTAAAAGTTTTAGAGATAATTTGGCCTAGTCTATAGGCTTTGCTAGTGATGTCACTTTAGATCACACAATCTGTCACAGGGTTTGTACTTTGAAGTAGTGTGGTAATCTGTGATAGTCCCTGTAAAAAGTATTTCCCTGCTCACCTCCTTTGAGGACTGGATGGTAAGTGGACTATTTAGTGTTTTCCTTCTGCTAATTAAGGCCAAGTTGTAAAAGTCACTGGGTCTTGGCTGGCTGCAGTGTAGGCATCTATCACACTTCGCAGTCATTTTTTGGCCCATTTTCTTGGTCACCTCTGTCAATGACGTAAGAACTCAGAGTTCAACGGGGTGAAATCTCCAGCAGCTACAGTGCTTAACCTCTGAACTCCAACTACTTCAGAAGCCTGGCTTCTGCTGTAGTTGAACTCTCCCAAGGCAGATTTGCTAGAGAATTACATATTGTTAACAGAAACTATGGTAAACAGGAATAGAATGTTTTGGGTTTTTTGTAGTAGCAAAATAAAAAGAGCATCTTTAAAACCTGACTGCAATGGATTTTGCTTTTTGGTGAACACTTCTGAGGGTGTCCCTGCTAAAATCTGTTAGAGCCAAATAAAGTCCTCATCAAATTAATTGATAACATCGGGTAAGTTTAGGTGATGAAAAACACAGAAATCAGTTTTCAGTTCGGACCCTAAAAGTATCAAAGATACTTAGTAAGTTATTTTGTTGTCAGAGTATGAGCTACTTATAAGGAAAAATAACTCTATCCCAGCCAAACCCTGTACGCCCCTGTTTTGACAAATAGTTCCTCCTGATAGGTTTCCTGGCCCTTGATTTAAGATTCTGTATTTGGGTATAAGATTTTGTTTGTGGTTTAGAGGATAATCCTGATTTAACAAACCTCATATGTCAATCTTCATGCAACCTTAAAAATTTCGCTCTGACAACATTTGAGAAGAAACAGAGCTATACATTGAAAATACTGTTGGCAGATTGATAGAGGCACATACAGATAGATCTTTATTTCATGAGTAGCCTAAGGGAGCACAAGTTGGTATAACTTCTGTTTTAACAGGGCCTGGAGGAAGTGCAATTTGCAGCAACTTAGATGTCTCTGGTGTTACCCGCTGTGCTTAGACATAGGTCCAGCCCTTGGATATAGTGATGCCTGTTTCATGCAGAGTTGTGAGTGCTAATTGGCTGAGACAATATCCAGCTGGTACTGATAACCACATCAGGCAACAAAAATATAAATACTAGCCAGAATCCACAGAACTGATTGCCATGGAGGAGTGAAACACCTGAGCTCAGTGCTACCTCGGATGGTTGAATTTTGCCAGTTTTGTTTCAGCAGTACAGATTTTATTTCACTTTACAGAACTTTTCTAAGTCCAGAATGGCTCAGTAGAGGCTGATCACCAAATAAGTTCCCCACTGTTACTTGAGTGTGAGCTACTTCTTAGAAGCTGGATCAATTATCTCTACTTTTCATTGTAGGGTTTTCTCATATTGCAGGTATCTCCTCTGAAATGTTAGGCCAAAATTCAAGAAAAAACTTAGACTTTAAACTCCATGTTACTTAAGCTATGTTCATCAAGGTTATGAATTCTACTTTTAAGCTGCTGCTTAACTTTGAGACACTTTACGACTCATAACCCATTCAGAGACCCTGAGCTCAGCTTTTGGGATAGGTATTTTGCTCTCTTACTCTTAAAAAATAGATGTATTTTTTTATGGTGTTTTTAGGGTTAAGCTGAAGAAACAATGCTTAAATTTAATATCTAGAGTTGGAAGCCATTTCATATTTTGGCTTTCAAACACCTGCAACATCACTTTCTGCATTATAATATATTTTAACTGTCAACATCAGACTCAGTGTCAGGGCCAGGTAAACTGTGACGCTAGCGAATCTCTAAGTGCAAACTGGAATCAAACCTAGAAATTCGAACTCACATCATACCTCTATCCATTCATTTATTATTTAGAAGAAACAGCCTGTAATCTTTTATTTCAGTAAACTGAATTGATATCTTTCAGCACACTGGAATAAATCTGTACAGGGCTCAGGTCCCAGTCAGGAACAAAAGGTTTGTTTGACTAACATTTCCAAAGTTCCTGGTCCACCTTTCATATTATTTAGGAAAAATTTTTAAAGTAATGATTTTTGGAGGAGCTCTTGCAGGTTGACAGACATACTCGCTTTCTTTTTACATTGTCATGCCTTGAGGAATCTGCAACAGAACGGTAGTAAGAAAAGAAGAACAGCTTGTAAACTAGGGAGAAGTGCTCTCATTAGGGAAATCAAGGTGTGTCTCTTCTCTACAAATTCTGAGCTGCTTTTATCAGCATTTTATCTATTCATGCAGGCAACAGTTAAGCCCGACAAAGTTTATGGGAGGATCTTGGTTGATTTATTAATGCTTTACTGCAAAAGGAGAGATTTATTTTATTTATTATATTATTTCTAACTATGTAAAAGTACTATTGACACATTTTTTATTGTTCACTCAGCTTTATGAAGCCTTTTCATAGCTCTTAACCCTCAGTGTGACTTTTGATTACCAGAAAGATATTAGATGCATCTGCAGATGTAAACATTTAATTTCCTATACATTTGTCTCAATTAGTGAGTTTGTTTAGTTGAACAAAATTACCTTCAGCACTGTTTCTTGTGGGAGACCTTTCCTCATTTCGTAGTTTAACTATTTTTCTATGACCTTGCATGGGTCTATCTGGATGAACCATAACTCTTTCTTCCAGTACAGGATTTTCAAATCCCAGAAGTTGCCCCAATTTAATTAAGGTATCTCTTATTTGCACCTACATCTTGGCACTGTATTAAGATCTCTGCCTGCCTTTGAGGCTTCATGTTTGACAGTATGTGGAGAATGCTAGCATGCAGGTAGTAGTGGCTTGAACACAGGTCCCAAAACTACCGTCATCTACTTTTCTTCTATTGGTGCTAACACAGACCTCAGACACTGGCTTCTACACTGTATACTTGTTCAACCTATCTTGTGAGGTCCAAGTTTCCACCTTTTCCATTGAACAGCATGCAAGTTACTACGTGGCCATCTCACATGCCATAAATGTAGCTGTCTGTGCACCTCATAACTGAAGCTCCCATATTTCGTGCCTGAGGCTTCCTGTCCCTGAAAATCCACAGCAGCAACATCCTAGGTGCAAAAATCCCTGACATCAGCATGTATTTTCTCAGATACTGTATCCCCGTTTTTCAGCTGGGTGCCCTCAATTCCCTGAGACTAAATGGGTTGTTTTCAAGTTTCACCAGGTAATAATGCAGAGACAAATTCTACAACAGGACAACTTTTCCTTCCACTCTGCAGATGATGTTTAAAATATCAGTTGACGGTGATGAGCTGCTAATACTGCATAAGTGAAACCCTGCAAGATCAATTCCTCTTTCTCTCCCCCTGACAGATTGCAGAGATTTCAGAAAAGAGTTTTGCCTGTCTCTATTTTAGGACGTGTACAGCTTGCTTTAGGTGCT
The DNA here is from genome assembly GCF_032191515.1 of Phaenicophaeus curvirostris. Classification (NCBI taxonomy): domain Eukaryota; kingdom Metazoa; phylum Chordata; class Aves; order Cuculiformes; family Cuculidae; genus Phaenicophaeus; species Phaenicophaeus curvirostris. Next base: position 73,842,970 of record NC_091395.1, read on the forward strand.
ACCTCAAAATAGTGTTTGCTCATATGCATATGTTTAACTGTCTGCCTAGTGTTTTCTACCTCTTTGCAAGCTGTATATATTGTGCAGTAGCTATGGTACTTAAAATAATGCAGGTTAACCTGTTGTCTAGGGGATTAACTAATTCTTCACATAATTGCCTTCATAAATATAAGGTTAAAAACATTCAGCACTAAGGAACAAGAATTACAATTAGCTTTATCCGTGGAGGGCCTATGGTATGAACTTCTGTAGCATCCAGTGTATTATTTGTTTTTGTGTTATTTTCCTGACTAGTTCTAATGAATAGTAAAAGAGCCCTGAAGATCTCTGAACTGACAAAATAAAGCCTAAAAATGGACTTCGTTTTCAGTGTAGTAATTTTAAACATATTGCCTATGCATAGATTTCATATTACTTTTGAGTTTGGTGGTTTAGGTTCTGGGCACACACAAGAGAGATGATCACTTAATATACAATTTGAATATGAAGTCAAGAGTCCAATAGAGTCTGACCTGATGATTCATTTGCATGATATGCTCTTAGCCCCTTTTAGAGCTGGTGGAGAGAAACAGGTATCTGCAGAATATCATTAATCCTGCTCCCATGCAGACATGAAGTTACATCACATAAATAAAGCATAGATGGAAAGTACATGCTCAAATAATGCTATCAGGATCATATATTACTTTGCATATACTTATTAGATGTTTTATGTACTTTATTAATGTATATTCATATATATTCACATACATTCGCAGTTTTCATGTTTTCAACATAGCACATGTACATGGTTTTTATTTGGATTTTTGGATGATTTTTGCTTAGGTTAATTTCCACTAGTTATTATTAGCTTTTCATTACAAATTATACAGTGGGATCAAGTGGAGTCTTGTCCTACGCATAAAAAAACTAAGCACCTGATGAATACTATAATATCCACTTTGGATGTGTTGCAATATAAAAGAAAAGTAATTCCTACTGTCAACATGTTAGGATGTAAAATATGACTCTTTCCTCATCCTGGAATAGTTAAAGTACCCAAATCTGTCATTTTCTCTCACACCTCCTCTAGTGCTAAAAACCCAAAAACTCTATAGGGACTGCTGAGTTCAGCTCACCATAATCTTACAGAGAGGAGGATCCAAAATGAACTGTCAGCTTATAATCCTGAATCACACTGTTTATGAAAACTGCAAAGAGCCCAAAAGATGGAAAAGCCAAGGATTAGTAATGAAGAGCTACAGTAATTGAAGGCACATAATGCAGACAGCTCTGACTTAGTTCCAGATTGTCTAGTATCTCCATATGGCAGTGCAGGACTGTGAGGGGATAAAAGATTTCTGAGAAGACTCACATTAATATATTTCTTACAGTATTAAAATGGATTGATTGCTGGACCAGTCCAAGTTATCAATGTACAGTGATATTGATACACCCTGTGACCATTCACTGGTAAGGCTAGATATGACTGATAAATCTTATTGTTGAAAAAAAAAGCATTTTAGAATAATTTCTAAGTAAATTTCCACCTCTTGGAAATCTGAGGTTCTTCACTTTACAGGAGGACAGAGTAACCTTCAAACTCATTAGTCGCAATTAAATCTCCCATTATAAAAATATCTCCTGTTGTGCTAGGTAGGTTTTCCATAGATGCACAATATGCTTTCACATGGAAAAAACCTCAATTATAGATTAAGAGAATGAAAATGCAAAAAAGAACAAAAGTTAAATGCTCAGACACAGGCTACACCTGAAATTCAAAAGAAATGAGAAGGGAAATCATCCTTAAAAAATAATAAAACAATTATACTTACTGGAAGTCTTAATTGACTCTACATCTTTTAAAATTGTAAACCTTATCTCTTACATTGTCTTCCTCTATTTGGTAAGTAGGTTAGCATGTATTTTAATTTTTATAGTGGGTGGCTGTAGAAAAATGTTATGCATTGCATTTATTCTCCATTCAATTTTTTCAAGCAATGTTTTACAAAATAGGCTATTTTGATTTCTCTTTGATTAAAAAAAAGCAACAAAATTGCCAATCTGAGTTGGAAAGAATCATAACTAATACTGTGTGGATGAAATCAGGCTTTGCTAATCCAATGAAAGGCTTCTTTAATGGAAATTTAAATAGAATAAAGAAAATCCAGTCTTTTCTTCTTAGTGTGTGTCCTCTCTCCCTCAAAAAAGTTTCTTTATAAAAGATTAAATTTTTAAGACTCAGGACTCCTTTATGGTTGTAAATATCTATACATGAAAATATATTCTAATGGAAAATGTGTGGAATCTAGTGGAAGAAGCGTCAAAGTATGTAACTAGCAATTCCCATTCTGTCACTACCAGTTGCCAGTCTAAGATATTTCACCATCTAAGATGTGGATATTGTCAAAACCTGTGCTCTGAATTATTTATTTTCCTTAGTCAAAGCCTTAAAATATAAATAAATACAAACTATTTACACTCTTGACATTGACTGGAGGGAATTTTTCACAGAAAGGGTCATTGGGCACTGGAACAGGCTGCCCAGGGAGGTGGTTGAGTCACCTTCCCTGGAGGGGTTTAAGGGATGGGTGGATGAGGTGCTAAGGGGCATGGTTTAGTGTTTGATAGGAATGGTTGGACTCGATGATCTGGTGGGTCTCTTCCAACCTGGTGATTCTATGATTCTATGATTCTATGACTTTTGCTCTATGGTCACATCCATCTTCCTACCTCAGCCCATGGGATCCAAAGAGGCTACAACAAAGAACTTTTCTTCTCTACAGAAGAAACTGTATCAATTCCTATATTTGGGGGTTATGTATTGTCATTAGAAATACCTTTAGTTACTGTCAAACTGTGGCTATGTTATGTCTTCTGCTAAGCAGTCAGTGCACCAGTGTCTAAAAAAAGGACTATTCACTACTTGTTTCAAAAAAGAATGGTGACTTGCAAGAAACTAATTCAGGCCTTGAGGGCAAGGGATGGCATGGACAGAAACATATGAATGTATATTACAAGTAAAAGAAGAACTACACTTCCTATGTTGATTAGAGAAAATACACGTGTGGTGTAGAAACACTAATTTTGTTAGATGTCATTGTAAAAAAAAATTCTAAGTCTTGTGGACAATTATTTTTGGAAGTGAAAGAAGATACATATTGGAAAATCCTCTTAAAATTAGCCTTATCAATTGCTCTTTGCCTGCAATTGGTTGGCTTACTCACAGGAAAATCATTGTGGATTAGATTCAGCCTGTAGATTAAGATACATACCAATAAGAGTCTTTATTTAGGTGTCTACATGTGAGTTAGATGTCTAAGTTCCCATTGAAATCAAATGAAGTTAAGCCATTAGATCCTTAAAGTCTCTTGATTACACCTGATTTGACTCTAATTGAAGCATGGATGGGTATTTCACATGCAGACACTTACATAGAAATGTCTCGTTTGAGATGATTTAATCTTTAAACAATATCACACACCATACTGAGACTTAGATTCCTCATTCCAGACTCACAGAAAATGTGCATTTCTGTTGACTGATGATCAGCACTTCTAAATATCAGATTATTCTGTTAATATTCAGGAACATAGGTCTTAATTAATTAAATGAATTCCACATCCATAATTTTCTAAAGGGCTCCCGTGCTTATGCAAATTAGTATCTACAGGCAAATAGATGAAAGTGATATCTCCTGAATATTTAACAGCTGCATGTATATTAGTGTCTAAACTGGTCCAGTATGCGGTCTTAAAGACTGGTACTTTGTACAAACTGCTTAATTATTAATGCTCTCTCTGTACTCGCTCATTCTCACTCTCCAAACAGCATATGGTAGCACAGACCAGCTCTCAAGTGGTCACTGTCATTGAAGACACCTGTTCTGGAGGAAAAGGGTGTTCAGCTATGTGAATGCCATGCCTCTTTCCATTAGGGCCCTGAACAGATTCAAAAGACACTCACCTGTTTTAGTTACTAATAGAGATGTAGCTAATAAATATTTGCCTGAGTTTTCCTCTTCCTTTTCACACAGGATCTTTCAGACTAAGTGTACCATTCATACAAGGCTTGAATTCCTGTGGCACCGGAGTTAAAAAAGCAATCAACTACAGACCATCTATATTACGTGTGCTAAATATTCAAGGAACAATGCTAAGTACCTTAAGTCATTATTAAAGCTACAGCATTTGTTGGTTCAGAGACTGAACAGCACCTGAAGCAACTTCAGAAAAAGAGGCAAATCTCCATTATCCCCAGACAAGTGCATTATCTATTGTGGAGCTCATCTGCATGTCAGAAGTCTGCTGCTTTCCCAGCTGCATCATGCTGATAAGCCTGAAGAAGTAAAAAAAACAAAACAAAAAAAAGAAGCCTTCTACTTTTGTCTTTGCTTTTTGATACAGTTAATTTAGAGAACATTTTTGACAGGTTTTGATCAGAATTATAAACCTTTGATGATACGAAGTTAATCGATATGATTATACTTGTCTCTATAATTTCAGTTTCTTTCAGAGGGGAAAAGTACATGGTTAACACATTCAGGGCAATTTTTATTTTTACACAAGTGTGAACACATACAGAACATACCCATAAAAATTGTTTAGCTTCTATATGAAAAACTTGCTAAATACAGGCATACTAGAGATGTTCTTAAGCGAAGCTGATGGGGTAGAGAAGTATTTAGAAAGATTTCTATTAAATATAAGTTTAATACTTAACCTTAAGTGTTCTTAATATTGCATTAATGTTTTTAAAATTGGCATTTTCAGACTGTCAGTCAATAAGCAGAGAAGAAAGTGGATAATCTCTCGGTTGAAAAGGTTAAGGAGAGAAACGCTGGCAAATCTTTTCCTATGTTGATTTTTTTATTTATGCTTTAAAATAGTGCAAATGATTAAATAAATACAAAGCCACTAAAAAGTAAATATCTGCAGAACAGACTTCCAGTCTATATTATTAAGGCCAAAAGATTAGCAATGTCCTAGAAAAGTAAGTAACCATTATAGCTGTCAGCAAAAAAAATATATTTCAGGGGTATGAGAGCCTCATTTTTTCTGGTGTAAACAGGCCAACAAGAGCTAAGAGGAAAAGAGTTATGCCTTTATACACTTATTCCATAATAATTTATATTAATTATATCTTTTTCTGAGCTTTTCTTTGAAGTTAAACTTAGTGGACCAAATGTGAGTTCAGAATGATAGTCTTATTCTCTATCACCAGTAAAGTTATTGAGAACAACTTTTGATTTCATTATCTCCAGGTATCCAAATAGACCATCTCCTCAGCATGGTAAGAAATGTCAATTTAAAAAGTGTTCCTTTTTTGAAGAGTATGTTCTACAAATAACATATTTTATTCCAGCCTTCTTATCCAGGCAGTCCCTGAGCCTTCTTCCAGTGACTGGGAAGAACTCTAAACTGTTATCAAAATGATTAGGCATGGTAATGTCCATCTTCACTTATTCAGAAGATTCATGTGTTCAGGAAGCATCAGATTAACTGTACATGCTCAGACTGTCTGATCGCGTGCATGATCAGAGAGCTGGGGGTGTTTAGCCTGGAGAAGAGGAGGCTGAGGGGAGACCTCATTGCTTTCTGCAGCTACCTGAAAGGAGGTTGTGGAGAGGAGGGAGCTGGGCTCTTCTCCCAAGGGACAGGGGACAGGACAAGAGGGAATGGCTTCAAGCTCCGCCAGGGGAGGTTCAGACTGGGCATCAGAAAAAACTTTTCATGGAAAGGGTCATTGGGCACTGGCAGAGGCTGCCCAGGGAGGTGGTTGATTCACCTTCCCTGGAGGTGTTTAAGGGATGGGTGGATGAGGTGCTGAGGGGCATGGTTTAGTGTTTGATAGGAATGGTTGGACTCGATGATCCGGTGGGTCTCTTCTAACCTGGTGATTCTATGATTCTATGATAGGTCTATCCACAGCCCTGTCTGGGAAAAGTGTTTTGAGGAGCAAAAAAACAACTAAAAAATTTTAAAAAAGATAAAAATCAAGGAAGACTGTTACTAGTCACTCAACACCCTCTCAGTTACCCTGTTTTCTGGCTGTTTCTCAGACTGAGGGAACCAGATGGCTCTGACTGTTCCAGTCTTCGCCTGATTGCTTTCTCTTCCAAAACCTTTTCCATCCTTTGTACCTGACCACGTGGCAGCTATTGCCCTGGCACCAAGATATCATATTGGAGGCTGACTCTGGAGGATGCCAAAGAGGAAAGGCCCCTTAGATTGTACCACAGGTCACTTGATTCAGGCTTTTCATGGATCTCAGGCTGCAAGTTAAGCAAAGTCCCTGCACTACTAATATCTCTTTGGCTTACTGACAGTTTAGGGACTACTGGTTCTTTAAGCATCCCAGCTCTCCACTTAATACTGCAGGATCTTTTTATTTTCACCTACTGATTTACTCACAAAACCGGACTGTTCATACTGTACAGTTGTCAGATACATTTTTGGCTCTGGCCAGTGACTATTCTTCCAAATAATTTTGAATAGCCTTGGGTCATTAGAGTGGGCCAGAGATCACTTTCAACAGCAGTTGGGATGCAGCCACTTTGTTTTCAAGTCCAAAGGGTTTGCTTTCATGGGTATGAACCATACCATGACTGTTGCTCTGAATACCCAGAGAACAGTCCCCAGGTTGTTTAATTTTCTTTTACAGATGCCCTGTACACCACTGATCAGAACAGAAAAGGAAAAACGGTCTACCAGCTTGAAGCTAAATTATTAAAGCCGTGATTGGTTTTTTTTAATATGCTGTAAGTCCTCCCTTACGCAATGTATCATGCAACTTCTAATGGTTTCCATCTTCTGTCACACAATTTTTAAGTGGTCAATTAGTCTACCTATATAATTAGCATGCACAAAAATTTCAGGCTGTAGTATCTACATCTATAGAGTTCACAGGTTTTCTAGTTTAGCGACACATTTCAACATTTTCCAGTTGTGTGTCTTTCCTACTGAATGCCACATATATCTTCTATCCGGTTCCCTGTAAATCTTATTAGGACCTTCACAAGTTCTTTGATGCATTACAGACATCCACCTTGTTAGCCTAATATGCAGCTCCTACTCCATTACTGTGCTAAGCTCATTATTTCAGTTGCACAGCTAGGACAATTAAACTTCTCATCTGCTAAGCTTCCATGGTATTATTTCTCCTGTGTGCCTCTCCTGTTCTCTGTCTTTGCCATCTACTTAAAAAAGTTGGAGATGCTTTTAGTCTGCTCTTGTGCTGTGCTTCACTGACTGAAGCTCTCTTTTTGTTTGAGCTGTATACCATATTGTAACCCCCCTCCCCCTGCAAAAATAGCAGTGTGATGTTTTTTAACTATAACAGTTCAAACAAAATTAGTGAGAATTATTCTCACTACATTAACACTACCCATTGTCATTTACACTTCCCTAAAGATTTCGGTACTAATACTATTATCCATTTCTGGATCATGGAGCAAGGAACTACACTTCGCAGTTATGCAAAGAATAATATATCTAAATTTTCCTGTATTGGCAGCTACTCAGTTCATTTATTTTGCAGCATTGAGTTGTAATACAGGTAAACAGACGAGAAGGGAACAAGAGACTCAGATATGGTTTAGTCCTCAAGCATTAGATTATCTTACAGAAATTAATAGGAGAGAAACCATTATGTAATGAATATCCTGAAACTTCCTGTGTCTTCATATCTGCTCACATAGTATGCTAGTACATAATCTTGTTAATAAGTACATGAAGCTTTATTTTAAAATACTTAAATTTTTAAATAATATACTTCTCTGGACTAAAAAGGTTTTTGCTTCAGATCAAAATACTTTTGATGATATAGGTGAAGGATACAAAAGCAGAAGAGAGAGGATAATATTTCAATTTATTTAACAAGTGAGGAAAGTCAGTGTCTGGGAAGAAAAAGTGGCGGTCATAGCCAGAAACATTTAAACACTGAAAACAGGACAAAGATGAATCAGATTATCTGCTGGTTCTATTCTACTATCCTTCTATTTGTTATGACAGAAGAGACCTAAGCTGAGGGAACTAAAACAAACATGATAGTATAAACAGTAATACCAAAAGAAGCAGGAAGAAGACTAGTGGGATTTGTCCCTGCCCATTGCAGGGGGGTTGGCACTAGATGATCTTTAAGGTCCCTTCCAACCCAAACTATTCTATGATTCTATCATTCTATCACTCTATGATTCTATCATTCTATCATTCTATGTATTGACAAAATTAGAAAAAAATTGATAATATTCACTTAAAATTTTCTATATCTGTATATGAGGGATTAAGAAATGTCTTTTTGAGAATTAATGGGGTGAAGAGCATGACTGCCTGTGCAAATCCGTACAGCAAATCAAAGTAAACTCCTTCCCTCTCCAACACTGAAATAAAACACTCCCAAAGTAAATATATTCAATAGGAAATGCAGGTGTGTGGCTCTGTGCACACTGCACTTTGCACTGGATAGTAAATTAGTTCCCAGGCAGCACAAGACTATAGCTAATACAAAATAAACAAAACAGCATCTTTTTCTTTTTTTTTTTTTTCATGCTCAGCAAAGCACTAAAAATTCAGAGCAACACTGAGTGATAAACATCACTCCCTCTATAAATGACTGGCCTGTTGCTAATGGCAACAGCTCTGTTCCTAAAGTTAGCTGAGCTCTTACGGTGGCAAATTCAATGTCTTCACGTAACTTGCAGGATTTAGCTCATCAGTTTTGCCAACTCCTGCAGCCAGACAACTGCATTTAAGCATAAACTCTTCCTTTCTCTTAGCATGATATTTATCAAAAGAAAAATATAGTTACAGCTAGAGGCTGATTTACAGTATTCTGAATATGTAAATGGATACAATATTTAGTTTTGCCATTGTGTGATGTCATTTTATCACAAAATAATGGGGTTTGTTTGTCTTAAATAATTTTCTACAACAACGTATGACAGATCCTCTAATTCCAGGTAAACATGGATGGAAGTAATTCATTCAAATTATGGGACACCACTAAAAGGGGGCTTGGAACTAAACTGTGTTGCTTAGGGTTTCAAACTGTGGTCATAAAAGTTTCCTGGGATGACATGGTGTGAGAGGCAAATACTGCATTACTTTATGGTTGCAGTTTTGCCAATAGACACATGGTATATCCAATCTCTGGGGTAAATGAGTTGAAAAAAGTAATCCCTTATCCTGATTTGCGAGCCTTCATTTTGCTTTCAAAGCCCCTTTCATCAAAGACAATAAGGAGAACAAAAGTATTTACAAAAGGACTTTTCATGAAGAATTAAAGATCAGGTTTGGAAATGTCTTGTGTTAGTGTGGACTTTAGTTTTGAATTCCAATAATTTAGAAAATCATGAGTCATATACAGGATGACTAAATTGATATATTAAACAATGTTTTATATTCAAGATTTTGTTTCTCATATTTACAAAATTGTTAAAATAACTCCTTTTTATTTGTGTTGGTGACAAAAAAGATGGGGAAAATGTCTAAGTTTCTGTTCATAAGCTTTATACAATTACACTCAGAGCCTCATAAACTAATGAGATAAAATAGAAATTGTTTCTTTCCCTCTTTTATGACTTTTCAAAAGAAGGCGGAATTATCTAATGACAACACTGACTGTCCTAAAATTAAAATGATTGCAGTCACAACCTGAAGCTCCAAAAAGAATTAGGAGCTGATAGCATAATGCACTGTAGGAGCACACTACATAGTGGTATCTACTCAGAGCTGAAAAAAAAAATGAGAAAAAAAAATCAGTGAGATTGATAAATCTAGGTTAGAGCAACCTATTCCATTCTGTGCAGTATGACATCATAGTTATTGCAACAGTGTCTGGGACTAAGTTTTGTAATGATATTTAGGCCATCACTTCTGGTTGCTTTTTCTGAGTGTTAAAACATGTATCTAAGGCCTGGGAAGAAGGTTTAAAAAAATAAGGACATACTTTTTTCATCGCTTTGCTCTTAGCAAGGGATGATGAATACCTATGTTGGTTTTACATAGGCTGAGATGTCAGGACCAAGAGCCAAAAGAGGTGATGAGTCACGTGGTCATGGATGCTACCAAAAAAACCCCAAAAAATCTCTGAGCTTCACAATCTTTACACCTCTTTCCCCTGAAACACTTTGTTGTTGTTACTGAATAAGCAGCACACTTCCCTGCTAGGTAAATAGAAATCTGCTTCCTGTAATGTTTTACGAGCATTATTTGCTGCCATAAAATACAAATAAAAGCATAAAATATTGAGGAAGATATAATTTTATAGTACATTAAAAATAAAAAAAAAAATTAACAAGCGTGACAGGTTAACATTTTACAAGCATCAAAGGAGTAGGTGAATTACGGCATTATCGGCGGTAGAACAAGCTATCTTGCGATTAGCCCTGGAGTACTTTATTTTTCCAGACCTTTCCTAATTAGAGCCTTGAAATGAGATCCTGTTAGCAAATGCTTAAATTACAGGCAGCAAAATGGGGATTCAATCCAAATATGTCTGGTGTAGTGCATGACTGTGAGCCCAGCACACTATGTTCTGCATACAAAGCATTTGAGCTGCACACTTACAGAATGATTATATCGAACACTGGGGTGGGGGAAATGGGGTGGGGGAGTAATTAAAAAAAAGCAAAAGAGAAAGTAACAGCTCTCCGTGCAGGTAGCCTTCATGGGTACATTCGCCGATGGAAAAATTGCCATGTTGTACAACAGGCTAAGAGTACTCAAACCTATTTTGCAGAAATAATGGTGAATTTCCCAACCAGCATATATAAGAACTTAGGTACTCAAGATTAAGAACTAGAAAAATCACCATATGAAACTTGAGAGGGAGAGGGTGAGGGAAGGCAAAAGGTAGAAGGGAAAGGGAAAAAAAAACAACCCAAAACTTTCTGGTGTTTACAAGCCTGACACTGACAAAATATGGAATGATGTCTCATTGCAAGCAAAAGGCAATATACTTAGATGAATCTTTCTTTTTACTGATATACCACATAGGGTTTAAGATGTATATGTCTGCATAAGAGAAAGAAAAGAAAACATCTCTCTTTAGTTTATGTTAAAGTAAACATTACTACAAATTCGCAATTCTTATGTGAGATATATGACTTTATTAATTTTAAGTTTAAAATAAAATCCCCTAAAAATCATATAAATAATCAAAAAAGGAAAATGAAATAATGATATAAATAGCCTAAAATAGATAATTAACTTAAAGATCAAAGTAGGTTTCTAGTTAGACTGCAGCCTAAGGTTTGCTTTTATGATGTTTATTCTCCAGCCACAAATAGGAGAATTGTTTCTGTTTCTTCTTGTAGTTAAACCAGTCACGAGTTGTCACCGAGTGAACTCACCAGTAGAGGTAAAGGAATCAATTAGATACTTCATGAAATGATAACCTTTGCAGACAGTAGATGTATAAATAAACAGAACCTCTGATCCAGGGTAATTACTTTAGGAACCTAAAGTAGATATGGTTGTGATTAATCATCAGTCTCTTGGTAGAGGACACAGGAAGGAAACCAGTCATCTGACATCAGCTGCACATTGTAGTTAGTGAAGTGAAATAGGTGCTGCTACTGGTTTCCAGGGAGGTCTTTGCTTTACCTAATCACCCAGTATCTTTACAGTCAGTGCAATTACTGGTGCCTGTAAGAATATAATGTATGAGAAGAAGTGGGTAGAAAGTGATTTTCACTCTCAAGATAATTATTTTGGAAAGTTAGTAATATTTTCTTACTGTGATAGAATTAAGGATGACAAGAAATTTTGGGGGAAATAAAAAGGAACATAAGTTACTGAAAAGCTATAGTATATCCCATTGGGAAGGTATAATTGGTAAGGAGCTCATGAAGGGAAGGTCAATAACTGTGGTTTTTGTCTTACAACACCTGAAAAACTAAATAAAAATAGACTCTAAGGCCAACAAGAAACATGAGAATATAAAGCAAGGGGAAACCTGAGAGGAAAGTTCATGAAAATTTTGCTAACAAAGTGGTCATTTCAGTACTGGAATAGAGACGGGATATGGCTCTTGGAGCAACCTGATTTTGATATTTCAGACATCTGGCCTTGCTGGATCCAAACAGAAGGTTTATACTTTATGAGAGAAGAGTCTGATAATAACAGGTTGTGCTTTTTGTCAGAATTGTCCTTACAGTGACAAGCTATACTCTGCAACTTTCATAGACAGAAAACAGTTGCAGCAAAGAGAAGCTTTTGATGCTCATTTCATAAGCAGAAATGATAAGGAAGTGAAAGGAAGTACCAGGACCAAGAGGAAGTAGCTCCTATTATCCTAGTCAGTCTAACTGAGCACTGCAAATATGAAATCATGAAAGAAGGAGGGTAATTTCTGGTGTCAGAGGCTATTAGCACAGTTTCTGTCACATCTAGATGTCACTCTAATAGAAGCTTCAGCACAAAGAAACCAAAAAGCAGTGATATGACTCCTTTTTTTATTTAGTGGCAGAAAGGGAGATAATCTCAGCCAATATTGATCGAATAAAGAATGAAGACGCAAGTAATGAAAGGGAACTACTGGATTTACTATACTAAGAACTTAAAAATCAAAAAGTTTCTGTAGGGTAAGGAGAAGGAAAATCTGTGGAAGATGTAGTAAAGCAGAATCTACGGCTGACAACTGCATTTAACAGAAGAAGGAGTTAGCTCACACCACAGTGAAGAGCACTGTACAAAAATTTGCCAGATTACCAGAGTATTGAAATTATCTGAGGTCTTTTAGCTTTAGTGAATCCTTATTTCTCCTCTGGTGAGACCGCTCCTTGAATCCTGTGTTCAGTTCTGGGCTCCTCACCACAAGAAGGATGTTGAGGCTCTGGAGCGAGTCCAGAGAAGAGCAACAAAGCTGGTGAGGGGGCTGGAGAACAGGCCTTATGAGGAACAGCTGAGAGAGCTGGGGGTGTTTAGACTGGAGAAGAGGAGGCTGAGGGGAGACCTCATTGCTCTCTCCAACTACCTGAAAGGAGGTTGTAGAGAGGAGGGTGCTGGCCTCTTCTCCCAAGTGACAGGGGACAGGACAAGAGGGAATGGCCTCAAGCTCCGCCAGGGAAGATTTAGGCTGGACATTAGGAAAAAATTCTTCACGGAAAGGGTCATTGGGCACTGGCAGAGGCTGCCCAGGGAGGGGGTTGAGTCACCTTCCCTGGAGGTGTTTAAGGCACGGGTGGACGAGGTGCTGAGGGGCATGGTTTAGTGTTTGATAGGAATGGTTGGACTCGATGATCCGGTGGGTCTCTTCCAACCTGGTTATTCTGTGATTCTATGATTCTATAAAAAAGGAGCATGAACTTAAATGCCAAAATTAATAACCAAACATGATCATTATAAATTCAATAACAAATTATAGTTAATCTAATAGTGAATATTTGTAAAGATAAATGAAATTATATGCAGAAGTAGTGACTTGGAATGCAACACAGGATGTTTGTTTTCAGTATCCAGATGAATCATAGAAAAATACAGTTCTTCCAAAAAAAACCAAACCAAGGACTGATGCTTTCCCTCTAGGTGGCCAGCAAAACAAGGTCAAGAATGGAGCAGCAGCAAAAAAGACAAATTACTGAAGAGATGTAGCCACATGTCTTTATGAGAATAGAAGAGCTGCCACTAGACTATAAAATCAAACTTGTGGGATCAGCAACTCAAGCAGTATTTTCTTGCCTGAGAAGGTAAGAAAAGAGTAAAAGGCACTGGAAGACATGAGAAACATTTGATAAGTAAAAGTCCTTAAGTACTTCTGCAATGCAAGTCCCAGCGCTCAGCAGAAAATTAGGATATGTATGCGGAGAAAAAACCCAAGCTGCTTCTATTAGCTTGTTTACCATAAGCCAAATATTCACAAAGTTATTATATACACTTTGAAAGTCCTCTTGGCCTTTCTCCTCTCTGGCTTTTTCATGAAAGAATCTAAGCATTAACTGTATTCATAATTATATTTGGAAGGTATGGTGTCAGCTGGCTCCCAGTCAGCATCACTCTAGCTATAGAAAATCTCTGAAAGAGAAATCTCAGATGGTGCCAGGGTTGCTTGGCATCCCTTCTCATGCAGAAGATGCGTTGGTTTATGACAGAAATAAAACTGAGCATGATGAATTTTGAGATTCTTTCAACAAGCTGGCCTTGCTCTGAATGAGGCTACTACCTGTGAAAAGGAGCGAATAAGATGTGTGCTGTTTAGTATTATGAAATGGGAAGTTCTGGTAAGCCATTATACTCTGCAGTTCCAGAAAAAAAGAAAAAAAACAACCAGAAAATGCAGCAATGCTGCAATGGTTGGAAAGACCAGATTTTGCAAAGCAAGTAACAAAGCCATTTAATAAATAATGAAGTAATACATCTGCCTGTGGCAAAGTGTTCCATATTGTGCCTGTCATACAGATGCAAAGACAAGGGTTGCATAGTTATTTGGTGCGTGTATATATATACATTATTTTTTCCCATAAAAGAAAACCTGTCCAGAGACAGAAAACCATACTCTGTTGTATTCATATCAAAATGTTACAAAGGAATCAAAAAGAAGTGTGGCCAGCAGGTCAATGGTGGTGATTCTGCCCCTCTATTCCTCTCTTGCGAAACCCCATCTGGAGTATTGTGTCCAGTTCTGGAATCCTCAACAGAAGAAGGATATGGAACTGTTGGAAAGGGTCCAGAGGAGGGCTACAAAGATGATCTGAGCACCTTCCATATGAGGAGAGGCTGAGAATGTTGGGCTTGTTCAGCCTGGAGAAGAGAAGGCTCCAAGGAGATCTTATAGCAACCTTCCAGTACCTGAAGGGGACCTGCAAGAAAGATCACAGAATCACAGAATCACAGAATAACCAGGTTGGAAGAGACCCACCGGATCACCGAGTCCAACCGTTCCTACCAAACACACAAACACACAAAGATGGGGAGGGACTATTCATAATGTATTGTGGTGATAGGATGAAGGGGAATGGGTATAAAATGGAGAAGGACAGATTTAGACTAGACATTGGGAAGAATTTCTTCACCATGAGAGTGGTGAGACACTGGAACAGGTTGCCCAGGGAAGCTGTGGCTGCCCCGTCCCTGGAGGTGTTTAAGGCCAGGTTGGATGGAGCCTTGGACAGCCTGATCTAATGAGATGTCCCTGCCCATGGCAGGGATGTTAGAACTAGATGATCCTTAAGGTCCCTTCCAACTCTAACTATTTTATGGCTTTATGATTCCATGTTTCTGAAAAATGATCTGTTCCAGTGTGTAGGCTGCTCAGAAAGCTGTAAGATCTTGCAAAAGGCCCAGTATTTACATACTTGACTATCTTGATAACACCAAAACAAATTGTAATATCTCTGCCATTTTTGGGTTAATATCCAATAAATTATCTTTCCTTTTTGATTCAAAAACTCCAGTCAGAAATGTTTCTTTCTTTTAATCTTTAATAGCAGCAAACATTCTTGTGGAAAGTCTTTGTTAAGTAAAAAGTCATGTAAAAGAAAAGACTTTTGAGGAAGATGCACAAGTAGATGTACGTTAATATTGATCATGATAATGACTATAATGATAATCTGTCAATCAATAGAAATAATATGTATTAATTTTTCATTCATTTTTTATTTGATATAAATGAATTTTATTAATTGCTGCCAAAGAGGAAAGTGTCAAGAGGATGATATTCCAACAGACCGATTGCCACGGTAGTAAACTCAAGCTGACTTTCAGATATCTGACATTGGGATTGTGAAGTGAAAGTATTTTTAATCCTCTGAGACTTCAGAATAGCTGCTCTCTGAAATCCTAAACAGAGGCAAGAGTGCAAACAAGGGCATAGAAGTTTGTAGGGTTTTACTAGGACAGTTCAAACCTAACTGACAGCTGTGAAGAATACGGCATGAGAAGTAAAAAAGCAAACAAGAACACCCAAACAACACCACCCCCCAGGTTAGTGGTTGTTAATATCATTAATCTCAACAAAGCTACTTGACAGATCTTGGCAGCAGACAGCACTAATTTTTTTTTTTTTTTTTCTGGCGAGGACACACATACGTTATTGTAGCTGATTCCTCCTCCATGTATGCTGACCTGGCTGTTTCTAAGATGTCAGCTGCACATGTCATCCATAAACTAAAGTCAGTGCTTGCAAGAAGTACAATTCCCAAGCTCTCCACAGAAAACTGTGGGCCTTATACTAACACCTATGGCTCATGCCATTTTGCTGAAAATGTTGGTTTAGTTTTTAACAGTCATATCAGAAATCATGTTATCTCCTCAGCAAAGAGGACATAGAATGGCACAAACTTCAAAGAAATTGTAAAAATCATAAGATGTGTGTATTCAACAATTACGACATACTGATCACTTGTGTCTGGAATCTTTCCAGTAGAACTGTTGATGGGAAACATATTAAGAATAACTCTGCCTGGAGCGCTTATTAATCTTAAACCTCAGAAGCCCAACCAGAAGGCACTGCTAAAGCAAAATCTGAAGATTTAAAATTAGCAACCATAATGATCCAGTGTAAAAAAATATAGAAAACCACTCCTAGAACAAAAGGATAATATTATTGCCTTAAAAAATTTCTGGTGCTCTTTGCCAGAGCTCCTATTTGTGATGACAGCAAAGGTATTGCTTCAAAGGAGTGAAGAGCTGCGTTAATATTTCTACTGCAGTAAAGAGAAAATAGGTAGCTTATAATGGCTACATGAGTTAAAAACCAAGAGGAATGTCCTCCTCCCAGTCTCAAGAAGCTGCGTGCAAAATCAGCAGGAGAACTGATCTAACCTAATCTAAGTTCAGAATTCAATTCAGATTTAATTCTGTGGACCGAGTGAGAACAGATTTCAGTCATTTGAAAATGTTTCAAACGGTTGATTTAAAGAGACAGGACACAGAAATGCTTGGAAAAATTCATTTACTTCATGGGTGTGTCAGTTAACATTATCAGTCAGTTGTACCCAGCCATTAATTCTTTTCTAAATGATATTGCTTCTGCTTGCCTTTTATCGATGAGATATAAAATAACTGTTCAGCCCCCCGTCATCTTCTGAACTAAACAGAACAGTGTGCATTTGAATTTAGAACAGCATACAAAATGTCAATCACTGAAATTAGACATATGTTGCATTCAAAATTTTATGCATGAAAAGTAACAGTTCTGAAGTTTTGGTATGAAATCTTTCCCTGCATAGTCATACAGTAAGACTTTTGTAATTTAATTATAGTGTTTTGTTTTTATCTCTATATTTTGTTGAAGTATCATATTCAGACTTATGCTTATGTATTCAAATGTTTGGTACTGCACAGCTTTATTAATATCACTATTCTGCTTCTTGAGAATTTCTTCACAAAAACAGATACAAAATATACCTGCTCTTTGAATATATTCAATTCTATTCTTTTCTATATAAAAAAAATTCATCGCATTTCCTTTAGCTTTTAGACTCTGCAGGCGTAACTGTGCACTGCTTCTGGGAATTGAAGTATATTTCCTTTGTAAATGTTGTAATTGTTGGTTTTGTCTTATTGGGAGCAAGAAGAGGCTAGAGATTTCTTCCAGGGAAGAAAGTTCTAATACAAATGTTTGACACCTCAAGAGATTGATTGGCTAAACCATTTGCTTCTTTGTTACAAAGATGCATATCTCCTTATTTTTCACTTGTGTGTCACCTGTGAATACCAGTCCTGAAACAAGACCCAGCTATGTTTGGCAGGGGGGAAGGTCCTTTTTGCTGTCTTTTAGGGAACTGATGTGAAGCCTATTTTGTTATCATGGTCGATGAGAATTTTGACATTTGCCAGGTAGCTTTTTGCTAGTGACCTTTCTCCCATGGCTTGTGCAATAACTTGGCCCTAGAAGCTGCTACGCATGATGCTACCATGTTTATGAAGAAAATTTAACTATATACATCGATGCATCCGTCCTGTGTTACTTTCCCTGAAGGCCAATGGTTGGACTTTAGCTTCTGCTCTTCGCTGTAAAGACAGACCCAATGAACACACAGCTTTTGGGCAACTGCATATTTCAGCTGAGCTTGGAGCCAGAGACTGGTACTTCAGGCCATAAGGAATCATTAAAAGAAGTATAAGCAGCAGGGCAAGGGAAGGGATTCTTCTCACCTGGAGTACGGCATTCAGTTCTGGAGTCCTCAGCATGGGGAGGACGTGGATCTGTTAGAGCGAGTCCAGAGGAGGGCCATGAGATGATCAGAGGGCTGGAACACCTCCTATATGAGGACAGGCTGAGATAGTTGGGCTTGTTTAGCCTTGAGAGGCGAAGGCACTGCCAAGACCTTATAGCATCATTACAGTGCTTAAAGGGGACTACAAGAAAGCTAGGAAAGGGAGTCTTTGTCAGGCAGTGTAGTGATAGGATGAGGAAGAATAGTTCATAGAATCATAGAATAATAGAATAACCAGGTTGGAAGAGACCTACCGGATCATCGAGCCCAACCATTCCTATCAATCACTAAACCATGTCCCTCAGCACCTCATCCACCCATCCCTTAAACACCTCCAGGGAAGGTGACTCAACCACCTCCCTGGGCAGCCTCTGCCAGTGCCCAATGACCCTTTCTGTGAAGAATTTTTTCCTAATGTCCAGCCTAAATCTCCCCTGGCGGAGCTTGAGGCCATTCCCTCTGGTCCTGTCCCCTGTCACTTGGGAGAAGAGGCCAGCTCCTTCCTCTCCACAACCTCCTTTCAGGTAGTTATAGAGAGCAATGAGGTCTCCCCTCAGCCTCCTCTTCTCCAGGCTAAACACCCCCAGCTGTCTCAGCCGTTCCTCATAAGGCCTGTTCTCTAGCCCCCTCACCAGCTCCGTTGCTCTTCTCTGGACTCACTCCAGATCCTCAACATCCTTCTTGTGGTGAGGGGCCCAGAACTGAACACAGGATTCGAGGAGCGGTCTCAGCAGTGTCGAGTACAGAGGGAGAAGAACCTCCCTGGACCTGCTGGTCACGCCATTTCTGATCCAAGCCAAGATGCCATTGGCCTTCTTGGCCACCTGGGTTGCCAAGAGAAGTAGTGGATGCCCCATCCCCGGAGGTATTCAAGGCCAGGTTGGATGGGGCTTTGAGCCACCTGACCCCATAGAGGGTGTCCCTGCCCATGGTACGGGGGTTGGAACTGCATGATCTTTAAGTTCCCTTCCAAGCCAAACCATTCTGTGATTCTATTAAGGACGAGTAAATTGGGCTCACATGGCATGGGATAGATGCGAGTGGCTCATACGATGACACGGAGTGTAGCTAATGCATTTCAGAGAAGAGCTGAGCTTGGGTGGCATGCCTGCCCCCAGCACACCTTGGTGCAAACCTTGGTGCTTCACATGTATTTTGGTCAAATATTTGCCTTGTGCATAGACACTGCACCATATTTATTTTTCATAATCATCTGCTTTTATGTATTTTGAAACACTCAGCCAAGGGTTACCCTTTGCTTAGCTTGATTTTTTTTTATCACCTATTGAACACTTTTTCTATTTCTGTCTCCCTTTATTAAGCTGGGGCTAAAATGCTACTGTTCCTGAATTTTCAACGAGCTGACAGTCCTGGTCTGAATGCATTATATTCGCAGTATCAGGCCTTGCAGTTTGTCTCTGAAGTAGTGGTTGACTACGTGAAACTGGATAGCTACTATTGAAGACTGCAAACATCAAAAATGCTGAAGAAAACATTCTCTAGCTTCCTAAAGCTCCTCTGTTTTACTATAATTCAATTTCTGTGTTTTGCTGTTTGCATAAATAAGTTCTTTATGCTTTGAACGTTCAGTGTCTCAAAGGTGATGTTAGGGAGGAATGAATATTAGTTATTTTCCTAATATGGAAGGGGAAGGATTTTTTTTCCCCTTGACCTTGTTAGTTTAAAAAATTTATAACCAGAAGTCTAGATGAATAATTCCTCTGAACGATGTCCTGTAACTCTGTGAAAAGATAAAAAAAAACCTCACTTAAATTAATTACATTTTTAAGCTCAATTTTTTCTTTTATTTTACCTGAAGCAATCCAATTGAAATTTAATTGGAGCATTATTGAATTAAAAGTGGAGAAATTGAGTACTTGCAGAAATTGTTCCAATCACAAGAAAATATATAAATATATTTATTTTGTTGCAGTTAAGCTGGTGAGGGGGAGTTTCAAAAAACATCCTCCTCACATGGCTATTTTGTCTGTGGAACTCAATGGAATAATTCACAAACAGAATTTATTCATGTCTTTGAAACTGCATCTCATTTTTCTCCTCAGGTGTCTGCATCATAAACCAGTGCCAACAATAACACATCAACAGCTGCACAATTTTATCACACCTAAAACCTGTTTTTCACATGCCTGTCCATTAAATACAGGCTGCCACCCATATAAGTTGCCAAAATAAATGGAGACACTGTAATGGAAAAACTTTTGGGGACTCCCAGATCCTTTTATAAATTCATATGCATTTGCTGTCTCTGCAAGAGGCAGCTTATTTCACAGTTCTTGCATTTCTAAAGTGAAGTTAAACCTTATCCTCATAAACTTGGCTTCTCCTGGAAGGATCCACAACACTGGACCTTTTTTTTCTGCAGAACTTATTATGCTTCTGCTGCTGTTGTAATAAAGCACATTATGATTCTTAATCATGCTGTTGTCCTGATTATACGCTGTAAACTATAATACTAATAGCTCCAATTTATGGTTTTAATCTATGGGGGTGGTATATTTGTATTTATCTTCCAGTGGAATAAGCACCATGACTTGAACTTACTGCAAATAAATGTTTTAGACGTTTCTTAAGGAAGCAGTGCAAATGTGGGTTACTCTTCAAAAACACAAGTACGGAAGGAGAAACAGCATCAGATACAAATCCCTTTTGCTTAGAAAGAAACACACCAAAATGGTTCTAGGTTTGAGTCCTCCCATTGGGGGTCATTTGAATCTTTCGAGTGCATTCATTGACAGAAGCAGAAGGAATAACCTCTTCACTTTCTTCTGAATTTATTCCATTTTCTAGGAAATTATTTAAAATGAATTTTAAAGGAAAAAAAACCCCAACAAACAGCTTCATATGAAATTCGTATTTTCTGTTGAAGACATATGTGGATTAGACGTGACACCTGAGTACAAGTCTCCATTACACGTAACTCTGAAGAACAAGTGGAGCTGTTGAACATTTTAATGCTTCTGGAAAATATCTTTTAATTATTTCCCCCACCCTCCTACTTATGTGCTTTGTTATGGTTTACTGCCAACATTGCAGCTTCTGCAGTGATTTGTCAAAAAGGTCTCTCATCTGTTAGTCCATGCAGAATACTGATTCTGTGTTTAACTTGCTGGGTGAATCACACAGGGCAAAAGTTTTTGTGCCTTTTGCTTGAAAACTGACCTTACGCTAAGCTTATGATTTCTGCTGAATGGCTCTCAGGGGACAAATTGCTGTGGGACGTAAAATCCTGAAAAAAAAAAAAAGAGATTGATGTTGCTATATTGTATAAGGAAGAAACTAATTAGAAAACAGAAGGCTGTGGAGAGATACTGAGAGGAGAGATTAATGTAGAAGTGATGGAGGAAGAACTTTGACTTTGAAAGAATTATGGCAATTGGGGAATAATTGGAATCCTATATTCAAAGCAATGAAATTAAGGATGTTTATCTTTCTGGTGAGGAGAGGATTCAAGGATTATCTTGCAGGAGAGGACAGAGCAAAGGAAAGACAGAGAGAAAGTTAAACTTTTAAAGAAAGTAAGTCTTAGTGGCATATGCTACAGAGATTTGTTGCCTTAGTTTTGCCACAGATAGATCCTTTTGATGTTTTTGGAAGCCAGACAATGTCTCATCATCAGAGACTGAGATTATTTTGTACCTAAATTAATAGGTATGAATGTAGCACCTGAGACTCTACAGTCATCTTTTTCATTGCTACACTCCAAAAGGACAGGGGAGAAACAATAACATGACTCCAGCCATAACGTGACTGCTCCTGAAAGCTCAAACACATTCAGACTGCACTGCAGAGCTACTCAGCTCTATCACTGTGACTCAGATTTTAAATTATGAGAACTGCAATTTGCACTTGCAGTGTTCAAGTAGGCATTTTAAAGTCAAACCAAGCCAGTAAAATGTCCAAATTTGTATATTTGGAGCTGTCTTATACCATGTATTTTCTGTTATCTTCAATTACACTAATAAAATTTTCATTTAGGGGAAGAGGTTGGATATAAAAGTGGATAAATTATTTGAGTTCTTTTTTTCTTTTTAGATTATTTATTAGTGATAGCAACTAATATACCGCTTATGGGTAATGAATCTTATTAAACCAACTTTCAATTATCTCCTTAGTTAATACAAGAGTGTAGTTCCCGTGCTAAAGATCCACGGAATAAGACGGGCAGAAGAGCCAATATTTGCTTCTCATGAAAGACTCCTTATTGTCTCCAGATAAATGATGTATATCCAAACAAGTTCTTGTCCCTGATAGAGATGTAACATATGTAAGCAGATCAAAACTTTATGTACTACTTACAGAAGATATCTATAGATCTCATTCAGAGAGTATGCCTACTTCTTGCAAAGACTGTATGTTAACTTATTCACTGTGGCTATTTCTCTGCATGTCTAGCAGATGTCCTTGGTAAACTCAATAATTACCTAGTCTATGATATACTTCAGTGTAATCATGCCCCATCAATTTGAGTGAAGGGGTTTTGTCTTCAGGGATGGAACTGCTCCCTTAAGATGCAAGTTGATTTTGGAGGTGAAAATCAGCTTTCTAAATATGAGGTGTGTGCACGTATAGCTGTCTCAAGAAAACACAACTTTATATATTCCCTAGCTTCTTCAGTCAGCATGGCATCTGGTTAATTGTCAGCTCCTCCTATCTTACCTTCTCTTCTCCTACTTCTGTTTTCATGAGCTTGGCCTTAGATCTAGGGAATTGCTGTATGTGACTATAACAAAAGCATACTAAATGGAATTGGTTATTTGCATTCCCTTTAGCCTGGATACCCTTTTAGTATTCTGTGTTTCAAATACAATGCCAAGTTTGAATTTAACTGCATCTCTGTGGCTCTTGTGCACTATCAGAGATGAACTACCACAAAAAAGCTCCTGAATATGCGAAGGAGAAGTTTAAGGAAGGATTATTAGCAGGGAACCATGAGGAAGAAGTCTAGAAGAGAATGAGAGAATTAGCTGTCAGTTTTTATAGTCAAAAAAGTCTACCATTCCATAATTCTGGAATGAATCGTTTCCTTCATCTCCCAGGACATGTAGCTGACATGTTTGACCACTGGAAGCAATGACTTCTTCTAGCCAGCATCTCGGCGGCGTAGAGGTTACCGACATGCACGCTGCCTGGTCTCCTCTGAAAGTAAAAAACATTTTCAGGTACTGCAAACAAAATTGTTAAACACCAGCAAAACTAACAATAACTACAACAGCTGCAAAAATATCCTGGAGTTTTAATTTCTTTAGAGAACAGAACAGTTCAAAATTTTGGCATAATGCAATTCTTTTATACCAACTTAAAAAAACCCAAACAAACTAGTACACTATAAAATGCACGTGTTAGCAATTAACTGAACCCATTTTGGTATTGGAATAGTTTGTTTATTAAATCCTTGGAAAATGAATTAACTACTTCGTCAGAAAAGAAAGTTGTTCTTTTTCTTCAACTGCCTTGTACAGAGTTAAAGATAAATTCTGAATATAGCAGTTACTTCATGTTTAAGTCTACATTCTTGACCTTCTGTATAATTTTTATGCTTTTATTTGATTGCTAAAATTAACCTTTCTTTTGAAGATTTTGGCTATTGCAAATATTCCTAAGAAGCAGATTTATTTTTTGGAACAATGCAAATATTTCTTTCATTTTTTAATATTTTCACTTGTCTTCTCAACATCACTGTCAGCAGCAGCGTGTGTATCAGTCCGTTGTTTTTTTCCTGTCATAATTGGTGTACAGGGAAATATATATGCATCTTGAGCTGTATAGCAGTACATGTTTTGAACACGCTATTTAGAAATATACAGGCAAAGCAGCTGCAAAACAGAGCTCTCCTGTACTCATTCCTTGAAAATTCCCCACTTCATTTTCCATGACAGATTTTGCACCAAATAAACAAGATTCACAGCCCTTACTGTAACTATTGTGGTGGTCTGATTTCCCAGCTGTGATATCTGGTCAGATACAACCACACTTCAGAGTTTTCATGGATTCTTGGTGTTCTGAACTGCTTGCTATGTAAAATTTTGTCACATAGCTACCTACTGTTAAAGCCTGTTGCAGAAACATGGTGACTAGAGCCAAACAAGATAATTCTATCATCTAGAATGGCTTTTCTAGAATGGAGAACAGAGTTATACCCAGTGATTCTACTGCAGGGCTCAGCTTTTCAGAGGTCTCTGTCTCAGGTAAGAACACTTCTACAGAATCTGAATTTATAAACAGGTAAACAAAAACTTAGTGATTTGTGGAGATGATGGGAATCAGCAGTTTCAGTTGATTTCCATCAGGGATGGTCTTTGTCATGCCATTCTAAAATCAGGTTTTATCTAATAGAATTCCTTTCATGTAGAAGAAGATTTCCATGCACCAATAAATCATCAAGGGTCTGTGAAATATGATAGATAGATTTTATAATATGTTCTTTTTCTGTAAAACATGATAACGTATATGCCCACAAAAAGCACCAAATGATTTCTTGTCAACATCATTAGGACATAAGAAGTTCTTTTATTTGTTACCTACACTTCTTTGCATTGATGGGTACATAGAAAATTTTGTTTTATAGTAGTGTTACTATGCAGTTGGTATAATACTACTTTATCAGAAGTACCCCTTAACTAATCCACTACATATTAGAAGAGAGAAAGATCTGCCAGATAAGAAGTGTAAAAATGTGCCATAGGATTCCCTTTCTATTAATGGTACAGAGGCCATGACCTCTCATAATGATTTTATCAATAATGTATCAATTAATAATTAAAGCCTCATTAATTATAAACTGAGGACTCTGTTAGGTCTTTCCACAGGGTGTAATAGCATGTTGGGAATGAGAGGAATGCTAGATGGGGAATAACGCTTTATTAAATTGTTGAAATTGTGAAAGTGGATTAGAACAAGAAAAAAGATACAGGATAATTGCTAGGGACTCATATTGTAAACCATCACATAGCATTTGTGTCCTGAGCTGGAAAGAGTAAGAATAAGAGATGTGGGTTTAATTCTTCCTCAGTAAGGTTGCTGATAAAAAAAAAAAGAAACACTTGAACCTTTATTTTCTATGTTATACTTTTTAACTCCCTTGCTACTGTGGACCAAATATTTACAATGCACTGTTATTGCAGATTTGCATATGAAATGCCAAGTGATGACTGGGAGGTTTTTAGTGTGGACGATCAAGACAATTTATTTTGATTAAATACTAAAAGGGTTCTCTCTGCATGTAAATTTTGGGAATATACAATGATTGCCACAAGACAGCAATAAAAAGGCACATTGGCAGATTGATTGATTTGTTGATTTTCCATAGCATCCCACATATAGTATTATCAAGGTGTTTACCTTTGTCTAATTCATCAGAGGTAATGTTGCTTTGCATGAACTACTGTTAACTTCCACTAAGGCAATGCATAGACTTCACTAGTAAATATGACTAATTTTATGGATGCTTACTAATCAGAGTCTGGAGTCAGTAAGACAATGCAGAGGAAAACTGAATTATATCTCTCCAGGTAAGATTTATAGAGCTGTTGTTTACACTTGAGGATCTTAAGCAGGATAGCAGTGAGGCACAAAGATTTCTCACCTGACTGAAAGAGGTAATGCCATCTAAATTTGTGCCCTCAAGGACTGAGTTGTTGTCTGGAGGATCAGATGCCCTTTTATAGCTTGATCAACTGGACTAGTGCTTAGAAGTCAGCAACATGCATTGAACTTGAGGCTGGGCACATACATTGATTGAAAATAATTTTCCATTTGCAGATCAGCTAGTCACTTGTGATAATATTCACGATGAATTGGCTCTGCATACAGAGTATTTCTCACTCTTTGTAGACTGTGGAGGGAGCCTCAGCCATTAGCTGAGATGCAATGCCTGGTGATAATGATGATGTATAAACAGATGAAACCATTACAGAGGACCACTGGTTGAGGAGGTTTTCACTTTGTCTTTGCTGTCATTCACACTGGACTTAGTAAAAAGAATGTCTGCAGTTTTCAGAATCCTAGCCTTTCTTAGAAATGGGTAGATAACTGTATTTGCCCAACTTATAGTCTTCAAGCACCTTGCAGAAGACACTGAAAGCAGAATATAAGGCCATATTATATGCTAAAGCTCCACTACCTCTGTATTTACAAGAGATAACAGCACTGTACATACACAGAGCCTTACAGGTTTTTCTCCCATTTTGAATTTAGGCAGTTTTTCAAACAAAGCATGTATTATGTATGCAGCAAGGGAAATGTCTGCTTCAGAGAAGCTGATGTCTCGAAGGTAAACATGTATAAATGTTTATACATTTTTTAACACATATTATTTACCCAGAAGAGCACAACATCTGCTTCTGAGTTGTTCTGGTCTCAGTGGTAAATAGGTATTTTGGCAGCTGCTTGAAACAGAAATGACTCTTTGGTTCCATTCCATTCTAGCCTCTCCACTTGTTATTATAATGATTATTCCAAAGGAATCAGGTGTTAGAATAGATTGATTTCACTTCACATGAGGATTCTCATGGATTAGACTGGTATCTCCATGAAAAGCCCTGAGGAAAGGGCATCATCTATTTGTCATTCTCTGAGTAATAATTAGTTTCTACTCCTCTCTTGACCTTGTGATTGGCATGGCCTTCAAATAGTGGTGAATTCTTTCCTATTCAATATTACTTGGGTGTATGTGTACACATTTGTAGGTGTTTACCAACTAGCCCCATTTCAGTTAGCAAACCTTAGCAATCCAATTGTAATGGCATGGCATTCTCTAGATCTGATTGCTTGCCCTAGACACTATCCAGAACACCAGATGATCTTGAAAGAAATCTCATCAATACTGTCATGACTGAGAGAGTGAGCAAATCATAGAATCATAGAATAACCAGGTTGGAAGAGACCCACCGGATCATCGAGTCCAACCATTCCTATCAAACACTAAACCATGCCCCTTAGCACCTCATCCACCCGTGCCTTAAACACCTCCAGGGAAGGTGACTCAACCACCTCCCTGGGCAGCCTCTGCCAGGGACCAATCACCCTTTCTGTGAAGAATTTTTTCCTAATGTCCAGCCTAAACCTCCCCTGGCGGAGCTTGAGGCCATTCCCTCTTGTCCTGTCCCCCATCACTTGGGAGAAGAGGCCAGCACCCTCCTCTCTACAACCTCCTTTCAGGTAGTTGTAGAGAGCAATGAGGTCTCCCCTCAGTCTCCTCTTCTCCAGGCTAAACACCCCCAGCTCTCTCAGCTGCTCCTCATAAGACCTGTTCTCCAGCCCCTTCACCAGCTTCGTTGCTCTTCTCTGGACTCGCTCCAGAGCCTCAACATCCTTCTTGTGGTGAGGGGCCCAGAACTGAACACAGGATTCGAGGAGCGGTCTCAGCAGTGCCGAGTACAGAGGGAGAAGAACGTCTCTGGACCTGCTGGTCACGCCATTTCTGATACAAGCCAAGATGCCATTGGCCTTCTTGGCCACCTGGGCCACTGCTGGCTCATGTTCAGTCGCTGTCAACCAACACCCCCAGGTCCCTCTCCTCCAGGCAGCTTTCTAGACAGACCTCTCCCAGTCTGTAGCACTGCACAGGGTTGTTGTGCCCCAAGTGCAGGACCCGGCATTTGGCCTTGTTAAACCTCATGCCATTGGACTCAGCCCAGCGGTCCAGCCTGTTCAGATCCCTTTGCAGAGCCTCCCTACCCTCCAGCAGATCAACACTTCCACCCAGCTTAGTGTCGTCCGCAAACTTGCTAAGGGTGCAAATGCTCTCACACATGCTGCAACAACTTTATTGATGGCTGGATAGGCAAAAATTGCTAGGCACATTCAAGACACAACTAGATACTTTTGCAACCTGCAAGAAAGCAGTAACTTGCCCCTTCCAACTTATTTTCCCAGCAGTGGTATCCACAGCCCTAGCAGTTGCTCCAGTGGGTAGTTCACAGGGCTTTTTGCTTTCAGGCCTACAGCCAATCATTAATTAGGCCCCAAGTGCACACATTGTGTGCATCACTAATGCTTCTATGTGTTATACGTTGTAATTTTCCTGGCTATGCTAATTTGTTATAACATCAGCTCGCTCTCTTAACCAAAATCCTCTGCAGTAGTAGAGATGGTTGTTAGCTATGATTAGCCCTGTTGTCATGTTCGCCCTGAAGTTTATCACTCAGATCTAAATTCTCTGGTCTGTGGTAGATGTTTCAGTTGTTTCCCCACATCCTCATGACTCTAAATGAACTATTTGAACTAATGGGAAGGAATAGAACTTACTGCCTTTCTTGCCCTATAAGTTTATCTGTGCTAAATACAATTTTTTTTATACAGATCTTAACAGATTGTTCCACTTCACAGACCACCCCATAAGTGCAAGATCATTTTCACTGTGATTATAACTTCAGCTACTCAACAATTAAATGCAGCAGCACATACATATACATTGGATTGTATTCTTTTAGATTACAGTGAAATAGTGATAAACTGTGATAGATGGATGCACAGAGTCTTGAGAGTTCTTATGTGTTAAGCTGCCACAGAAGATTCTCCAGAGCTCATGTGGAGAGCTCATCTCTAAGAATAAACATGACTCATTACATCAAACACAAGAATATATATTTTGAGATGATCCATTACAGTAAAGTTGCTTTCTTATGTATCAGGACACAGAAGAAATGGAAATATCAGTGGATTTATAAAAAATGCACCTTATCCATGCCTGAGCTACCTTAATGTTCAGTGCTGCACTTGCAGTTTTGAGTTTCGTTATTTTTTTTTTTAGTATCATACTGGATATGGCAAATAATTCATGCAAAAAAAAAATTTATACATTAAAAGATTAGATGGCTCAAAGAGCTGGTGATGAGATGAAGTCACCATTGTGAAATCATGGGTGAACAGGGAAGTCATTAAGGATGTACTTAAGTCAACTGCAGCTTCAGTATGCAGTTCAAGTTAGTTTTGTAGACTTTCTCTGCACTCAATGAAGAAGACTAGCCACCTCCAGAAGATAATTCCTCTTATCCATCATATATACTGAGAATGGATGAATTTTGTCCCAGGAGATGGATACCACTGTGAAACATGTTTTCCTATCTTATGGGTATTCAATAGCCAACTGATATGAATTTAGCATCTTCAATGTGAGTTCATGAGTATTCTGTATTCACAAACCAATATAACATTTGCTGACAGCCTTAGATTAGATGAAAAGACAGAGCAAAGTGAACAAATGAAATATTTCACTGCTACTAGAAGATACAGATCAGGAGAGATTAGTTCCTCTTGCTCATAAAAGAAAACTGTAGTCCTGCATGCAGTTCTTGACAGGGTAGCATAGATAGTTTAACCCATATTCGTGTTAGCTAGAGAGATTAATTTATTAGTGTTGTAATTTGCCCTGCACCAAAATCACATTTACTCACAAAACAATATTTGAAGGGCTTTATTTAACAGAGTAGCTACTGGAAGTTGGAAAATAAGGTCAAAGCTCAAGTGTGTTTGGATGTCTAATAACTGAATTGCATTTCAGAGACGAATGTGCACTTTATATATACTGTATGTATATACATATTCAATTGATAAAAATCCATATAGGAGGGGATTTTTGACGGGAGGTGAAAGAGGTGAGGACATTTAGGTGGGAGATGCAGTAAAGTGTCTGCATTTTCTGCACAGTATCATCAGCATGCAGCTTAGCCTGCTAAAGTTTAACATATTTGATTGGGATTTTATTGCCTGTACAGTTTTATCTTAGCTTTAAATGTCTTTGAAAACTCTTTGGTATATTCAGATATTTCAAATTGGGGTTGTCTTGATGCTGTCTGTGTGTCTTAGTTTCTTATGAAACTCTAAAAACTATTTCCATCTACATCCAAAAGAATACTCCAACTACTGCTATCACAATCTGCTCAAACCTGCCACACTTGACTCCTGCAAGTCTCCTCTCTTGATACATTTCTATTCTTGTCTACATCAAATATCTGAGCTCCCTATGGCTATGGCAGGATCACAACTTCCTCACCAAACCCCAATCTTCATTATAGTCTTCTTTTGGTATATCAGATCAGCAAAATGGCTGGACCTAATGCAGCATATTAGCTGTCTTCAGTGATGAATTTTCAGCTGTGATTCTTTTTTTCCATGTCTGTACAGTTGGGGTTACCAGATGTTTTCCTAGGCAAACACTATACTACTCTGTTTTCAGGAGCAGGCACCATCAGATGAATTCATACTTCTGCACTTAAAAACCTTTTCCCTTTACCTGATTCCATGCTATGGAGACATCCACAAAATGGACAATCAGTCACTAAAAGTAATGAGGATTCTCTTAGCACTCTGAAAAACAAAACTAAACCAGTCAGGGTGTCAGTCAGGAATATTACTGTCCAACTGCCTTAAAAATCTTAAGTTTTGCAAACAATCCTTTAGGAGAATGACTCAAAATGTGCACAATCACTGACCTATAAGATAAGGTCTCTCAGTCCTAGGGAAGTTATCTTGACCAGCATCCTGATCCAAGGGCAGGGTTCCCTACTGCACTGCAGGCCCACAGCTCTGAGGAAGACCTGGATCAAATTGTCTCTCCGGTGGGATCCCATTTTATACCACAGTTAAGAGTGATCTGTGGTCATTCTGACTAGCTAGGGACCCATACCTTCAGGACTGTGAGCCTGGAAAAGAATGAGTTTTACATGTTGAGGAGTAGAAAGCAAGGAATTGCTTATGGATTGAAGAAATTATTTCAACTTCTGGGAGACAGGCTTCTTTTATGTACAGCAACTTGACATGACATGCCATGGCACTAGGTTTCAGTCTTAGAATAACAATTTTTTTAAGTTGTAGAAGACTATTTTGATCCTCACTATTAACCTTCTGTATAATATTGATATTCCTCCACTGTGCTACAACAATGTGCTTTCAAATATTTGGCTCCTGTTTTATGGATGTAAGTTGCTTGACTTTCTTAAGCTTGGCCTTTTTTGGAGTATCTTACTTGGCTCAGTGTTGTCTCTGGTAAATGCAGCGAAACTGCAACAGTAAGTAAGGTGTCACAGTGGTATCTCCTGTAACTATTTTATCTGTTGAGAAGAATCAATAACTTTTGAATTTAAGGCTTGCTTTCCCTCACGTGTCCTTGAATAAATCAGTTTGCCTTGAGGGAGGAATCCTTCAAAGATATAGAGCTAGAGGGATAGCCAGGGCTTTTGCTGGAGTTAAACTTGACTGTGAGCAAAAATACCAGGTTTATTTCCTTTCCTTTGTTTCCTTAGTACAGATTTCTCATCAGATATTTGGGCTGTAAACTCTCATTCTGTCTTTTATTATATACTTTTCCTTGATGTTTCCAAACACAAGAAGCAACAGAGGACCCTGCCTAGTGGCCTAGAAAAGGACAGTTGGAAATAAGTGCCAAAAATGCTGATGCTTTTTGACTTGTATCTCCCCTCAGCCCACACAGTTACTTCTTTGGAAAGAACCAGTCAGAAAATATGGCTGGTTTATGGCCTCGTTAAGACCTTGTACAATTAACTTTTTTCATTCAATCTTTTATATCTAACAAGCCTCTTTTTTAAGGAACGTGCTGTTGCTATGCAACTGTGAATGAACCATATAGAGAAAGGGAGCAGGGAAAGATGAAGGCAAGAGGGAGGTAAAAACAAGAAAGATGTTCTTGGAAAAAAGAGGGAAGTCTTATAGTATGATTTGAAACCAAAGATAGGAAAAGCT
This sequence comes from Phaenicophaeus curvirostris, assembly GCF_032191515.1. Lineage (NCBI taxonomy): Eukaryota > Metazoa > Chordata > Aves > Cuculiformes > Cuculidae > Phaenicophaeus > Phaenicophaeus curvirostris. Next base: position 73,874,828 of record NC_091395.1, read on the forward strand.
TTTTCTCTTTCTTTAGCCATGTGAAGGCGAAAGGCAGAAATGGCAGAAATCTCATCCCTCGCCTTCCACTTCTTTTTTTTCACCTTGTCTAATCACCTCCAGCTTGTACTGCACGGCCAGATGATTGAACAATCTGAGAAGCAGTTTATGTAGTTGAGGGGTATGACAGGGATTCAGGAGGTCTGTTAGGTATTGCCTACTCACCAATTGTTTTTTCTGGGTCACCCAAGGCAAAGAGTTTCATCTCCTGCCCCAGTTTCATTCCTGTAAAGTACGGATAATGCCTCTGATTTCATAGAAACATGGAATCATCAAATAGTTTGGCTTGGAAGGCACCTTTAAAGGTCATCTAGTCCAACACCCTGCAATAAGCAGGGACGTCTTCAACTAGATCAGAATGTTTAGAGCCCCATCCAACCTGACCCTGAATATTTCCTTCGATGGAACCTCTACCACCTCTCTGGGCAACCTGTTCCAGTGTTTCACCACCCACCTTGTAAAAAATTTCTTCCTTATATCTAATCTGAATCTACCCTTTTTTAGCTTAAAACAATTACCCCTTACCCTATTGAAACAGGTCCTGCTGAATAGTCTGTCCTCGTTTCTCATCAGTCCCCTTTAAGAACTGAAATGCCGTAATAAGGTCTCACTGGGGCCTTCTCTGTGCTGAACAACCACAACTTTCTAAGCCTTTCCTCACAGCAGAGATGTTCCATCCCTCCGGTCATTTCTGTGGCCTCCTCTGAACCCTCTCCAACAAATCCGTGTCTTGCCTGTGCTGAGTGCTCCAAAGCTGGGCACAATATTCCAAGTGGGGCAGAATCAGTTCCCTCAACATTCTGGCCTTGCTTTTTTTTGATGCAGCCCAAGATGCAGTTGGCCTTTCGGGCTGCAAATGCACATTGTTGACTCATGTTCAGCTTTTCATCCACCAGTACCCCGAAGTCCTTCTTGGCAGGGCTGCTCTCAATCTCTCCATCCCCCAGCCTGTATTGGTACTAGGGGTTGCCCTGACCCAGGTGCAGGATCTTGCACTTGGCCTTCTTGAACCTCATGAGGTTCACATGGCCCCACTTCTCAAGGTTGTCTAGGACCCTCTGGATGGCACCTCATCCGTCTTGTGTGTCAACTACACCACTCAGGTTGATGTTGTCTACAAACTTGCAGAGAGTGCTTGATCCTGCTTTGTCATTGATGACAATATTAAAGTGTTACAGACCCCTGAGGGACACTATTTGTCATCTATCTCTATTGGGATGTTGAACCATTGATCACTACCCTCTCGATGTTACGGTTGGACTCGATGATCCGGTGGGTCTCTTCCAACCTGGTTATTCTGTGATTCTGTGATTCTGTGATGTGACCGTCCCAACAATTTCTTACCCACCATACAGTCTAGCTATCAAATCCATGTCTCTCCAATCAGAGGGAAAGATGTTGTCTGGGACAATATCAGAAGTCCTACAGAAGTACAGATAAATGACATCCATAGCTCTTCCCTTGTCCACTATTGTTGTCTCTTCATCATAGAAAGGCATTATGCTGGTCGGGCAAGATTTCCCTTTGATGAAGCCAAGCTGTCGGTGTTGAATAATCTCCCTGTCCTCCATAATCTTTAGAACAGCTTCTATGAGAATCTTTCCAAGATATTCCCAGGCACAGAGATGTGGCTGACAGTTTAGTAGTTCCCAGGGTCCTCCTAACTGCCCTGCTTAAAATTGGGTACAATGATCCCTTTTTCCAGTCACCACAAACTTTACCTGATTGTCATGACTTTTTAAGTACCATGAAGAATGGCTTGACAGCTACATCGGCTATTCCTTCAAGAACATGACATCCCAGTACCTTGTCGGTTTAAACTACAAAAACTTTTTAATAAACACTGACTCAGCATCCCAGTGTGTTCTTAGAGTCTCTTTGCTATAATGATAGCATGGAAAATAATAGTAAATTAAAGATCATCACACCTTACTGACCTTCCTGTTTTGATGGTACAAAGTATCTTATAGTTCTCGGTGTTGAGCTACAGTGCATTCCCATTGTATCATATCCCCCACATTTCAGGGCTGTGCTTCAGATGCAGAAGGTCCTAACGCTGTCCCAGGTCCTTTCTGTACTAAGTGAATATACCTCTATATACAATTCATACTTCAGAAATGCCTATTTGGCTTTCTTTTGAACAACCTTTTCTAGCAAATGTCTAAGGTAAATAGGTGACAAACCTGTGTGCCTGAGTTAAATCTCTGAAGTTGCATAAGATGTATTCAGGCCAATGTGGTTTTCACCTCCTTTGTATGTGTTTTACTGTGTGGTGTTTTCACACAGTATAAATCTTCCCTTCCCTCCTGAAAGGAAATTTCCAAGCAGGTTAAGAAAAGCAGCAGAAGGTAGAACTGAGTCCTGTGAGAGAACTGGCAAGACAATGCTGCCTCATTTAGAATTAATTTGTTTGTACAGTCTTGTTAAAGTAAAAGTAGCATTTTACTTGCTCTGGTGAAGGCAGAATTAATTTCGCTATGATTAGCATTTCTGCTTCTTAGAGATATTTGCTGATGTTTAGCTTTTTTTTGACTGTGATAGAGTACCATTTAGAAACATAATTAAGTGTAAAAGCCCCACTGTCTGTACAGACATTACCGCACTTATAAATATTGAGTTCTTATATACTGCTTTGAAGGTTTTGTCTTAATAGTTGGTGTGGCTGATGTGTTAGTCCCTGTCCTTTCAAAATGAGAAGTAGTCATCATTGGCCATTAAATAAGGTACTGGTGAAGAAATAAGGTGTTGATGAAGATCTCACTCTCCTCCATGCCTTCAGCATCCTTTGTCTATCTCTTCTATTCAGATAGCCAAATCGTTGGTGGAAGGGCTCTGTCCTTAGGCAAAGGATTTAGTAGTGGAACATCTAAGGTGTCTTAAGAAAAGGTTTTAAGAATTGTTTCAAATTATCCATATATGACTGGGTCTGAGTTAGGGTGCTGGTTCACCTTAATCTCCCTAGCTCAGTGAAACACTTCAATTCTAGAGAGATCTTTGATTAAATTGATCTACACTGTGTGTTTTCACTTTCTATCTCTTAATCACTTCCTCTGTCATAACCATTACTGGGCAGCTAGGATCAGCTGTAGAGCTGTTTCAGTGGTTCACTCATATAAGCCAATCAGCTAGAAAAACCCTGTATCTTTCAGCCACTACTGACATTAGAACCTTGTCCTACTGTACCTTTTGTTTGTTTGCTTGTTAATTTGTTTCTTTCAGTAACACTAGCAATGAACTTCTCTTAATCTTAGTTACTCCTACAGTTTTTCACCATAACCTTTCCTGCACCCATGAGTGCAGGAAAGGAGTCCTCAGGTTCTGAATTGCGACTTTTGAGTCTGTCCAGTGCAATGAGTAGGTATCACAAAAGTGCTTCTCTGCTCAGACTTCTGATACTAATTGCAAAGCAGTCAAGCTTTTTGGGTAAAATATATTTCTGAATGCTTAATGGAGCAGGAGTATGAACTGATTAAATATACCTTCCTTCTGAACTTCTAAAGGCCAATGTGAAACAAGGAAGGTTCCTTTTTTTAGCTTGCAAGGAGATACAATTAATTTTAAAGTATTAAAATCTTTTGCATCTAGAAATCTATATTCTTCTAGGTCATTAGCAGAGGAGGAGTGGATAATAAGCGGATCACTTTAATACAGACTGCAGATAGCTGACAAATTTAGTATTAATTTTCAGTAATAATTAAATGTGGTCAACAGCCTTTGACTAAACTGGTTTTTTGTGAATGTCAAGCATTGTTGGATATTTATGTTCTTCCAAAAGAAACTTCCTTGTCTAATAAAGTGAGTCTGCATGAAGAAAGTTTCATCTCACCTGTTAGGATGAAGACTGTGTCTGTGACTCTAAACACTCAGGAGTCTAGGAAGTTCAGAGTGGCTTGTGTTTCTTGAACATCTGAGATTACAAGCATCTTTTATAAAATGTAATTGCAATTAAATATTAAATCATTATACAATAACACCTTCCTAACTCTTTCTTATGTGAAATGTGATATAGCCCAAGCAGTGCATTGTCTACAAGCTGATATTTGGAGACCTCTGTCCAAGAAGGTCACTCAAACAATAGTATAGTATAAAGAGCTCTCTAAGTATTTAACATATAACTATTAATTGAAGAAATGTGTCTGCCAGCACATTATCACTGACTTCATCAGAGTGAGAGGCTGTAAATTAAACAGTGACGGAATATATTTCTGAGCACTGGGACTGGAATCATTGTACACTTAAAATTTTAGGGCATGCATGCTAGAACTTTTCCAAACAGAGGAAGTTCTGCATTTACAGCAAAGGAATGCAATATACCACTTGGAAATAGATATTCGACTTGTTTTAAAGACTTTATTTTTTTTCTCTTTATCCTTTCATTCTCTATTATTCTTTTTAATTTAAAGCTTTAACAAGTAAATGTTTGGGGGAAAGCTCCCTATCAGAGACACAAAAGCTTTTTATAAAAAAGAAAGCTTATTTGAAATTCTTTGAAAGGGATTTCAACTCAGTAGACCCTGATGGAAAAAGATTTTTGTTTTATCCATTGGAATGAATGCAAGAACAACTTATGTAGTAACCTAGAAGAGTGGTGGAATTTCCAAAGTAACACCTTGGAACCGATTTTATTTAGTTATTAGTCAAAGGACAGGCGAGCAATAAGTGAAATAATATTAAAAAGAACAAAGAGCAATGTCTTGCTTTTGGTACAGAATTAACCTTGTATAACTTTTGCCATACAGAAGTGAGGGGTAGGATTCTGATGCACTGCACTGTAGTGACTAGTGATGTAGTGACATCTCAATCCTACCTCTAATCTGTTTATATCATCCTGTGGGAGATGGATAAAATAGGTCAGATGAGCTACTCTTTCCAACTGCATGTTCCTTATGGGAATGGGGATACCTGCTACAAGCAGGTATTAACCTCACTGCTCAAAGGACTTGTGAGGCCTCATTTAGAGCATTGTCTTCCCCCTACCCTGAAAAATTCGGACTAGGAGTGATCCAGAGACTGGCCATTGAGCTTCTGGCAGGGATGGCAAGACAGTTTACAAGAGGAAACGGTATAACTGCCTTGCTTAGTCCCACAAAAATAGGCTGATCAATGGTAACATGTCTAGAAACAGCTGTGGTATAAGTCTCTGTGAATAAGAAAAAACTATGTAAACTGAAAGACAAGATAGGTGCAAGAAAACAATACATGAGAGAAGATTGATTTTAATCATTGGGGTGATAAGAGTCTGGAACAGCTTTCTAACAAGAGCAGCAGATGTAAGAAATTTAACTACTTTAAGAAATAAATAGATCTGTTCAAAGCAGTTGAAAGAACCTAATGACCAAAGAGATTTCTTCTATTCATAGCTTCCTTAAAACACAACCTTTAAAAATACAGTAAAAATTTCGTGCCCTGAGAGCAAGGGATATCTGCATACATACTAAACAAGCTACATATTCATGAGCAGAAAGTGTTATACAAATATTAGTAAGTTATAGAGCCAGTAAAGGGTTGTTAAGATATCGTTTCATAAACAGTAAAAAAATAACTCAGACGACCTTGTTTGTTTCCATAAGGCTATAGAAGAAAGAATAAAAATCATGGAAATTAAAAAGACCACATTTTTGTTCAACAACTGTGTGTCTTTGGTATGTTTTCCTGCCATCACCTTGGCTGCAACTGCTGCTTCTGTCAAGCATAATAAAGAGAATTTGCCTCCCACCTCTTCTGCTTTGATCCATGCCTTCAAGTTGTAGCCTTTCATTCTGATTTTCTTATGAAAGAGAGCTATTTCTCTTAATGAAATTTTCTCCTCTTGATATGAGCCAGTGCCATGGATTAGCATAGAACTTCTGCATCTAATGTTCAGCAAATGACCTCTCACAGTACTGCAGTGTGCTCTGATGCTGACTCAATGCATCTGAATGCCTCAATATAATGTCTGTCTGCCAGGTGCAGCACGTAAACCGCCATACGTAGAAGGGATGAAGGGAAATGGTAATTGTCCAAGCCTCAGTACACAAATCTTAAATTCTCAGTGTGTGAACCGATGTGAGGGAGAGGCAAGTACTGTGTGGCGCAGGCTCACATAGTTGGTCGAGAGAACAGACATACATTTTTCATTGTGATGCCCTCCTGAGATGGACTCCTCTCCTTGAAAATCATTCTCTAGAACTAATAATTTAACCATCTGTATCTGCTGTATAATTCATAGTTTATATATTTTGCTGCAGGGAACTAACATGTAAATGTGAGTGAGGATCTGGGCCATAGTTCCTCATTTTTTAACTAAACAATTAAGAAAGCTGCTTCAGTCCATGCTTAATCACCTAAATAACTGAAAAAATTTCAGAGACTGTGAACACTTACCTTTTCCATTAATTAAACACAACATGTTCTTAAACAGGTTTTCTGAAAATCAGAACACTCAAGTGCACACATGGAAACCAAATATGTGTTGTAAGCTGATTATCTTTCAACTCACCTCTTAATTTATAATAAATAAATACAAATAAATGTAGTCACTAATCTGTTTTGCTGCCTTCATGACTGATATGACTAACCATGTGATTTTGCTCCTGTCCTTCCTAATGAAACTTGCCACTGTCCTATTTATTTGCTCAGTTCATTATGTTATACCTAAAATTAACCTGAAAATTCCAAGCATACATTTGGGTTACATGAAACACTTGAAAATGCTAATGCAGTAGTAATACAAAAGTGGGATGCTGTGAAGCTCAGTGAATTATTTAATGTTTATAAATTACTTTGTAATACTCAAATGAAATTAACAATAATGTTTCTTGAATTTATACTATTTTTGGATATCAGTGCTCTCAAAAAATGTGATAAAAATAAAAGAGATAGTACTATTATTTTAAGGGCAACTGAATATGGTATTCAGGAAGGAGGAACCCTATTTCAGATACAACTGTTGTACTCAAAGACAGAGGATGGCATGCATGCATGGCACCAGTGAAATCCACCATGGCCTCACAGTGCACACACTGAAATATTACCAGCCCACATTCCTATTTCAGGTTTGTTCAACAGATTTGAAAAAGTAAATTTCATCTAAATGACCTTACATGAGACTGTTTTTCTTCCCTACTGGTCTACCTTTACACTAAATACAGCTGTCTGCTCATGCTCAGCATAAAAGTCTTACTGTGTGCCCTGGATAGAAATGAAATCATGTGGATCATCAGTTCAGATCAGATCTGTGCTGTGGATGATCCAATATAGCACTACAGCTTTAGTAAGACATAATTATGAGCACAAAAAGTAGCTTTTTTAAATTGTGGATGATTTAGCTAAATGCAGTGGGACACAAATTATAAGCTGACTGATTTTATGAGCTAATCAGGATTAATATAGTAGCAACTACGAAGGCAGTGAAGTTCCTCATGTTTTTGATAAATATAAAACTTTGTCCATCTTTTAGAACTAGTAATTTGAGCATGATCTGATTTCTTTTACATCACCTATTATGTAGAAAGAAAGACTCCATACCAGATATTGCAGTATAATATACATATCAGTTGTTCACATTACTCTGAGAAACAGTGACTGGAAGCATTGAGCTGCAAAATGTGTATTGTTAATCATTGGGTCATTAACCTTAACAATGTCAATGCATTCCCCTATCAGATTCAACTAAGTGGCCGCCGGAGGTAATAGTTAAGAGAACATTTCACACAGATGAACATATTAATGCTTTATTTGGTTCTAAATGCAGTGTGAAGGATTTAGGTAGGAGCTAATATATGTGAAGAGGAAAAAGGAAGATGAAGTACAATTGAAAAAAGAAGGTTAAAACTTCCCAAAAGAAAGCAAGCAGTCCCCAGTTTTCTGCAACTGATAACTGCATACCTATGTCACTCTATTTTTAGTTATAATCATTCACATAAAACCCTGCTATTTTGAGGAGGACTTAAATCAAAGGCCTGAGGTTTCATTAGAAACCAGAGATTTTTTTTAAACATCTAATTTCCAATTTCTATAACTCATGTGAGTTCTCTGATCTGGTGTATCCACAGTGAAATGCAGATGATGAAGCTTACTTTATTTGGCTCCAGATGATAGGCTTTTACCTGAAATGTGCTCTCCCTACATCTGGCAAAACAGTTCTTATACAAGATGCAAGAAGATGCTACTACTGTCCACAAAAGTGTTTCTGCTGCACATAGCCAGTACACTTGGCCACACATGCATGAATCAAACACTGTACAAAACCTGTGTTCACTGCTCTCCTTGTATCAGAGAAGAGCCTGGAAAGATCGAACAATAGACTTCTGCCAGAGTGACTTAGTTTGCAAGCTGATCTTTGGAGACCACTGTCCAAGGAACATTACTCAGACCTAGGCTAGAACTGCCTGGCAGGCTAGAATGACTTTCCTGATGTTGTTCCTGGGTACCAACTTTTCCAGGGACCTTACGTGAGCCTTTAGTAATTTCCTCTGGGTCATTTACACATGAGCATCTGTCATTATGTGGGGCAGTTCAGAAAGCTGGTAGCACAGAATAGCCTGTTGCTATTGCCTGAAAAATATTCACATCATCAGCAGCCGTTTCCCAATTTATACTTAGGAAAATGGTTAAAATAATGCAGAGGAAATTGGATGATTGGTATTGGTGATCTGTAAATGGCCTGGAGGATTTAGAGAAAAATATTCAAACTGGTCTTTTAAAACAAATGCATCAAGATTTTTCACTGCAAGTGAAAAGTGAAGGCTCAGTTCTGGGGCTTTCACTCTTCATTTAGAAGATTAAACATACAAAATGACACATTTCAAAATCAGCTTCTATTAAGATATTAGATAGCCTAATAACTTATTTCTGTAAACATGTAGTATTCAGTCACATTTGCTATTGAAACTAGTACATTAACATTGCTTCATTTACCAACGAGCAAGGAAGAGATGCTACACTGTATATATCTGATGCTGAGGAGTGTTATCAAAAACAGAGAGAGGAATTAGATGATCTCAAAATAGGAAGTGTGATATCAACTGGTGAGTGTTTAGAGCATCAGGATGTTGATTATTCTAGTTTTCATTCCTGTCCTTTCAGTTGTGTTCCCCTAAAGGACCTGAAATTTCACTCTTCCGTTCTAATAATCTTTGCAGGCTGTTACTGTGTTCTCTTTGTTGTGACTTAGCAAAATTATACTGTTCAAAACGGCTACTGAATTTGAAATGTGGTAAATATTATTACACAAAGGATTCTTCATAGTTAATATTATGGAAAAGGTCACCTAGTAGTTTTCTTGTTTATCTCTCATACATGGATATAAATCAGTTGTAATTCCTTGTGAATATACACTGATAATTCTGCAATAGTTGGGCCTTTCTGGTAACATGTGCTTGGAAAGAAAAACTTGGCAGTGTGTTGATTCTAAGGAAGTTTTTTCATGTCCTGTTCCTTTTTGGGAATAATGATGTGGATGCTGATGAGGGAGAGTGAGCTTTTGTCGTCAATTTTAGTGAGACATTTATAATCTCTCTTGATTGTATTTAGTTTTTTTTATTGTTGCTACTTTTCTTTATTTCACTCATTCAAGCAGTCACTCTGTGAAAGCTTCTTTTAAGTACTCCAAATCTATTCTGGTAATGAAGAAATGAATGTCAAGCAAAGCAATTTTTTCTAAATTTACAACTAATTCTCTCAGACAAGATCATAACTGACTCTTTTATATGTGAAAAAAGATCAAGCTGAAACTTCCCAGTTAGATCCACTAGCATATAGTAAGGTGACATTCCTAACCATTAACATTTTGCAACAACGAACGCCACGCTTGTTTATCTGAAAATGAGAAAGCATCAGTAATAATATTTTATAGGAAAGAAGCTTCTGCAGCTGTTGCTAGGTCCAGTATGATTTAAGTTCTATTTTAGGATACATTCTTAGCCTCCTATCCAACTCTTCCTCTCCAGAGAACTAGAATTTGCCCCAAAGAAGCTAAAAGAATTTAAGAGCAACTGAACCAGTAAGATGCACATCAAGTGTCTGAAAGGAGAAAGCTAACGTAGCAGAGCTAGCTGGATATCTAGCCAGTATTGCATTCTTAAAATTTATGCAGACACCTGACATAAGATCTGTCCTATCTGGAACAAATTCTAACTTCTCTCCTCTTTCAGCATAGTTTTGATTTTTCATTTTCATTTTGTTTTCCAGAACAGCTCTGATTTTCATCAGCCTGACAGCATCATGTAGACAGTGTAACGTAGTTTTTATAGTAGACTTGAAAAATCTCTAGGTTACGCAAGGCAAATCTTTGTCCCGCTAGACACATTTTCATCTCTTTTTGCAAGAGGATGCTCAAAGTGCCTTTAAATTCCACTTGCATTGTGGAAGATATCATGCTCTAGAAGTGTATTAATAACCAGGACTGACTGTTCTGGGATGAGAGCATCTTGGTCTGGCAGTTCTTCTTTTTCTTTTGTGCTGTTGTTTATCCCTCAGTGGAAACAAGCAAGCTGTTGCAGTAGATTTAAACTTGCAATCCTACTTAGCCTTATGGATAAATCATTAGAGCTTTATTCCAAATCTGATTTTGCTGCTGCAAATCATCTTTCTGCATGCACGGCAAGTCTGACTCTTAAAGATGATCTCAGATGTGCTCCACATGGAGTACAGATACACTCAAGCAGCATAACAAATTAGGTTGTGACCGGCAAACAAATATGTGATACTGAGTAAGATGAGCAGCTATAGCTAGATCTACACCATACTACCAAAAATGAGGCAGTGATAGCCAAGATAAAGCTTATGGGTTGATATAGAAACATAGCTGCATGCTGTTGGCCATATTTTAATGGCTGTTGAGAAACAGAGCTTGTTACCTTAAACACTGGTGCAGATACTTAGTGCTTTTGGGTGTTGATTAGTATCTCCTCATGATACTGTATTGTATCTCAAGTAATCTGCAGCTTCAGGGTCCTTACATTTTAATTTATTCTGTAGCATAAGCATGTCTTGCATGTTCGTAACCAGGAAAATAAAAATATTTACAATTGTGCACTCTTATAGGCATTGCTTTTGTCATGGTGGAAGTATAAAATACATTTTAACAATCAGTGATTAATCCATTAAAGTGTCTGCCTAAAATGATTTTTTTTCATCAACATTTAAATAACTTGCATATTCTTCAACTATCCTTTTCATTGTTGATGTTTTTTTGTCCCTGTTTTTCTAGTAAGCAAACAATTCTGATTGTAGTTTTGCTTTCTCAATATGGATATTTATATAGATAATGATCTAGGAATGACACTGTAATACTTAGCTGCTAATCTGATGTGTTGTAGATTAATCCCAACTGCTTGAGAATATGGACTGACAGTTTTATACTCTAGATAGGTAGTTATTTTATGCATTTCCTTAACCTTAATTACATAGGATTCAACTTTCTAGACAATGAGTAAAGTACTCAGGAAAATAAGTTGATAAATCAAGAATATTACTGCAATGTTTCTATAATTATAAAGAAAAAACAAAGTTGTAGGCTACACACCTAGGGTGAAAGTGTATTTTTTAAAAATCTTTCTTTCACCCACAGTTACTTTCTTTTCCAATAACGCTCAGGAAATACAGGCATTTCATTTTCTTTTGCTTAAGTTAGCACTTTCTTCATTGAAGGCCCTCAAGGGAAGTGGAAACTGAAATATGAAATGCGATTTATGCTTGCCTTGTAAAATGCCAAGGAAACTGCTTTAAGACCGTAATAACCCTCTCTGCTCATTCCATGAACATGCCTATGGAAAATGTTAATTTAATCAACAAATTATAGCTTAACACAAAGCAAGAAGTGTGGAAATACTAGCAGAGGAGGAGGAAAGGTCTTTCATAATTTTTATGATTAATCATGAATTTGAGACTTTTTATTATTCTTGCATAAATGAAGACCTTCTGCTAAATGGATTATGTAGCACTTCCCATTCATTTTATTTCCTGTTTCAAAACTACATACATGCCCCATGAAAATTTATTTGAACTCACTTATGTTGACATGAATCCATTTTAGTGAAGCTGTAGATTGTTTTGGCTTGGGTTTGGTTTTTTTTGCTTGTCAGAGATGTTGTTTGAGTGGGAGACCAAACAAAGAGCAAGTACTTTCAGAGGAAGCCCTGCAGTTTTCACGCTGGTTTCTACCAGTGCTTTTAGCCCATGGATACTGAACATGGGATGCCTCATACAGTCTAAGTGTTCACTGCCTAATGCTGAAGTCATGAAGTTAGAAACAGGAATATTGGGGTAAAAAGGAACAGAAATAGGTTTCTACAAGTTAGCTTAAATATCGATTTGCAGTAGGGCAATATTACATTTTTCAAAAGCATATATTAACTGATTAAATTACCTGCAAATGGAGTGTTAATAGTATTCATAATACGATTCAACACAATTGCATTAGCAAGAAAATCTGTCAGATCTATTGAAACTATGTCATTTGGGCATTAATCCTAAAGATAATGTATGGAATTCTGCTCTCTTTTTTTTTTTTTTCAGCTTATATATGGAGTAACTCCAGTGACACAGACTGGCTCTATCTTTATGTGACTGAACAGTGAATTTCTCTCATTATTATTTAATGAAATCTTTCTGAAAATACCTGTCAGTGAGGCATGCTTGGCAAACCATCCTTTTGGTTGATAATAACTCAAAAGACAAAATACTGGATCTCAGCTCTGCAGCTTGATATATACATGAAGGATGGTTATGGATGGAAAGACAGTGGATTAGAGTCAGTTTTATATGACCCTAATGCTTAATTCAAGTAATACTTATTTCACTCTATTTAATATCTACCCACAGAAAATCTCCAGTTAAAAACTTTATACCCACAGTAGGTGTAATTCCCAGAATCAAAAGCACAAAGTTTAATCTTACAGTTTAAATCAGTTTAGGAATCCTTAAAGTATCAAATCAGCTTGTGCTTTAGCTGGACTCTCTCCAACACGAGAATAAGAATGGCATGAAATGTTGTTCTGTCCTTTGCCTTTATATTTACACTTTCTCCTCTTCCTATGAAGCTGTCCTGAAGAAATCCCTTTGCTGTGTTTATGCTTCCTCTGGTCTGGGTATCTTATCACTTAACGCAATGAACATTGTTGTCTCATTATAAAAATTTTAACAGTTGAAAAAGTAAATGGCACAATTATCATCCTGCCTTTAAAATATATGGATTTTAACTTAGCAACTGGAAGGAAAGCAAGAGTGTAGTTTCTAATAATTAATTACTTTCATTTCAAAAACACGTTAAGAAATGTCAGCCAAAATGGTCAATTATTGAGATGAGATGAAAATGAAAAAAATGATGTTCTGATCACAAGCAAACTATTTTCCCAATTCAGGGACATACTGTTTACAGTCAGCAGTGAGTTAGCTCTTGTGAGAACTTCAGACATTAGTTCTTGTGGAAAACGAATTTCAATTCATACGCTAAAGTCAGGTCAAAGTCCACCTGACTCCTTTGATGCATGAGCTGCTGCCTTGATTGACAAAATGCAAATATAACTAGGTACTTTTGGAATGAAAATCATGATTTACTGCAGCTGGAGATCTTTATTTGAATTGTAAAGAACTCGTGCTCTCTATAATTGGATAGCAATAGAAGCACCATAAGAAGAGGATCCTATTACAAAGTCCATGTCTGCTACACAAAAGGAGATGGAATCAAATACTCTGACTTTTACTATGTTTAGCATTTAGGCTAGAGGGCTGGGAGAAAAGAGAAGATAGAATAAATCAATAAATACTATTAGTTTCCAAAAAGAAATATTCAGACCCAGGATAGGTATGTACCCTGCCTCACTCAAGAAAAGGAACCTACAACAGCGTTAGAAGGGTAGGAAAGGGTCAGAGGAACTATGGGGCTAAGTGTGGGGAGGCAAGTGGTAAAGTGGCCAAGGGAGTAATATCTAGTGGGCCTAAATGTATAGCTTTACACAGACAATAACAGATATTGTTTTAGCGTACCCTGGAGGCTGTTGCTGACAGAAAAACTCCAGTACACGACAGCATTACACACTGGAAGCTCTTGATCATCAAATATTTATTCTAATAGTATTGAAGGTGTATAGCCAGCAGCATTAATAATTAGTAGTTTTCCAATTTCCACATTTTCATTACAAGTAATGCTAATTCATTTTTGTAATGCATATTAAGATAAATTGCCTATCACATGAATCATTTTTATTAGCATCATGCTGAAGGGACAGAATAAATCTGTGTTTTGCAATGCAAAGAAAGACTCTCTTCCCAAGAGAGTTAACAGACAGAGGACAGACAGGCTTAGGATGACCAAGCAACTAAAGTAGCAGTCTGATGTCCTATTTGGTGACAGGAGAAGATGGGGAAATGGGAAAAGGAGAGGGAACAGACAGTAGAAATTATATGAAATGGAGAACTGGAAAGGACATGGAGAACTGGAAAGGCATGATCCCAGTGTGAAAATACAGGGAGGGACAGAGCAGGAAGGATCAGGAAAACAGCTATTCAGCTCAGGACATGGAAAATCTGAAAAAAATGTAGGCCTTTCTACAAAGAGTTATAGGTTCCTACATTGTCTGTTACCCTCCTGCTCTCTGCTAGGCTACGCTCACATTAAATTTTCTATGTAGTTTTTCGCCAACTAAGATATATATTGACTACTTCATGTTATCCATGAAATTATTTAACTGGGAAAATTTATGGGTTTTTATCCTGAAAGAAACCCCAAAAGAATGCATACCTCACTATAAATTATCTAATTAATATGCTCTGTAATCTGATTTTCTTATGACAATGAAGATTCACTACTTGTAATGCATGTCTGTGCACACAGTATTTCTATGCAGAGCAAACATTTATGAGCTATATATTTCAAATGTTCATACCTGTGAAGATCTGAAAGTACAGAATGGGATAGTTTGCTTTGTTTTTCAGGAGGACTTTGTAGCTTCAAGATCTCCCTGATGCTACGGTCAAATTGTGATCAATATTAATTTAAAGGTAACTCAGGTGCACATACATTCTACTGAAGAAACAGTTATTATAGTGTTGTGTTTAAAGCATATCTTTAGTTTCTTTAAATAACAAGCTCTGCGGTGAACTAATTGTATTTCTCTAGTAATTTCCATTTCATTACCATTAGTTTGAGAATTCTTTTTCTTCTACAATATGTTACTCCTTCTTCTTGTCCCAGTTGAGCTCCTTCGATTATGTAACTGATGAAAAGTGTAGAGGAAACGTGATTTTGTTTATTGTATGCTGCATTTTTTAAATTAAGCAAGCAAGCTGGTGGTGCCCTGAAGCAGCTCAAAATAAGTGTAAAAAAATGACTGTTACGTTGTGCTAACTTGGGCCCATCCTTGTACTGACCAGACACTTCTTAATATTTTTGATGTCTAAAGAGAATTATATGTTTTTCTCCCTCATTTTTCCTTGGAAAGGAGGAATTTTTTCCATTTATAAGATAAAAAAAAGAAATAAATAAAATTATGCATTTTCCCTATAGAACAATTAAGGAAAATGAGGAACTACGTATATGATTCAACACTAGTAAGTGGCATGTAACGTGAGGTATTTGCCTGAGGTATTTGCATGTATCCAAAGTTAACAGCTGGAAGTTGTGTCTAGTCTGGCTTCAGCTTCCTGGAATCTACAATCGTTTTGCATTTTTCTTAACTTGCTGAAGGAAACGTGTTTTCCCTCGCATGAAAGGCACAGCAAGCTTTTGTTATTTGACAAACATGTCCCACAGTTCTGAACGGGACTCAATTTCTGAAATTATTTTTGATCCACACATCCTTAGAATGTGTCCCTAGTGCTTTTGTTTATGTACCTATTTCTTTATTCATTGTCGCTAGCAAAGAACCTAAACCTTTCTGTCAAATGACCCCCAGCTTCACCAGGGGATTCCATGACAGCTCCCATTACTACTAGGGAACTTTTCAACAACAGTTCTCTGCTTGCTTTTGTCCATTTCTTGTTTTCTTCTTCCAGCTGCCATTTTTTGTCATACCCTGCTGATCACACCACAGGTTCTCATGACAATTCTTAGAAGTGCAGCTATACAAGTAGAGGTTGCTACACTGAAACTCGAGAACACAGTCTCCTTTGCAGCAAGACATTTGTGTTGCTGTGTCCTCCAGAGGATAGATGTCAGTACTTGTACTGAAACTCAGGCTTTACAGTTGTGGAGCAGTAGGGAGCGGGGCTATGGTTTCACAGGTCATAGAAAAAAATAATAGTATACCTAGCAAGTGAGTTAGTCCATTCTTCAGCAACTTATTTATTCCCTGGTATAGCTATTCCACTCCTTGAAGCAGAAGAAATATAAATGTTTAAGGTAACAGATGTTCTACCAAAACAATTGGAATTTCTTTTAGACTCTTACTATACCAATATTGTTATTAGTATCAGTCTTAATTGCTTTGCATAAGCCTTGATTTCTTGTATAGCCTTAAGAGCGTTAATGAAAGATCAGTGCATAAGAAAGAGATGTACAATGGATTAAAAGCATATTGTTTACCTATGCTGTTTGTAGTCCTTAGATAACAGAGGGTAGCTGGTGAGTTACCCCAGCATAAAGGCACTGATGTCAAATTTAAATGACATTGAGGAAGATGTGTAAAAAAACCTCTTGCTTTGTATCTAGTGTGAAAATGGAGGGGTGGGTAGTCTGAGGCAAGGCAGGATATAAAACCGATAGTAGAATTCCTTAACAAATGTTTAAAGTGACTTTTTCAGCAAAGAATATAAAGAAATGTCGATAGGAAAAACGAATGATCAATAATAGTGCAAAGTTGAGAGCTGATACCCTGTTCAAATCACAAGTCTTACAGGAATAAGCTAAAGTAAATGACTTTTAAAGGCTAGTACAGAAAACTTGCTTCAGGTAAGCAAAGGATCAAGCCACACATCATGGAGGGAATGATGCAATCAAAGCAAAGTGCCAAAACTAACAACTTGAATAGTGATGTCTGCATGGATTGAGAACCCAGGTGGGTGGGGCAGTTGATTAGCATCAAGGTGAAGAGGCAACCACACTTCTTGTGTATTTATTTTTAACTCTCAGTGATGATATAGTAGTCAGATACCAGCAAAATTTGTCAAAGTCTGACATAGGAATGACAACCTGATGAATAGAAAATGTGTGAATTTTCTAAATTCCAAGTTATTCCCTTATTTAAAAACATGTGTTTCTTCACAGGGCACTGTCATGATTCTGAGTCTAGCTAGTTTTGCAGGATTCAAGTTCCAAAGCCCTCCATTTTCACAGCATATGTGTATGACAAAAATTTTTGTAATGGTTATGTGGTGGGAGGTCAAAAAGGAAGATCATCTAAGCCATAAAATACAGGGCACTCTGTGAATCAGGGTAATTAAGTTATACAGAAATTGTATTATGTTTGATTACATTTAGCAGTAGTGAAAATAGGCTTAATTAATTGTGTGATCAAAATATGGACTTTTCTGAAGGAGCACAATACACAATGCATTAAGAAGAAATGGAATGCTGAGTAAAAAATGAAGTAACAGCTCAATAAGTTTTAGGGTTTGTAAACTGTTTTAGCTGTGTTAATTCCGTGACCCAATAGGTTAATTTCCACTAACAGAGAAGGAAAATTACTGCAAGTAATGAAACTACTGGATTATATTTTAATATAACTAATATAGAGACCAGCAAAAACAAGTTCTGCATTTTATCTGGAAACCTCTGGACTCAGATTTACAGAATCCAGTCCAACTTTTGTCAAGGCCTCTAGCTCATCTGTCCTCAATAAACATCCAAAACGCTGAATGAATAAGATTCAATTCCTACTATTCAACATTTTTATAGGAAAAAAAACATAAAATTCTTGGCTGTAATAAATGGTCTCCTCCATCCATCATAACTGTTAGGGGAAAAATTGGTCTTAGGCACTTTCAGATTTTTTTAGCAGTTTTCAGGTCTCAGGGTTTCAGTTATAGATTTTTTTCCCCATCATGGACATACCTAATTAATCAACCACACATTGTAATTTTGGTTCAAAAGTGTTCCCACTAATTTTTCATTTGCTAAGAGGTAATTCTTTCAATGCTATTTCCAAACTAGAGCTTAACAATGTGCTGTTCATGTGGAAGAAACTTCAGCTTCTTGTAAAGACAGAGACTTTCTCAAGGACTGTAGACCATGCAATTACTTTGCAAACTAAGCAGTATTGCAATTTGGCTTTTTTTAGAATTGTTTTAACAAATGGTAATATGATTTTGCCACCACTGAAACCTACTGTGGCATTTATACTTATAAACTGATTCACTCCCTGTTTACCTCCAGGATTCTAGCTTCTAGATTATTGTACTATAAATACATCATTTAATTCCCAGGGTCTAGTATGGCGGCAGCCAGTTAGTTTCACTTGATAGGAAAATCAGGTATAGGACAAATGAGAGGTGTATTCAAAAGGGGAAACAAAAAAAAAATATTTTCTTTTTAAATCTGAGAGAAAAAACACATTTCCACCTCAAAAAAAAAAAGTGTATGATTTTTTAATAGATAAGTTTTAAATTGATGTCACTATTTGGGCTAAGGAATAGAAGAGTGATTCGATTTAAAAATGAGAGATTCGCGTGTACATCGTCCTGAATCCTGCAGCGTGGCAGTGTATGGTTGGTGGGATTCTGTATGAACCCAGGGTGATGGGATCATGGTGAGCATGAATATGCATCAGAAAAGAAAGCATGGGGTTGAAGCAGAATCAGCCACAAAAGTCTCACTCAGTGTAGTTGTAGTTATAAGAAAGGAAGAGAGTACTCTTACTATTCCATGTAGAAAAAAGAGGGTTTTATGGGAGGTGGGAGAAGGATAAAGGCCTTCTGATTCAGCAGCTAGACTACCTGAGGTAAGTTTTGTTTTCAAAAGGCTCAGTAATTTGCTCCTCACTCTGAAAATGGAGAGCTGCTTGCGCAGGCAGCATTCTTGCTAAGCAATGATGAAATCACTCTTTTCTTCTTGGGATGGTGGCTTCTTGGGGAACAGCTTCTATGAAAGCAATAGCTCCTGGTAACTCCTATGCCACTAGCTGTTGCTGCCCACCTAAGTCTCATCTTGCCCAGTGCTAGACTGCTTTGGCAGTAAACAGGGACAGATATTGACTTGCCTGAACTTCAGTGGAGCTGAGAGTTCATACGGGATACTCTCAGCACCTCACTTTCAGAAACACTGCATTTTTACTGCCATCCAGCAGTCTCCATGGCAACCCTTACTGCAACACAGTCTGTTATGCAATGCATATATGCAGCATGTTTTCTTTACCTCCTGCTTTTAAATACCTTACTTGTTTTGAGGTGTTTGTTGGGTTTGATTTTTTTTTTCCTACAGAAATAATGGCTTTAATACAGATACTGACCGTGCTGTGTTGCCAGATGAACACTTGGGTAGCTTTCCAGTAGTCCTTTCTGGGTCTAAATCACACACTAATGAACAAGCATCTTTTTCATACACTGTTTCCTGAGGTTACTTTCTAAATGCTTATTGGTAGTTCTAATGATACAGCCCTGGTGTTTGCACTGCTAAATCTACATACAAACGAAGGCCAATTAGGATGTATGCAGTCATCCATGATCTTTTTTGGAGTCACTGTGCAATATTTATGCTTCTGTATGCTTCATCTGTTCTGAATTAGATGGCTCTTTCTGATGGAGCCCTCTTGACAGCATTGTGTAGAGGGTAAAGCTATTATTGTGCAGTTTATTCAGGAGAGCATGAATTTTGCAATACTGTTACCAACTTCAAATCTGTATGAACAGTATCTGCATGAGTACAGCTTATCTGGTACCCATGATGCACTGTCAAGGATTAAAAGAATATCATTGGGCTGCCTAAAGCAACCAACATCTGCTTTTGGACACCTCATATTAACAGTGACATTGCCCACAGGAAATTGCTTTTTTTGGTTTTTTTACTGGTGCAACTTTGTCTCTCTGGTTCCTAAGAATTGTTTCTGCAAGAGCAGTAAAGAAGAAAAAGAAGAAGGAAAAAAGAAGGAGTAGAGGAAAAGGAAAAGGAAAAGGAAAAGGAAAAGGAAAAGGAAAAGGAAAAGACGGAGTAGAATAAGAAGGTGGCAAAGAAGAAGAAGAAGAAGGCATTAAGGAAGAAGAAGGAGAAGAAGAAGAAGAAGAGGAGGAGAAAGTCCTTGGAAAGCAAGTGAAAAGTTACATTGATGTTACCACACTGCTTCCAATAGCACATTCAAAGGAACTCAATCAAGCAGTGTAGACCTAGCATTTAACCTAGCCTGACCTTGAAACCAGTCCATCTCTTCCCGTCTCTGATCTCTTGATCCTGTCTGAGTGTTGACAATATTGTTTCCAGGAACATATAAAGGAGAAAGATCAACAAATGGACAGTGACAATCAAGAACTTAAAAGAACTGGATATTCCCAAGCTCACTTTGTTTGTGATGTAAAGTAAAACACAGCCTGTCTCATGTAGTGCTCCAATGGAAAAATTAGTTTTGAGTGCTTTACACCAAAAAATTTGCATGAGGATAAAATTCATTGAAGCACATGAAGCATTCAGCTAACAGAGTCATCAGTAAACCAGCTTGAAAATAGTTTTACATTACAAAAAGGCATTAACATTTATTAATATTTTTAAATAGTACAAGGGTTTTTTTTGTGAAATTTGCAAAGAAAGAAAAATTTTTTGCAGTTTAATCAAAGTGAACAGTAAAAGTAGCAGGAGTCTTTTCATGAAGTAGTTCTATGGAGAGAGGAATCTGGAAAACTGAAAATTCTGCAGCTGAAGTAAGACTGGAACAAATATTTTCTGTTCCTGGATTATCTAAAAGATGCCAAATTCTACATCTGTACATTAAAAAAAAAAACTAAATGAGTTTGTTTTTTCTAAAAGAGTGTCTTAAAAGCTTACATTTGTCAGGAAATCTTATAGATATGAGTTCCCATCTGATGCTGAAACTTAGGGTTATACATGAATGCAGTCTGGCAATACGCATCACAGAACCACCCCATCTTCCATTGTTTCCAGAGAGTGGTGGTAAACAGCTCCTTTTCAAATAGGCAGCCTGTCACAAACAGGGTCTGCCAAGAATTGATATTGGGCTCAATGCTGTTTAATATCTTTGGAAGCAATGATGAGATCAGGTGTTCCCTGATGAAGTTTGCTGATGCTACTAAAGTGAGTGGGGAAATGGATATCCTGCAGGAAGACCTGGACAGGCTTGAAGAGTGGGCTAGGCTAACAAGGACCTTTTGAAGTTCAGTAAGGACAAGAGTAAGGTATTGCACCTGGTAAAACATAATCCATGAGTGCAACACAGACAAAGATCTACCTGGCTGGAAAGCAGCTCTGTGGAAAGGGACCTTGGGTTCCTGGTGGGCAAGTTCAGGATGAGCGAGGAGTGTGTTGCTGCTGACAAAGAAAGCCAACATCAAGAAGCACACCATCCAGCAGAGATAGAGAAGTCATTACCCCACTCTGCTCAGCACTTACCATGACATTCCTTGAACAGCGTGTACAGTTTTATTTCAGTTTGCAAATAATATGCAGACAGGCTGAAGAGGGTCCAGAGAAGGGCCAGAAAGATGATCAAAAGACTGGGAAGCCTGAAGAATGAGGAAGGGCTGGTTTGATCACCCTTGAGTAAAGAAGGCTCAAAGGAGACCTTATCACCAAACTCCAGTATTTAAAGGGTCACTACAAAGTAGATGGAGCTTCCCTTTTCTCAAGCAATCACACAGAAAAGATGACTTACCCAGCATCAGACACTTTTAAGATTCAGCTGGACAGGGTATTGGGCCATCTTTTCTAGACTGTGCTTTTGCCAAGAAAGGTTGGACAAGATGATCCTTGAGGTCCCTTTCAACAAGGTATTCTGTGGTTCCATAACTTTATGATTCTACAGCCTGAATTAGGAACTCATATCTTGAGTGCCATGGGTACTGCTAAACCCATTCTTACACAAACAAAGGAACCTAATTCTTCCGAGTTACAAGATAAAGAAAGTTAATTTTGCTCTTGGTTTTTTTTGTTTCTACCCTAAAAGATAAAAGATCTCTGTATAAACCATATATTGGAGAACATAATATGGGAAAAGGTAAACTAGACAGAAAAGAATAAAGCCAGAAGACAGATAAAGCATAATAATTTAACATTCATAGAAATATGACTAACACCAGCTCCTTTTGTTTCTTTTCCCGAAAAGTCATTTTGTGCCTTATCATAGTAAAGTAACATAAGTGTTTGATACACTGCGAAGTCCCCTGATTGTCTACACAAAATAAATTTTATTTGTTACCAGAATTTCTTTTGCAATGAGCCAGTCTGTTTCTTATCAAAATGAAGATTGAGTGTAGTTCTCAGGTAGAGCACTTGGGAGCATAGCTGTACCAATAAAAACATTACTGTCCTAAATGGTCTTACACCCTCAGTTGGGCAGACTGTGGCACAGCCTTCACATTATTCCATGTATTTGAACTGGAAAAACAACCAAAAACTCTGTTTTACTAGAAACAGTCTAGCGGAAAAGTCAAATGAGAACTAGGCAATATAGTAAATGAGTAACTCAGATTAAATTGAGGTAATTAGCTCAGGTTAAGCTGACCAGATTTCAAGATGCTCCCAACTCTATTGATTTGATTTCCATGTAATATAAATGGAAGCTTAGACAGCTGCAGTGCCTGCAGATATTAGCATGTACATATTTAAAGTTTGGCATCATTACCTTGGAGCTGATTTCCATCTAGTCACTCTCCTCTGTAGAGCAAAGGATCTCCACTGTATGCTTGTAAACCACTCTGCACCTCCTGGTGAGAAGCCCTGGGTGGTCCCTGCATGTGTATATGACTCTATGGCCCCTGGTGATAGAAAAGCTTTGTCATGAAGACTTTGAACAGTTTCAACCTATAATTGTTCTTTCCCTCACCCTCATTTAAATTCTCATAATGAGAAATTTTGCTTCCTTTTCTATTCTTCAATGGTTTCCTATGAAAAATTGAGAAGTCTTATTGTGGTATGACTGGGTTTGACCTACAATAACAAAACGAGCACCTAAAGATATAGAAGGAGATCTGTGATCTTTAACTTTGCTCCAAAAATGGAAATAAGTTTTCTCTCACACTAAGTCACCTTTCTTTAGGTAGGAGACAGCTTACTCTGCAAACCAAGGGTCATTAAACTCATTATCACCTTGTACTTTATATCAGCTTAACACCTTGGACTGCTTTCACCTACAAAGCAGTCTAAATATTTTCTAAGAGCAAAGAAAATAAAGAATAAAAGAAATAGAATGAAATGTCTTCAAACTGAACATTACGAAACAGAATATACCACAATGCACGTATAATATTTCCTGAGGTGGAAGAAGAATAAAAATTAACTGCAAATGATGTATTTTATTCTTCTTGAGTCTTAATCCAAGGGTGTATTTAGACCAATGCTAGTAAAGGGAAAAAAAGGGGAAATGTTTGGTGAAGAAAGTTTATCACTTCATTTAAGTAGTAGTAGGCTTGCTCCTACTGAATGATTTGCTACACCCTTTAAGCCTTCTTCTCTAGTTAAAGAACAGAGAAAGGCTTTTTAAGGGTATGATTCAAAGCACTTATAGCATATTTTTGCTTTGAACTGCTGTGTAAAAGAGCATGACTATCTGAGCTGGATGTCACTGGATAGTACAAGGATGCCCCAGTGACAGCATGAAGTAAAACTTCCTCACAGATAAATGACACAAACTCTTATCCAATTTTACTTAGTTGAGTGGCTAAAGTATTAAATTACAACATTGTTGGATATCTGCCCTGTGTGGTGCCATATATTTATTCTTTTGTTTCAAGTCAGAGAGTGTAGTTGTTGCAGATGAATGAGAAGTCTTTGAGTTTTAATGCCAGAGGCTAAAGAGATTTTGCCTCAGGATAAAATACAGGAATTATTTAAGAACTGAAAAGCATTTTAAATTTCATAACAATCATAAATAAATTAAAACAACCTAATTAAAAAATAATAAAATTGGTTCTGCAAGAAAAGCTTGACTGTGGAAAATGTTCTGGTCATATGAACCATTCAAGTTTTCCCACCCCAGTGCACGCTTTACAGATGATATCTATATCTTTTCTGGTTGTGTTAACATGGTGACTTTGTTTTGCATCTTCTTCTCTCAAGAAATGTCACAGTCATCTAGTTCAGTTTGATATATGTGTGTGCTATACTCCATTGATTCACTTTTCTCTTTCTGGAAGTGAACTACAATCAAAACCAATGACTAACAAGCAAAAAGCTCAGGATTGCCTTCTGTTTCTCAGGATCGTCTTCTGTTTCTCAGGATCTTGCCCTCTGAATGCATACACCACTCCAGGCATTTGCTTCTGTTGTCTCATGCAACTATTTCTCCATTAATCATAATTATCTGCTCCAAACTCTGTTTCTGACTTCATCTCTTCTAGGCGCTTATTTACTCTGTCTTACTGAGATATAGAGTTTCACCCTGTGTTCGGTTCATTACTCAGAACACATTACTACTCTAGCAATAAATGTAAAATGATGTATTGTTGATCACACGGTATAATAAACTCCAGGTATCTGGTGGCTGAATCCGGAGTGAGTCACAGTTCTTTCTAAACCAATGTATTTGGCCATTTCTTATAAATTGCATCTCACATTATCCTACAATTTATTTGCTTTCTGTCATGTATTTCTCATGTATCTACTGCTTACTTACATTCCGTCATCACACTTATTGCATGTTCTTTCCCAGATATTAAAGCTCTCATCCTTGAGATCACCCACATACCATCTGTGAATCGTCTGAATTTGGTGCTGCTTTCATAGTGATAATGTGCACCCAGCAGCAGCTACACCATAAACTTCCTACTTTTGTGTATTTGACCCAATGTTAGAAAAAGAATCATCTTGTCTTTCACACGCAGATGGATTTTACCTATCCATAGTTACAACTTAAGTGGCCCATTTCACACTCAAGTTAACCTAGGAACAGAACAGTAGTTATAAAGACAGAGCAGAAATGCAACGTTTTAATATGTAACTAAAAAGTCACTGCTGGCAGTCCAGGTTTTAAAATTCTGGCATACTAGTGGTTGCATAAGTTTAAAGCTCATTGACTTCTCATTTGTTAATTTTTTTGTGTGCGCTCACATGTGAAGTGCTTTTTTATTTTCCAGTACTTCTATCTCATTCTAGAATTTCCAGTAACCTCCACTGGAAATAAATACATAGCCACATGGATACATATATGTGTGTGTATATCAACAAGTATTTTTTATGGACGGTCATTCCTGAAGAAAACAGAAAATAGCAAAGAGACAAACAAAACTCAGAAAAAGACATATTAGAAGATTAAGTACAAAGAAACTGGATGGCATTTTTAAAAGATGAGATGTACTCTCTACTTTACTGAAAAACTAAAAGAATCATAGAATCATAGAATAACAAGGTTGGAAGAGACCCACCAGATCATCGAGTCCAATCATTCCTATCAAACACTAAACTATGTCCCTCAGCACGTCGTCCACCTGTGCCTTAAACACCTTAAACAGGGAAGGTGACTCAACCACCTCCCTGGGCAGCCTCTTCCAGTGCCCAATGACCCTTTCTGTAAAGAATTTTTTCCTAATGTCCAGCCTAAATCTCCCCTGGCGGAGCTTGAGGCCATTCCCTCTTGTCCTGTCCCCTCTCACTTGGGAGAAGAGGCCAGCACCCTCTTCTCCACAACCTCCTTTCAGGTAGTTGTAGAGAGCAATGAGGTCTCCCCTCAGCCTCCTCTTCTCCAGGCTGAACACCCCCAGCTCTCTCAGCCGTTCCTCATAAGGCCTGTTCTCCAGCCCCCTCACCAGCTCCGTTGCTCTTCTCTGGACTCGCTCCAGAGCCTCAACATCCTTCTTGTGGTGAGGGGCCCAGAACTGAACACAGGATTCGAGGAGCGGTCTCACCAGTGCCGAGTCCAGAGGGAGAAGAACCTCCCTGGACCTGCTGGTCACGCCGTTTCTGATCCAAGCCAAGATGTCATTGGCCTTCTTGGCCACCTGGGCAAACTGCTGGCTCATATTCAGTCGGCTGTCAACCAACACCCCCAGGTCTTTCACACAATGAAATCTGAATAGTTCCAAACATGTAAACCTCAGCAGATCTAAGATATCATGAAATCTTACATTCTGCACATATCCACAGCGAAAATATGGTGGGAAAGAAGTGAGGGAATGACCTTTCAATGGTCTGAAGAACAAGAAACTGACTTCAATGCAAGTCTCCTTCTCGTGGAGGTGAGCCTGGGAACTCTATAGCAAAAGCATGCTTTTCTGAAGGATTTTCTTGGCACCAGCTCTCCATGAGACAAACACGTGCAAGAGACTAGTAAGAAATACATTTACTGTAAAATAATATCCTCCATGGTAATTACAACTCTATCTTTGAGGAAGAAGCTAGATATACCTGCTGACAAAAGTGTACATAGACTCATAAAAGTTGATATCACTGATGAATAATTCTCTCGTGTGATACCTACTCCTTCAAATTAAAAGTAAGCACTTTATTTGAAGGTATAGAGTATTCTTAAGATTATAATTTTTCTTATATACCGAGTATTCTGCCCCTTAGGCTGTTTTTTATGCTATTTTTTTGTTATTAGTTTCATAGTTGGTATTTTTAAAAGCCATGTTATCATATGTGTGGTTAACTATCTCCATATATACATATAACATATATTTAATTCACGTAATTTACATAGTACTTAGTGCACACACTAACTTCTCCATCAAAAGCTCACTCCAGCATTATTGGAAAAACACCTACAAAAAAAAAAATAATGCTTTAGCTCTTCAGCCCCCTTTGATCTGCAGTTAATCCCATTATAATATATTTTTACTGGGAAAATACCCAGTGATTAATACAATAACTCCCTAATGTCGTATTCCCTAACAAAATTCCCACTTCATCATTTCTCTGAAATAATCACAGTCTTCTAATGTGTAGGTATACTACCCAGCTAGGGCATGGTTTTTTGGCTGGATTTCTCTTTTTTTCTTTCTTTCATTTCTTACAGGCAGAGAGATGGAAGGCTGACAAGGAGCCAACAATAAATCATTCATTTTCAATATTATGTTTTGACCAATCTTTGGAACTGAGGAAATTATTGCAGGCTTTGGATGTGGTCTAAATTATGCCACAGGCTATGCTTCCCTCAGTGACCATACAACACCTGAGAACTGCACATTCTTGCCATTATTTTCTTATTACTCCGATAATCCCATTTTTTCCAGTATTCCCAGCTGGAAGTTGATAGCCAGAAGGGCGCAAAAGGGCAGGAGATAAGATCAGAATTCCAGACTTTGATTTTACATGAATTATTTAGATCTGTGCTTTCTCCAGTCCTGTTAGTAAAGCCATAGAAATTTCTAATTAATTTCTAACAGGACCACAAGAGGGTGTTTCACTGAGTTATTTTGAAAGTCCATTCAATAGATATTTTCTGTCACATCTGGAAAACCTTGTCAATGGAGATTCCTTCTTCCCATTCTTTTGGCACAAGTTTCCTCTGGGACAGGATTGGGACAGGAATGCCACAAGGAAAGCAGTGACTTGTGCTGTCATTGACCTTTAGGAAACTGCACCTCTGGAAAGCCAATAACAAAACCTATAGCAGCAAAAATCAGGCTTCCCAAGAAGCTTTAAGAAACTTAGTGACATTGATCTTATCAAATCCATGTGGAAGAGATAAGAGCAGCCTGAGCCACTGTGCTGCCTCCAACAGCAAGACAGGGTATGGGAAAATTATTCCTAGCAATGAACCCTCTGATTGTGAGAAGCTGATTTGTTTTATTTTTTTTTCATTATACATTAACCCCCTTTTTTCAGGTAGTGATACTCGTGCTGAAATGCATGCGTGACACTCTTAAACACACGTGAATGAGCTTCATTTATAAAGTAGATGCCAGGTTTTACCAGGCAGATCCTCTACTATTCCTCTCAGCTCCTGTTAACTAGTCTTAGCCTGAGTCAGTGTTTATAATGCCCAGCTGCTGGATTTGTTATGCCTATGATTTTTATACCGTGGAAACATTCAGTAAAAGAGGGTTTTCCCTGCATAGGTACTTACAGATAATCGTAAATTGTCTTCCTGTCTTCTTGTGAAGCAGATTAAGTAGACTGAGCTCATGTGATCTCTGTCTGTGAGGCATATGTTCAAGAATACAGGACAGCTTTATACAACTTCTCAGAAATGTCTCGATTTTTTACAAGATTAGACACCAGAACTGGGCATGGTATTCCAGTAAGGGCTAAACGATATTTTCTGCAGACATATGCCACTTCTTCCTCGACTCCCGTGGGTGCCCATTCAAATCGTGCACTCACATCACACACGGCACTTCCATTCAGCCAAGGTGCTTTAGATGAGGTTCTACGAAATACCAGTAAATGCATTTAACAGATTGCACCTCTACTGCATAGAGCTGAATGGAATCTCTTATTTACTAATTAGTTTTATACTAATACATTTATTCATAAACACTAAAGTCACAGTAGCACAGAGGTACTGCAGTTCTTCCCTCCCCCTTCATGTACACAACATGCTAACATAGACGCTGCTCTATGGAATTCAGGTTAAGGAGGGAGATGGGGAGGCAGCACTCTATGCCTGTCATAGGTTTTGCATTTTCCTTGCTGTGTGGGCAATTTGAACCACTGTTTGACTCCTGGCTGCATAAAAGTGATGTTATTTGTGGTTGGAAAAGGACATGTGGTTGGAAGCTCTCTACTCTACAGCAGAAGAAAGTGACTCTCTTGCAAAAGAATAGGCTAAGAATTGAACTGGTTACATTCCTTTCATCTCACTCATCTAACTCTGCTGCTCACCACTTCCTATGAGAGATGTAATTACTTTGATTCTTGCTTCAGGCCACTACTGCTCTTTCAGTGCTACTCTGCAGCTGTTGAACTCCTACTGCACTTGCCCTATTATAATTCTTTTTTTTTTTTAAATACCAGCAATAACTAGCTTATTATGTTAACGCTGATTTCATCTGATGGGCAACTCAGTCTGAAACACAGAAGCTCTGTAAGTCTTGCAGCCACATTTCAGCAGAGACGTGGCTATATGTGTAATGGCTTAGGTTTGTCTTATATTTACAACTTGTCAAAATGCAAGTGACAGAGAGAGGAAAGACTATTATTTTTCCTATAACTCTGAAGTCTGGAAAAGTTTTATATACGATATATATAAATTATCCACTAACTGATAATGCCACATGCAGAAAGGTCCAATGTTTATCTTTATAATGTGTCCTGAAACTTATTATAGCTTGCAAGGATATATGAAGCCAACAAGGCAACCTGAATTAAGGAAAAGAAATTTTAGGTTGCATATCACAAACCCACACTTAATTGTGAAAATTACTAGCTTTCTTTAAACTTAAATACCTCTTTTAATGAAGATGGTCAATGATTCAAAGTACCTCCTGTAATTTTGCATCTCTGTCCTTTATAACTCAACAAAACCAACAATTTTACTCTCAGGATTCATGTATATAGACACGGCTAACTGTTTCCATGGACAAACTCGTTCTGCATGCAAATATTATTCTGTATATGCTCATGGTTATATCTCTTACGGGCTGAGGTCAGGCAGAATTATTCATGAAAGTTGTTTTAGGTGGCTTTAAGCTTATCTCTTCACATTAACTATTCAAGGAACCTGGGTCTTCTGAAAACCACTTAAATTAACTTAAAAAGCAGCTTAAAGTAGATAAAACATGCATCTTTGCTGTTAAATTTAGATATGAGCTCATAGTTTCCCAGTGCCATGTGGATTTTTTTTACATCTGGATCTGTGATACAGAAGTTAAACTATCTACACAACTCCAAATGGCAGGATAATCAGTACAAGTGTTATGGTTTGAATGAAATTTTTCTATGCTAATTGTGATTAAATGCTGGTGAAAATTATGCAATCACTTAGGAATGCCTTGTTCAATATATACTGGCTGCTCCACAAAACCACAATTAACAGAAAAGGATTTATAACCCAGGTAAACGTTTAATTAACTTTTCATAACTGAAAGAGCACAAAGCAGCCAGTGCTTCTTTAAAAAGTACCCTCAGTGCAGGGACATGAAAACAGACAGGTACAGTTACTATAAATCAAACATAACCTCAGGAAGGCAGACAGAAACATTGCCCAGAGGCAGGACACTTCTGTGCATTCCAATCTTTTACACAGCCTGGAGCGAGTCACTTCATCTACTTTGCTTCATTTCCCATATTCAAAACACTGTAAACATGGGCTGTTTGTTTTGTAAGGAGTTAAATCCTAGGCACACACCCTAGATGTATAAGATAGGAGGGGACTCGTGTATTGTTACGAACCCCTTGCCCTGGACTGACTGTAAAGACCACAACTGCTCTCACAGTTCAGACTTGAATGCACAGATCTTCACTTGGAGTGCTTCCAAGGTCAATATACGAGATGTGCTATATGAAAGCTAAATACAAATACCTTTAACCTTTACATTCTGAAAAAGTGGATTAAATCCTCTATTTCCAATAAAATAGTCATAAATTAGTTCTACTGACAAAACATCTGGCACTTTTTAAACACTTTTTAACACTCAACTAACATATCAGCTCCTGATCTGACTCACAAGTAAGTGACCTGTTAAACTTTTCATTTGGTCCCTCTTGGTGCAAAAGAAAATTGTTAAGTATTTGGTTGAGTACCCTCCAGGAACAAAAAATCATGGGGTATTGCTAAACATCTGAGTAGGAATGGCTTCCTGAAATGTAGCTGATGTTTCACCCCTGATGTATATTGCTTTAAACTCAGTTATACTGTCATTCTCACTTTTTATATTCTATTTTTTTTTTGAAGAAAAGGATTTTTATTTATTGAACGTCCACTGGCAATGTGAAGTATCAGTAGACACAAGTCATGTTTATAAAACTAGCTGTCTAATCATCTTTGCTTCCCGGTATATTTACTGTAAAGAAAAAGATTTCATTTAAAAAGACCAATTAACTTGTGCAATCACTATCTCCAGTAAGACATTTATTCTACTCCATACTACATTGCTATTAGACTTGAGCTGAACGCAATAACTAAGCCTCGGCTGACATATAACAGAGGAAGAAAATGTTTTTACTTCAGAGGAATCTGAACAACTTTCAATTTCTAAATTATTAGAGCAAAGATGCTTACTGTAAGGAATTGACATCATTAGTCATGCATTTTATTTGATTTCTTTCCTTAATAAGCCTCTTCGTAGTGCTTGGATATCCCTTTTCTAGTGAAAGTAGAGATAATTTATACTCAGTCGTGACTCGTTGTGGTTGCTGTTCACGAATTTACCAATATTAATCCACCAAAATCTTATTTATTATAGCTGACAAATCAGGCAGAAGAAATCTGTAATGAAAAACAGTGTTAAATTTTATGACTATGAAATCCTGTCATAAAAATCTAAAGGCCAAAAAATATAAGGGTCAATGGATGTCATTAATTTTATCCCAGTCTGCTGCATTACATTGGTTAGTATTAGGAGGAAGGTCCAGCAGCTCCTGATGAGAAATGAGCAGAATGAGTAGGCAACATGAATCTTTACCTATCTGTATCTCTGAACTATAAGCTTTATCTCATTTTCATATAGATATGCATGCTTATACACATAGGTGTATACTAGTGTCACAAAGTTCTCTCATTTAGAAATCGCCATATATCATAGAATCATAGGATCACCAGGTTGGAAAAGACCCATTGGATCATTGAGTCCAACCATTACATCACTTCAGCAAATTCAGTGCCAAAAAAGGTTCTTTTTCTTTCCTTCCAAAATCATGTTCAGGATTTCTTGGGTGTATGAGACCAACAGTCACAGTCTTCACCCCAAACCTGCATCTACCATAAAAATAGATTCCTTGGGCAATGTTCACTCACAACTCACTCATTGGATCCACTGTAAATTCCAATGATGAGAGAATAAAGATTGTTTCAGAACATTTATGGTCCAGGAAGACTGTGTGTTGCCTGCTGAGATGTAAAAGTCTCTGCAGTGAATAATTTGGTATATTACCTACAGGAGCCACGGGCTCAGTAATCCTGGCTCCTTCTCCTCCCAGAGTCTGTAGAAAGCCAAGGTTTGGCCAAAGGGAGAGTGAGGGTAGATTTTTTTTTGCATCTCTTGACTTCAGACTTTGTAGTTATTGAAGTATTTATGTTGTTTATGAATAGGAGATGAAGTGAAAGCTAGCCCCACAGGTTTAGCCTCAGCCTGCTGTGCTGCTTAACACCTCAAGCAGCACCGGTGTCTGCAGACTTTTTATGGTGAAAAATGGATTTTTTAACTTCTCTGTTCAGCTGGAAAGTGTTTGGCTTTTCATTTTGTTCCAGTAATGTCTCTGATTGCTGCTGGAAAGATTTTTGCAAAGATAAACTGTTTATTCAAAAAACAAATACAATGCAACAATCTATCTTCTGTTTCTTTAATAATTATTGAGAGCAAAATTGTTTTTATGTCCACATGTAAATGTGATGCTCTCAGTTTCAATATCCGCCAGTTTCACAGACTTGTTAACATCACTCAGATTTGATTCCAAGAATTGAAATAGTTATTAATTGTTGGCACAGGTTCAGGCACATTTTTTAAGAGAGTTTGGAGGACTGACAGTTGGACTTAATGATCTTAGAGATCTTTTCCAACCTTAATGTTTCTATGATTCTATGAAAAAAAAAACATGGCTAGAAGAAAACTTGTCAGATTTTATGGGGTATTATGCTATAAGAGCATGTACATTTATGGATTTGACACATTTCTTAGGACAATAAGCATAAAATAGACTTGCTGAGAGAGTTAACAAAAATTTAAGTCAGATATGACTTCAAACTACAACAAGTCACACAAAAAATCTCATAATTTCTTGGTCCAGCAAAGAAAGACCTCATGCCTCTGCTACCTTCTTGATTGCCAGATTACCACGTCCCACTCAGAGGTCAGACGGCAATTCTTATGATTAAATTGTCTGACGAGTATGAGTTAGAGTCTTTAGAAGTCATTTGCTTCTAAGCATATGCGTTTTATTGGTTCCTCATCATTTGCTGCTAATCATAATGCAACTGATAATCTAAATGCATAATCACTTGGGTTGCAAGAACCCACAATGGTCAATGAATCATGTCAGTGAAAAGTTAACAATTCCATTTAAAGTTTAGTAAGGTTTGTATCTTAATATCTGTTCAGATTCTAATTTGAGCTGGAAAAAAAATAGTGCAGCTAATATACACCTCCTCACTTATGATAGCTTTTAATTATGCCATGTACATTTATATTAAACAATGAAAAATATGGGTCACTGTTTCTTGCTACACTATGAAAGTGTCACACTTTTTACTTACAGCAGGACCAGATGAAGTAGAGTTTGAAGAATATGTCTGGACGAATGTTCAAAAACTAGTCAAAACTTTCAAAGCACATTGTTTTCCACTTTTGGAAGACTGCATTGGCAATTTAAAGATTCATGGTATTGTTTTTGCCAAGTTTTGATAAAATTTGAAGATACAAGCTTTCAGCTGAATTTGATTTTGTTTAGAGTTAACTGGGAACTATAGCCCATTGTAAAACATAGTGGATTCAAAGCAATAGAGATGAAAGAAACTAATTTTGCTATAATTACAAAATCTACCACTAGGTTTGACTCAGAAACTCTTAAGAACAAAAACAATTTTATATCTTTCTGTTCGTAGCTAACACAGCCCAGGTTCACAACTAGACCCATAGATGTTAACTGCAACAGAAATAAAGAGAGATTACTAAAGCCAAGATGAACAAAACAGTACATCCACCCTGAACCAAGCTGATCAGTTGTGCTTTTTTCACCCACATTTATTGTTTCATGCCTCCTGATATCACATTGTTAATCCAGTAGCTTTTGTCTTGCACTGGTAGCAAGGGTAAGCAGAATGATGGAGAGTATTCTGATTAATTTTCAAAGGAGGAACATTACACACACTCATGCTGCATATAATTTCCCTTAAATTCCTGCCCAGGGATAAACAGTGGGAGTTTGGGGATTTTTCCCCTCAAACCTACCTCATTTTCACTTCAAATTGCCATCATGACATTGTCGTAGGAAAAACAGACTCAACTTGCTGACAATTATGTTATTCCCAATCAAAATAGATTTGGTAGTGAGAAACAAGAAGGTATATCCATCAGGGCTCCTGGGAATTACCTGCTTCATCAATGCCTTCTTCACAGACAGCAGGGGAATCTCTACACCAGCTCCTGAAGAAGCTTTTCTTTCATCTTTGCTTTTAACCCTGGTGACTGCAAGGTTGTTTCTCACAGTTTTTTTTTTTCTCACAGTTTTCCTCCTCTTCTGCCTGACCATTCTTTTTTGCTTTTTTAAAAATACATTCTTCCATTGGTACTACCAGCTCTGCTGATGGGCTTTACCATGTCCTGCAGCAAAGTCCTAGCAAAACTGGGAGGAACTGAGTGCATTCAACACGGGGCAGTCCCAAAGTCCTCCTCAAAAAGACTTCCCCACAGTCCTACCCTCCAATCACCTTGACATGGACATCCAATTAATTAATTAATCAATTAATTAATTTCTACTGGTTATTGCTAATTGCCACTGGGTGATGTGATGAGGGGAGTTGCTAGATCCTACTTTAAAGATTTCAACCTTACCCATATATTCAAAGTTGCTAATCCAAATTTTATTTTCAGTGCTAAGAAAGAAATCCTATTTCTCTTGTATAGACATTAGAAATCAGCAGTCATGATTCAATGTACATATTTCTTCTAAGTTGAGTTTATGATGAAACACAGACTTTTTTTTCTGAGACCTGGGGGAAAACAGCTATAGTTTCTAGTGTTATTAGTTCATACCTTCTTGTTAACGTAGTCACGCCTGCTAATATTTGTCTCTGTTTCCAGGGAGAAATTGAGGGAAAACACTGCTCAGTTTTTTAAATGACAAATTTGTAGGCTGCATGCTCTGGAGAGGAAATACTCCACTGGCTCTGCTTGTTCATTAATCTAGTAGTCATCATTACAACTTCACAGATTCCCAGCTACAGTTTATTGGCTCTTCTCTGTTTGTCATTTTGGTGAGAATTTTACTTGAAAATTCCTAGCTGCTGTATTCAAGAAGAACAGGCCCTTCTAAAAAACATTTGCCTGTACAGTGAAAAGAACTTAAATCATATTTTCCCTTAAAAAAACATGATCTGACTCATTGAAGCCTTCAAATAGGATTTCTGGAGGCTGCTTTCACAGTTGTGCCAAGGATAAATAGTTTCTTTGCTGTATAGGAGATGACTAGTTTCACTAGATTTGTTAAAGGACAGGATGTAAAAAGTTGACTAAAAACAATAACTTAAGTTCCCAGCATGGAATAAAACATCTGTCATTTGGCCTGCCTTAAAACTCTGAAGAGAAGTACAGATATTGAAGTATTTGAATGGTTTATCAACAAGGAAACAAACAGGCATGAGTTCTGTTGTGATTACTTGAACTGCCAGAATACAGCAAATCAATTGAAATATATTGTCTGCCTTGCTTAGAGATGGATATTGCAGGGGAAAAAAAGCCCCCACACAACTGGTTGCTGGTAAGAACAACTAAACAACGTAGCTTAATACTTCTCACTTATAAGACTTTAAAACAGGCTTATAATTTTCTAAAGCTTAAACTATCCAGGATAATGTATCCTCTTTCTGATGTTTGCTTCACAGTACATGTGATTTTGAAAGCTTCAAATGATACAGTTCAGCCTTCTCCAATAACAGGATTGAGAGAAGTTGTTTTTCTTTTTTAAAAGAGTGTTTACAGACCAATCACACAGTAATACTAGTGTTTCCAATCTTTGAAATAGGACCAGGAGTTTGAAAGTTGTCCTGTTGTCAAGGGCAGTGGTAAAGATCTTTACAATCTTGTAAATATATATATAAAAACATATTTGAAATTTAAATATTATATATGTTTGTAGCAAGCTTTTGGGAGTTTGCTAATACATGCAAACCATTCTTTCTGCTCTGGATAACATCTTACATGATGTAAATACTAATGAGACACAATTCATTGTATCTACCACCTTATTACAAAGCTTAGAGGTTCGGTCAGCCCAAGAATTCCTTCTATTGCAACTACTCTTCATCCCAAGAATCATCAAATCTCTGAATTAGTAGATTATTTGCACCATAAGCATGGTGGGAAAGCACTGATTGGCTTACTAAGAGGTAGAGAACAGAAGGGTGAACAGGATTGTACAGCTGTATAGAGAAAATTAGAGTGGAGCAAAACTAGAAATCAGTGAGAAAGATAACCAAGATAACCAAGGGTGGGGGGAATTATAATAAGAATAGATGTACTTTAAAAAAACATATTGAAAACTATGGGAACAGAAACAGCGATATATTCTGTCATGACCAGGAAAAGGTATAAATGCAGATAGCAATAGGAACTTGTCCTGGTTTTAGCTGTTAATTTTCTTCACAAGAACTGCTGTCTTCTTCACAAGAATTGCTATTTTTTAGGTGTAATTTGAGAAGAATGTTAATAATACACTGATGTTTTTAATTATTGCTAAGAAGTCAAGATTTTCCGTTTCCCATCTTTTTCTAGTATGCAGCTGCAGTCAGGGCAGATAACTCAAAATGACCAATGGAATGTTCCAAAAAATAATAGCATGCTTAGCATAAAAACAGGAATTTGACCAGGGACAGGTCACCAATCCAAATTCCACATTTGGTGTTTTGTGTTCTGTTATGGCTGCACTCACTGTGATCTCTCTGCTCACTGCTATTACTGCACTCACTAAAATTGTTCCTTGGGAGACAAGCTAATCATTGAGCAGTGAGAAGTTGTATTTTAATATACTGTTTCATATATTTTATTATTTTTATTATTATTTTATATTCTTTTATAATTCTATTGAAACTATCTTTATCTCAACCCATGAGATATTTATTTTTCTTTTCCAATTCTCTTCCCTGTACCATGATGGAAGAAGTGAAAGAGCAGCTGCTTATTGGTCAGCTGCCAGCTAAGGGCTAAACCATGACAGAACTGTTGCACTGGGAGAACCCCCAGATTTCTTTTTCTTAACCTTCATGTTTTTGTCAGCCAACATCAGTAAATCCCACCATCAGGCTCTATTTTTCTTCTTTTTTTCTAATTATTGTGATGGAAAACAACCTCCTACACCTGTCCAGCCACTGAAGCAGCTGATGTGGTAGATGTTTGTTCTACGGTTTTGAGGTCTCCAGTTTGTCCAATGATCCTAATAGGAACCCTTTTGATGCCATGTAGAGTAATAAGACACAAAACATTTTTTCAGATATTTAATGATGAAAACTAGTCTACAAGATATTCTCTAAGGCTGTATATTCAGGTACTTCAAGCCTCTTGAATGCCAAAACTGGCAGCTGCCTTTGCATCTAACCCGCTGGAGCACTTACATTATGGTAGCTTCCTAACAAAATCCTATGAGATTTTTCTGACAAGATATTTACTTCTATAAACTCATAACCTGGAAGGAAATTATTACATAGATGGTTATTACATATTTTTTAACTCATCATTCACTGTGTGGTAGTTCCAGAACACAAAAAAAACCCCACCATATGATCTTTCCAACTGTCATCTTTAAGATATTTATTCTCTATAAGATTGATTCTCCTCACTTGTACCCTCCTTTCCTTCCTTTTTTGCTCTACCATGTCTTCTTCAAGTCTCTCACAGGTCCTTCAGTATGGATAAGGAGAAATGATTGCAAGTGATTGAGTTACTGTGGCCTAATCAGTTGCTCAAGTCTTCTAAGTGGTGTTAAGTGAGCCAAGAGTCTCTTTTAGTTTACCAAATACATTTTAAAAAGTGCCAATAACTGTATTATAGTGGCTTGTGAAGACAGCAGAAGCTAAGACACTGCCTGTGACTGAGTTGAACTTGGTTTATGCAGTTTTGTTGCTCAGTTTGTGATGAAACCTAACTCATTTCGAAAGGAGAATTCAGTTGCGTCTGGTTGTCCCTCCTCACATTTCAATCTAGGATGAGGAACAGATTAAGGGACATGAGATATCTGTGAACACTGCCCTCTTCCCCTAACTCTGCAGACTTCCATAGCTGTTATTCAAACAAAAGATCTACCAAATTGTGTGTTGTAATCTGTAATGGGATTTTTTATTTGTTTACTTTTAAATCAGTTAATTACAATTAAATGATTGCATTTTTTAAAATTAAGATGACACGAACGATCTGTAAAAGCATAAAAGTATCATTTAATCGGCTGTTGTTTACACAAGTTTTGTCACAAATTTATTCTTTTTATTTTTTCTTAACAGGTTCAGGCTTTTCATCCCTCATCTAGGCTTTTTTATGGCTCTCATTTTTGCCACATGTGATTTCCCCATCTCCTCTACTGCTGCTGTTATTGATCTAACAGCTCTTATTCTCAGTGCTGTTGAGAAGTGAACCCAAAGCAAACACAGAGCCCAAGTCCCTGATCAGGAAGATCACGCAGGGATTCCTGAGCTAACCCACATGATCTGACCCTTTCTGGCTCTAAGTAACCTTTCTTCCCTTCAGACAGTGAAACTCAGCTTGACTTCCACATCTGGCCTCTCTCTGGATGACTATCTTATATTTATTACCTTGTTAAAGGATAGACACAGTAGAAATGAGAGGGAGTTGCACTCTGTGCAGAATAATGGGGTTTTAAATCCTGTCAGCTGAAAGTGTTCAAGTGGGGAGATACAATAACCTGCATTTTGGAATTCAAAAAGAACAAAACCAAAACTGTAGTCTGTTGGTTAACAAGGGACAGTTGCATGTAAATGAAGAGTGACACATGTAGTATCGATAAAATCATTAAAAAAATTACTGAGACCTTAGCCTAATATGCCTGTTAATGTGATACGAGTAACATGGCTGTTGTTTGGAAATAACCTGGAACTCCAGACATTTGACCAAACTCTGCTTCATTCAAAAACATCATTCCAACACTCTTAGCAGACTATCTGCCCATTTTGAGGTTTTTAGTACAAAGTTTAATTCTGCCAGTTGAATCAATCTAAGCAAACTGAAAAAACAATCAACCTTAGGTAATGAAAATAAATCATATTCTATTATGTGTCTCTCTTTATACAAACAAAAAGCATATCTAACCTTCCAAAAGACTGAATTTAAACAAACAAGAAAAAAATTCTAGTGCTCTTTCTAACTTTATCAGATCAGGAATTAGTGCTTTGTTCTAAAGAAAGGCAGCCTACTGGCCCAAGTCAGAGACCAAACAGCTGAGCAGGATATACAGCCCTAAGGCTAATCAGGTGGTATTTGCAGAACATAAACTTACTATAAATAATTTGGACTACAAATAGGAATGCTTCTAAATATCAACAGAGTGAGTCTCTGCCTTTCATTGACGTACATAAAGGCAAACGCTATTACTCATTTTAACATAAAATTTGGTAAGTTTAGAATAGAAATTGCAGAGTATAGTTGTCTCTTATAAAAACAAAAAAGCATTAGACTTGATGAAGCCAGAGATCTCTTTCAGTCCTGCATCCTCTTTTTATGATAGTAGGTAAACTGCTACAGGTCTGAATTTTTATTTCTGTAAGGTAAGGCTAAATATTCTAATGTTTTTCCAGTGATTAACCAAGGAGTTCTAGATTTTATCCCCACAATAATGTGGGGTTTTTTTGTTTGTTTGTTTGTTTGTTTCTAGGTAACGTCTTCAAAATCCCTGGGAATTGACTGAAAAAGTAGATGTGCCATGAGAATGGAACCCTGGGGTTTATGCTATTCCAGCACCTTAGTCAAGAAATCACTTTTCTCCCTAACACATTCTGGTTTTACTCTTAAAAAAAACCCCACTCATTCTTGCTGCTAGAGTAGATGTGTATGAGTCCATCTTTGCATGTTCTCTCTAAAACACTCCGTCATCGACAGGCACAAAGCCTAGTCATCTCTGAGAATTGGATCCTATGCTGTGGCATGTAATATTACTAAACAAAGCCTTGTTTAGGTGGAGTAAGAAAGTCTTCAAAGAACAGAAGATTCTATTACAAGCACAAATAGTTAAGCTTATTTAAACTACCCTCACAGAAATAGTGCATGGATTTGTTCAAAGCGCAAGCTGGGGTCTACTTTAATCATTTTTAGATGCATTCATCCTTTGTGCACCTATCAAAAATTTCAGTACCTTTTTCACCTCCCAGAAGCAGTGAGAAGTCTTTTTTCAAAGCAAATTATACCTTACAGATGAACAGACAAAGCAGGACGCAAGAAGTTTCTGTTTTCCTTTGTGATACTATCAAATTTAAAGCAGCTCAAGGCTTGTACTCATCTGAAATGCTTTTGAACTGTAGCGTGAATTCATTCTTATTTTGTAGATATTGAGCAG
Source organism: Phaenicophaeus curvirostris (assembly GCF_032191515.1). NCBI lineage: Eukaryota > Metazoa > Chordata > Aves > Cuculiformes > Cuculidae > Phaenicophaeus > Phaenicophaeus curvirostris. The sequence goes on from NC_091395.1 coordinate 73,915,248, forward strand.
CTTTGTGTAGGGTCTTAGTGAGATTTGCATCGCTTGCTTTAGCCATCTTAGTATGTTGGTGTTTTAGTACAAGATAATCTGTTAGGCTTTGAAAATATTCAATTTAGGAGTCTAAAGAAGATATTTTCATCCCAAATATCTTAAAATCTCTCATTCTTGACACTAGAAGACCCTACATGGCTGAATTATAGTAGATTTTAAAGTTTATCCATCTAAAGTCAGAGGAAATCCAGGGGTCACCCGAGGCAGACCAGTCTTTTCAATTCATGTATTTTTTAGAGCAAATCAGTGACTTCTATTTTGGTACCAATGAAACACTGGAGCTTTTTCAGGGTATGTGACAGGTTAAGAAGAAAATCAAGCCTCGTGTCTGTAAACTCGTACAAGTAACTACAACTTCCATGGGAGATGTTTGAGAGTTCAAAATCTGAAAAAGTGTAGTACCATCTATATTACAAAGACAACACTCCTTAGTGTCCTTAATCTGACAACTAAGGCATTTGTGGTTTGCTTTTCTGTGTTTTTAAAATACTATAAAAAGACTTAACAGGAATCCAAAATATTTGACAGCAAGAAGCATAAATTTGTGTTCTCATTGGTGTTCTTTAAAGTCTTTTACACATTTTAAAGTTGAAAACTCCTTAATAGTATGCCCTATCTAAAATAACTAGTGACCTTTCAGAGATTTTTGCTCTTAATTTTCTGAAAGTTATCACCATAGATTTGCTCTTTGTGACACAAGTATAAAATTATTTAATTTGACTGGTAGCTGAGAACATGGAGCCATTTCACAAGCCCAAGCTCTTCTGCTTGCTTCAGAAGATATTTTTATAGCTCTTACCTTGAAACAGTAGAATACTTAACATTCAAAACTCATGTGCTTCACATGGGTTTGGGAATTCATTTTGTTATCGTCTTCGATTCTTGTTGTTAGAGCAATCTAGGAATTGAGAAACACATTAGCTTAACCCTAGGGAAATGCATATATATGCTAAAAGCTGAAAGAAAGCAGAAGGCTAGAGAGATAATGAATTCGCTAAAAGGCATATTTTTTCAACAGTATCTCAAATGTTATGTGGTACTTTGAGAAAGTAACCTTTACCACTGGTTCAGCTCACAGATTAAACTAGCCAACAGACCAATTTATTTTATGTGGAAAACTGTCAGTCATCTACCTTGTGGTACGTGCTTCATAAAAGAACAAAAGGGACTCAAAACAAACGTTTAATACTATTTTATCTTTAAGAGTTGTCATACAATTGGGAATATCATAAAAGTAAGTCATTGAGAGTCTACATTATTTTTTAAAACTGTTGTGCTTGTCACACCACAAATTTGATCCTTAATTTTTAAAACTGAACAGGAGTGGGAATCATACAACAACTTTTATTTAAAAGGCCTAATGATACTCATTAGATCAGTGTTGAAAACTGGTCATGGCTCTTCTTTTTATCTGTTGGATTTAATTGAAGCTACAAGTAAATAAGGAAAAAGAAACCAAAACGAAAATCACCTTCAGTTTCATTGTGTAAGGTGCCAAATTTTAGTTTCTTTGGTATTTTGTGTCTTCAGATTTTCAGTATGTATATGACTAGCTTATTTGTCTGTAATGACAGCCTTAGTAAATTTTTTCTCTGTAATAATCAGTTTTTACTATATATAATGCACCAGAAACTCAGATTATACTGGTATGAATCTTTTATACTTTTTGGTCTGGAAACACAGAATGCAGTGGCACTGTAGTAAACAAAGATTTGACAACAATTAAAGTCACATTATGGCCTGTTATGCTATAGTCCATACTTAGAAAATGTTTCTTCTGAATGAGAAAATAAATCTTTGATTTCAGGTCAGGCTGAAGCTTCCTAAAAATGTGGTGAGACTCATCACCTATACTGAAGTGTTAAACAATTCTTTCTAAATTCCTGCTGACATTTTCATCTAAATATTAAACACCCTGAAAAAAAAGGCAATTATGTCACAAAAAAGGTGTTTTCTCCATATGATTAAAAAGCATGACATTAGGCTTCCAGAATTTAATGGAGTCATATTTGAAGCAAATTAACTAGCTGAGCCTTATAATACATGTTCTACTCAACACCAATTTAGGCATTTTTGTGGGTTTTTTTAAGTTACATTTAATTTAATAAACCATCACCTCAAATCAATAAATATTTATAAAGATGATTTCAATTTGCAGGAAACATGAAATAGCTTTAGCTTGACATGCATTCAAATAGCCTTTTCTTAATAAAACTGTAAGATTTTATTCAATACTCATGTAGGTTCAGCTAATGGAACAAATACCTCTCTGCTTTGTGGTTCATTTGGATTTATGTGGTTCTCTTCTGGCATGTTTTACAGAATAATCTTTCTTCCTTATTCTGTGAGTTTCCTTCCAATCTCTGTTAATAAGTACCATTTACTTCAGAATTCTTTTGAATAAACATTAAAGCCATTTGCTTTACTGAGGGCATGATTTCCTGTAATTTTATCTTTAGTTTCTGCTTGTGATAACCCAGCATTTTCAGGAATAAAGTTTGCAGGTATCTAGTGAAATGTCGTCCTAGAGGTGTCAAGGTAAAATTCACTTTAACTTAAATTAGAAGATAATTTCATCTGTTGGGTTTCAGACTAAGAACATCCCTTGCCGTAGCCATAGCCTAGTCATACCTCAAACAGATCATGTAATTTTAGCAAGTCACAGTAATTGTGTATGGAATTAAAGCATATGTTTTAAAAAGATGCCCAGTCATCTTGAAAAGATTTCAAGAGACAGAATCACATCCTTTGATCAACTGCTCCAGTGATTTTTTACTGCCGTTGTTAAAATACATGCTTTTGCCTACACTTGGCAAGCTCCAGTTTTCATCCACTGAATCCTAATACCCCCTTATCAAGTGGACTGTAGGAACAGATAAGTGATCCAGTGTCTTATTTTCCTTCCCTTTACTCTACAGATATCTACCCCCTATTAGTAGTGGCAGGATATATTGTAAAAGATCTAGTTAAGTTTCTTCTGTCAGACACTTCCTGTAAGATTGTGTGAGGCCCTAATCTAAAGGAGGCTTGTGCTATAAACTTATTTTAGCCTATATGCCACAGTTGAAGGCAGATGCTCCAAGGTCTCAGTTTCTTTTTTCATCAAGGAATTTTTCTACTCTGTTTTCACTAACCTTGGCTGGTCCTGCACTATAACAGTATTTCCCACTATAAAAGACTGCCCATGTCTTTCTACCTCCTGTCTGGAGCTCCCTGTAGTGCCTTTATTTTTTTTTTCCCCTTTTTAAAACCTTTCTTTCAACCCTTAAACTCTTCACGTATCACCTCAATCCTCCATTCTACTTGAAGTATTTCTGGATCTCTGATTCCTTCTTTGCAGACAGGTAAGAAAAATTTAGAGTTCCTGGCTTGTTTTAGCTGTAGTAAACGACCAGTTGAGATTTACTGACCACCTATTAGCACTAGTTTGACAATAACATAGCACAGACATTATCAGCAGTATTTGGCATGTACTCACATAGATGTATCCAAAATTATGATAGGCCCATATTAGCAGCTTCAGTAGACTGACTCGAAATCATTAATGTGCATTAAGAACTCTCAATTCATCCTGGTGGGACAGAAATGAGCATTTTCTCCTCTGCTCGATGGCACGTGATTGGGACAATATATCTGAGTTTCTTCCAGAACAACAGCCATTCTAACTCTCTTGCAAAACTTGTGCCAGCTTTAGAGCTGCAGGGACTTGGAGATGTAAATCCTGTAGCCCTGTAAAAAAATACACTCTGCACTTTGCTTTGGAGGACATAGTAAAAGAGGCTGAGAGAACCAGATTTGTTTTGCCTTAAGAATGTAGGGCTAGCAAGGGATTATACTGCTGTCTTCAGCTACCCAATGTGAGAGCATAGACATGACAGAACCAGACTCTTCTAGGATGAGCACAGGGAAAAGACAATGGAGAGGAGACACAAACTGAAATCCAAGACATTCCAATTAAATTTGAGAAGATGTTTTTCTCTATAACAGGCTGACAAAACTCAGTCCTTTAAGATATTCAAAGCTCAAGTGGACAAGGTCACATGCAGCATTTGAACTTGCTTTCAAGGGGGTTGAAGCAGACACCTTCACAAGTCCCTTATGAGCTAAATTAGTCTGTGATTACAGGCTAATCTTTTTCTGAATTCATTTTCCTATGTCATGGTCTTTCTATATTCAAGAGTACATAGAGCATTTCAAAAAAGAAAGCACCTGTGTTACTGTGGGTTCTGTGGGCAGCACAAGGCACTGGTGTTCTGTCTACTCCTAGGTCCCAGTTCCCATTTTTACATCACATTTAGTAGACAGCCATGGAAATTGGTGTATACTTACTTCAGGCTGAATATTAGAAATCTAAGTGTAAATGGTAATCTATTTTTATTTCCCATTAATAAATGATTTAGTTAATATGTGTTAATTTATTGATGGCAAAACAGCTTTTTAGAATTCTGATTTCCCTCCAGCACTCTCAAGTGAAAAACTCCTAATTTTAACATATTGAACCAGCCTACCAATGAAGCAACCAGTAATTTTTTTTTTGACCTTTTCATTCTCTTTCTTAGTGTTGTGCTGCCAAAGCACTTTACAGAATTTTTTTAGTCAGATACAGAAGCTTGTATAATTCTTAAGATTAATAGTTTGCATTTTCCAGTACTGTAAGTGCCATTGAGTTAACAAACACTGAAATGTTAATTACAAGAATACATTATGTGACACAGACTTTAAATATATTTTGCACTGAATAAAAAAGTAAGATTTTTTCCAGAATTATGAAGCAAGGCACAAAAAGAATGGACAATAAATAACCAGACATGATAATCACAAGGCAGCATATTTCATAGATTCATAGATTTTAGACACAAAAGGAGCCAATATTATCATTCAGCTGCCTTGCACTTAGGAGTCTTCAAATTTCACTTACTGATTCTTGCATAAAACCAACAAGTAATTGTTCAAATAAGACATATATTTGTTAAAATTAAGATAATATCCTCTCTTCAAAGAATATCCAGGTACTATTTAAAAAATTCACGTGACAGAAAATCAGTCATATCCCGAGGTTAATTCCTCCAGAGATTAAATATTTTCACAGTATGAATGTAGAGAGCTGTTTCATGCTTGAATGTTTGTAACTCTTTAGGCAGACTATGAAGGGCTTGTCATAGGCACTTGCCCCAAAATAGAAAACGAAGTAATATTGTCTAACTATCCTTTACTACACAGTAGTTGAGGCACTGGCACAGGCTGTCCAGGGAAGCGGTGGCTGCCCCATCCCTGGAGGTGTTCAAGACCAGGTTGGATGGGGCTTGGATGGCCTGATCCAGTGGGAGGTGCCCCTGCCCATCACAGGGGGGTTGGAACTGGATGATCTTTAATGTCCTTTCCAACCCAAACCATTCTATGATTCTATGATTCTGAGTGAAAATAACTATATAAAACAGGGATTAGGAACTAATCTAGAATGCTAAGATTTTATTCCTAATTTCAATGAATAAGTAGGCACCATGAAAGCAAGTGGAACACTGTTAGCAGGATAACTTCAGAGAAAAACATATAATAATCACATGTTGCAAGTTAACTGGGACTCACTTGTAAGAAATGAGAGGTCTGGGATTGAATCTCCACAGACAAAGAAAAAAATTGAATTACTAGCTTTATCATTTGTACAAATGCCTCAGACAGTGGATTATTGACTAAAGACAGGGTACATTACTTCTTTTAGTGTGTCCAATTGTGCCCCAGAATTTAAACCAGATCTAGATTGCTAATTTCACCTGGCTGGCTTCTTTTTCAGGTGGTGAAAGTAAGAGCTATTTTTCATCTTTCTATATTGAAATAAGGAAGCTCTCAGCACAAAGCAGAAAGTATAGTAAGTGCTTCTATTCAGCTGAAATTTAGACCAGGTTTGTTAAAGAGTATTAAAAAGTAATGTCATGGTAACATGGTCCTGGAATAATTCTTTGCTGTATTATTAGTCAAGTCCAACATAATAGATTTCAGTGTGACTCTATGCTTTTTCTTTTCCCTCATTGATTTAGTTTTAGTGCAGTTCATTCTGTTTCAATTCAATACATGTTTGAGGCAAAGACTTTCTTTGCAGTCAGTTTTAAAAGTGCAGGTGTATTAACCGTTTCTGAATTTATACAGGTCTTAAAGCTTGAGTATAAATTGTACTAATAATTTAAGAAAAACACCATATAAATTGAGTAAATATTTTTATTTATATAAATATGACAGAAGGAGAAGAACTTTCAAATACTTCTGTTTTTCAGAAATTTGCCTGTTTACAACACGTACTGTATCTGTAATACAGAAGGCTGAGCTGTACTATTTCTGTTTACCAGTGTCTCTTTTCTAATTAACATGAATGTATATTAAAAGTTCAATATACATTCTTGTATTTGAAAATAAAATATGTTTCCAACAGAATTCATATGTCCTATGGGACTAGAAGAGTACATGTTTAATGGACTGAAACGACAATAAATAGTAAGAATAAATAACACAATCTGCTTTGCTTTACTCTTGTATAAGCTATTCAAATCTTAACAGGAGCATTCTGCACTGAATAAGCTTTCAGCAGTGCAGTGTGCATAGAATTAATAAACAGGAAGGTTTTCAAATCTGTATAGAAACAAAGTGAAATATCTGCGCTTCATGAAGATATGCTAGATACTGTTTACCCAAAATTTAACCTAACATATAAACAGCTCTTTCTCTGTATATGTGCACATATATACTATGTATATATACAGTGAAGTCCAACTGAATGTGATAAGACTGATTGCCTTTCTTACCCTAACTACTCTAGAGAATATGTTAATGGAAATCGTAGTTCTGCCCTAGAATTCTGCAAGTTTTTACTTTTAAGACATTATATTTTGGATTTTTAGAGTACATTTTTCAGGGCCTTAATACAGTTTTAAAGAGAACAATTATTTTTCCCTACAATAATATTCTGATGTCTTTAGAAAAAAAGAGAAGACAGATGATGTGCCACAGATTATTTTACAATGAAACAACTGAAGAAGAGAATGCATTCTTTGTTTCTTGTGTAACTTAAACCACTTACAGTGCTATCTCTTCTAATGCCAAATAAAATACTGGTTGTAATTACTTATTTCCTCTGACCTTTTCTCTAGTATTTAGTGACATTATCATTTTAACACATTAGAGCGGGATAATTACAAAATTAGTTGGTTTTTTTAGAAACAAAACCAATCTTAAATTAATTTAGCCAAAGCAAGAGAGCTGTGTTTAGAACTGCAGTGACAGAGACAGACAAGGAAGTAACTCGCCTTGAGCGAAGACCCAAACATAATAATTTGGTATGTTTTCACATGAAAAAAAAGCAAGGCAATTAGTTTCAATGATTCTAAATTATTATACAGCCACGAGGTAATCGGGACAAATCCATAAGGATTTGTTCTGCTAACCTATAAGATTGTTAGGTCCATATATTCTTTTCCTTTCTGATTGTGAACTAGTGATTATATTCCCCTGGAAATGTATATGTGAATAAAAATCAGAGCATAAGCAGAAATTCCCCTTGAAAAGTTTGCAATAAAAGATTCATTTTGGTTAAACATCCATTGTGAACAATTTCACATTATGAAGGACAGAGTAATTGTATCACTGCACAAGAAAGTATTATCTATCAAAGAATCATAGAGAGGTTGAGTGAACTATACTCTCAACATCCTATTGCATCCTTGTTTTTGGCAGGGGGATGCTTAATGCAATTTAGTTCTGCAATGAACTTTAGAGTGTTTAAATTTGCTTAATGTGAGTTGATATGAGAGCAACATTGACGTTCCCTCTTATGTAACTGGTAGATATTTGAGAGTAGAGATTTAAAACCATGAATGGACTAGTTTTCTACTCCTTCACTTCATAATTCTTTTTTTCCTGACATAAAATGCAATGCTTCAGGTTACATAGTCCAGTCAACCTACATCTGATTTGCATTTAATAGAGTTTATTGTGAGTAACTATCTGTCTAGACTCAAGCATACTTTGTTTCATTATCAATATATTCTCAATTATTTTTTTCACAAAGTATCTTCCTGATACAATTTACATATGAATGCTATAATAAATGTATTTTAAAATAAAAATACATTAACTGATCAGTAAATTAAACCTAAGTTAAACTCAAAACTGTCTGATCAACTGATAACATTATTGCTGCACCAATGCCCCAATTAATTTCTCTACAGAGTCTCTCATTGTAGGTTGCTGTGTGGTAAATAATTTATTTGAAAAATTAAACAGCCCACAGAAGCACTAGATTGTAGTAAGAAAAGAAATCTGGGATGGTAATTAACTATTACAGCATCTAAGATTTAAAAAACAGGAAAAAATCTCAACGTGTTTAAATATTATTGTAACAGTATCTTACTACACTAAGTATCCTAATAAACGTTTTATAATATAAAAATCTGTAATAATTTTAGTGAAAAAGGGATCTGTCAAAATAAAGGTTATTTTTTACTTACAGATTTTCAGTTGGTACTGTTAGCTGTCACTTTTGGGTCAACCACACCTCAGCAATGCAGACAGTTATGCATGGTTTGCAGCCCATCCTACTTTCTTTTCAGTCCTCCATCTATTGTATCTGTCCTTCTAATGCTTTCTCACTTTTTGTAAAATACAAAAGACAAATATTATAATGGCTGCATTACAATGGCTAAGCATATAACCCTGAAGTCTCCTTATACTTTGATACACCTCCATCCTACAAAGTTCTTAATAATTTGCGGCTTTTGTGAGTTGAGACAGAAATTACTTTTTTTTTGGGCTGTCTAGTCATACTATGGCTATATGACTATGAAAATAAGCATCACTTCTGAGGGATATATTATTTGTATTTATATTTAGTCCAGAGGCTTCTCATGAAAAAGAATAAAGTTTCAAAAACTCCTGGAATAATTACTCCTGCAGGTCCATCATCCTGAAATGTTGCAGAGCTCAATTATTTGATCCAGTATCACTTGCGTCAATGTTAAATGGAAACCTTTTCTGTTCATCTTCTCCTGGGCTTCAGAATGGGCACACAGTTTTCATCACAAGCTGCCTCATAAATAAGGAATCTCAGTTATCAAAAATCTCTCAGGCATGTCACACCATCTGCCTCATCTTGTTGAAACATCCCATCCCATGCTATGTTCAAAGAACTCTGGCACCCATTCAAACCTTCCAAAGGTTGCACAGCTTTGTGCTATGTCATTCTTAAAGGTAGCCAGAATTTATTGTCCTATCACAGCCTCATTTTTCCAAAGGACAGTTTTACCTTTCTCATAGCTTAGCACAACCATTGAAGAAGAAAACTCCCAAAAATGTTTATAATAGCCTTTCTTTTTCATTCAAATATCATGTAGCAACTGCTTTCCCATTTTCAAGAACAGCTGGGTCCTGCCGCCTGTGATCGTGGCCCAAACACAAGAGCATGGGTGTCACTGATTTTTTTTTGTTGGAGCACAGAAGCAACCACCTCTGACACACGAAGCAGTTGTAATTGCTGGACTTGTTCAGCAGCATGTTACAACATGATCATAACACAAACTCCTCCAATGACCTTTCTTACCTAACTAAAATGCTTGACAATTTTAGGCAGTTTTGACAAATGCCTTAGAACACCTTGCTGTCATCTGATTCCTTTATCATTGAATCATAGAATGATTTGGGTCAGAAGGGACATTAAGATCATCCAGTTCTTAAAGGCAACATAGAGCTGCAGGAAATAGCTTGACTGAAATGACCAAGACGAGGTGCTGAGAGGCATGGTTTAGTATTTGATAGGGATGGTTGGACTTGATGATCCAGTGGGTCTTTTCCAACCTGGTGATTCTATGATTCTATGAGACAGGAACTGTTCAGCAAACTGGAAATTGTGAGTCATATTGTTCACTTTACAAATTCAATTAATTGTGTTAAAGGTTCATGGTTTTGAGTCAAGCAATTTTTGAAAGTATGTATCATATTTAGAACCATTAAGGAATTTCTGCGGATGGAAAGTGAGCTGTTATTTCATGATTATGTCTCTTTCTGAAGAACCCTCAATTAAATTTTTAAAATGCCAGGCAAATTACCCGTGTGTGCACTTCTGAGGCACAAAAACCTTTTAGGGATGTTTAAGACCCACTATGCCTTAATATACACAGCACACTACAGCATCTGGCCTTTTGAGCATTAAATCTTCTGAAACTTCTCAGAGGATAAAGTCATTATGAGGTGTATTTTAAAATTAATCCAATAAATTAAGCAAGAGCTTATTCAATTCGATTTGCATTTACCTTTTTTTTTTTCTTCTCGTCCATCGCTATGAAAAAAATAATAGCATTGCTTTTGTTCTCTGTTCATTAACTACTGCACTGTAAGTGTCTAGATGGCAAGTATGTAACTTATTCTTTTAACAGCTTTATTTCTTTCCACACATTGATTTGCTGGTTTGGGCATTTTTTTAAAGAACTACTTATTTTTTGAAGACCAATACAAAGGGTATATATTATCTGAATGTTTTAGCACTTTACCAATGCATTTACATTTTCTGCATACAGAAAATTTAATACATGACAAAAGATCTTACTTGAGAGAAATTAATATTGTTCATTTCATATGTAGTCCTAGTCATATCAGCTCCTTTTAGGTGATGTGATAGTTTCAGTTTAGAAGACAGATTTTCACCTGGAATCTGAAGAAAGCTTTCTCTCAAAGTTCATCATCTTATTTCTGCTTAGACAGTGAAATTAGCTGCTAGAGGAGTGTGTGAAATTGCTTTCACTGTAAGTACTCAGAACAAAACTCAACATTAAACTGGGGATGTTTGCAGAGAATGAAATTAGTTCTGTGATTAAGTGGCAGACACTTGAGGAAGTGCTGGAAGATGTTTCACCAAGGTATAGCACATTGTTCACCTTGGCTGGTGTTTCTTTATAATCCCCAAGCCACAGTCTCTGTGGAAATACTGTGGTACAGAAATGCAGCTTTGCCTTTTTCTGATTCAAAATCTGATTCTACTCTAACCCAGCTACCAGCACATCAATGAATCCTTACTTTTCCCTGGCTTCATAAGCAGGAGACAGAGCGCAGGTTTTTATAAGTAACAGAAATAAAATCAACTTCCCTTGATTAAAAAAAAAAACAAAACAACAAAGGAAACCCAAACCATACTGTGGGCATCCCAGTGTGAAGCATCCTAAGGGGCTGTAGGGGGCCTACAGGAAAGTTGGGAAGCAGCTTTTTATCAGGGGTTGCAGGGATAGGATGAGGGGTAATGGTGTTAAGATGAGAGAGGGTAGATTTAGAAAAAATATTAGGAAGAATTTTTTTTTAATGTGAGGTGTTAAGGCATTGGAGCAGGTTACTTGGAGAAGTCGTGGATGCCCCATCCCTGAAGGTGTTCAAGGCCAGGCTGGATGAGGTTTTAAGCAACCTGTTTGAGTGAAAGGTGTCCCTGCTCATAGCAGGAGGATTGGAACTGGATGATCTTTAAGATCTCTTCCAACCTAAACCATTCTATGACTCTGTGAACTGCGAAAGGAGCAAGGTGGAACAGGAATGACTTTTATGATGAGTTCCAAACAGAGTCAGGTTGAATTACCTTTAAAATCCATTAAAACCTGCTCAAATGTAGACACTTCCATGAAGTTAGTGAAGTTTACTGAGCCTTCAGGAAACCCTCTGGCAATGGTACCCAACATTCATGGGTCTACGGGCAGTGATGTTTAGCAAAACCTGCTCTGCGAGGAACACTATACTTTAATGCCTCTCAGTGGCCTTTTTTTTAAATAAAAAGTTCTTTGACTGTCATGTGACAATGAGCAGCACTGGCCCACAAGCCATGAGATGATAACATCAGATTCTTCACTAGAAAACTGGCATTTCGGTCTACATGCTAAGTGACCATTATTCCAAAGCAAAGATTTCTGTTTTGCAGCAACAACTCACAGAAATCAGTAGGGCAGAAGAATATAAATATTCATTCTCAAAATGCCAGAATATGTCTATCTCACTGGTGTGTTTCAAAATTAAAGTATATTGTTTGTATTGAAGAATAGAGTCCAAGATATTGGATAACGAATGCTGCCCTCCTCTTTACTTGGAAACAGAGCTGAGCAGTCACTGTTTTCATGGCATTCTGACATGAAAACTTAAAACTGAAGGTACTTCACCTAAAACACATCTGAGGAATCTTCCATGTCAAAACCCACACCACTATGTGCTAAAATATGCTGATATTAGCTGTAAGTGCATGAATAGAGTGCTAGGCTGCTATTTTTGATTCAGTCTGGCAAGCGAAAGAGACAGATACTGAGTTAATAATCAGTTCCAGGACTAAGCACACCTCTTTCTTAGCTTCACGCTGGATGGCACAGTCATATTTCACAAATTCCTACTGTCTAGATCTGAGGAGGTGTGGATTTTTTTTATTTTCACTCATGTCTGTTGTGAGTAACTTAAGGGGAAGACAAAAACATTCGTTTTTCCTATTTTACTTCAAGAAATGATTCATTCATTCAAAAAGCAATAGCTATAGGCGTATTTTAACTGTAGCTGCTTCAAAAATTGAAATAGCAATTAAAATGTTTTAGCTTGGTGATGTATTCTGTGTGGTTTGTGCTTTTAATGCATCCACAGACATATTTTTAAAAGTAATCATTATCATCTGTAAGATGATAACTCTTTCCACAGAAATTAGTACTATATTAGTATTGATTAGGAGCAAATGGAATACCATATGCAAGCAGCATGCAGATTGCTGCCAAGGAAATAACCCATCTCTCCTCTGCAGTATAATAAGGAAAAGATAAAGACAAATTTCTATGATTAGTGCATGACTCTGCTCACAAGCTTTGTTAGGGTCATTTAGATAGAAGAAAAACAGAGGAAGGTCTGTAGCCACGCACTGGAGTTCCCTATTGTGCAACGTATTCCCAGGATGACCTTGCAGATCTTTAAGCATCTTTGGTCTCACCTTTACTGTATAATGGGCACAGCCTTGAGTCCAGCTGTGCAGTAACACAGCTCACACAGCACCTTCTCTCTACACCTGAAAGGACTACAAATACTACAAAGGTCCATAGCAGTATTTCTCCTGTTGCTTTACACACACTCTCAATCCATTGTTTCCCCAGGATCAGGATGGAATTCCCAGAAATTTTGATTTGGAAGCCTACTCATTTTTAACAATTGAACATGCCTGTACGAAGTAAAGCATCACGGTAGTTCAGTGACCAGTAATTTAAACTAAAGTGCTTAGTGTCATTTGAAATGTATCAAGTATCCTGTCTGATCTCCAGCCACCACTCCAGAAAGACAGAAGAATCATGTCAGTTCACACCAATCAGCTCCATTTGGAAATGTCAGATTCCCTACAAAATCTTTAGTGTCCCTGCCATTAAGTGGGCAACTGAATTTAATCCTAAAATTTATCTTTTAACTTTAGGAACTTAAATCACTTGCTAAGAAAATTTCTTCAAAATACCAGTGTCATATTTACCAACTCCCCTCAGATCAACACAGAGTAACTTTATTGGAATTAAATATCTGCTTAGGCAGCTGGGTTGCATGACAGCTTTATAAAATTTAGTAGTGGGATTCAGCTTGCTGATTTAAATGCCTGAATATAGGAATGTACATGTGGGAGCAATACGTGGGTTGGGTGATTACTACATACAGTGTATCCTGGTAGTACACACAGAGAGGTTTAGAGAGCTATACAGCTCACCCTGAAGTAGATTCCTACATTCATGCAGTCAGAAAAATTGTTTTCTACATGTCAGTGGGTAAAGCAATGAGGGGATTGATAACATTGCTAAAACATCAGCTTTTACTGTGAAGTAAGATGTCCAGGATTTCCTGGAATGTTTTCTAAGGATTGTAGATGTGATACCAAACGTTGTTGATGAAAACAACTTCATTGCCTTCAGAGACAAGACTCCACTAGAGCTCTGGCAAAGAAGAGAAATTGAAATTCTATTTCTTCATTATACTTTTATCCATATGCTTGATGAGAAATTGTGACTGCCCCATCCCTGGAGGTTTTCAAGGCCAGGTTGGATGAGGCTTTGAGCAACCTGATCCAGTAGGAGGTGTCACTGCCCATTGCAGGGAGGTGAAAATAGGATTGGTTTTGAAATTTTGTGGAAATGTTTGCTCAGCTTCGGTATGCATTAAAACTTAATGGAAAGATAGATCACAGAGATAAAAACAAAACTAGAAATAGAAAGCAATTTCCATTGTATATTTATATAATTTCACTTAAAAATAAATAGTTCTGCTGAAATGTAATCAGTTACACATTTATAAATGTCTCAAAGTGTCTTAAACATGCATTTTTCCAAAGGCAGAAGTGGATTTTCATAGAGTAAAAAGAAATTATGAAATAGTCCATTAAATACTCAGGAAATATATTCTTAAAATTTGATGGAATATTACATAAAGATTAAAGGAAATATTCCATCCAGAAGTTTAATAAAATATAAATTTAAGATAGCAAAAATGGTCCCCATGAAATGATCTTGAAATAATTATTTCATTATATTGCATAGAATATTAATGAAATTTTATTCCTCAAACATTATAATATTAATGAAGTTTCATAGAAATATTATGAAAATGTCAAACAAAACATAAAGAAGTAATAAGAGCCCCAGAAAAAAACAGATGCATACATGGAAGTCACTTTTCCATGTTTAAAAAAGAGTACACTTCTTAAACTCATATGTAAACAGTACTCTTGGATTTTGAAAGAGCTTTTGAAAACAATTCTCTTTAGAGAAAAATAAATTGTCATGGGATTAAAAAGAAAAGTCCTCCCATCTATTAATGACTGATTAATAAATAGGAACAAAAGGTAGGAAATACAGTTTTCAAAATGAAGGGAAGTTGCCAACATAATCCCAAAGGATTTATACAAAACCGTGTGCCTTTTGATGTGTTAAGTGTAATGTAGAAGGGGATATGGGTAGTGAGCTGACAAATGTTACTGATTATTTCCATTTAGCCAAAGGAGTAAAAGGGAAAGCCGACTATAAGAATGGCAGAAGTTTTCAGTGACTGGAAAATAAAAAAAATGAAGTTAGTTGTTGATAAACAAAAAGCATTGTGGGAAAAAAAAAACTAAACAGTGTACAAATTGGAGCTTTATTAACACTCAAAACAAGTTTCTTAGGGTTATTTGAGGTAACTCTGAGAAAATATTACTTAAAATGCAGTAATAAGCCGAAAAGCAACACAATACCAAGTTATTTGGAAAGAAATAGAAAATAAAAGAGAAAGTTGTTCAGCCACTGTGTAGATTCTTAGGACTGTTCACATCTTGAATACAACTTCTCCTCACATCAAAACCCATGAAATAACACTGGGAGAGGCATAGAAAAGGAAGAATCAATTGCCAAATGCCCACAGGCATGTAGCAGTATCTCTGAGACCTTCATGTCTAGGAGTTTAAACTTCAAAACGGAGCAATGGGAAGTGTTGTGGAGAGAGATGCTAGAAATGTAGAATTTCTCTGTTGGTTCATTAACTAAAGTATGTCCGTCAGGAAAGGATTTAAACAAACTCCTAGGCAAGCTGATACTTTAAGAATCTCCCTGCTCCTCTGTGTCAGTGACCACCATCATCATCATTAATTCTCACAATTATGCTCAATTTTGCGATTGTTTCATCAGTGAAAATATCCATATCACTTACATGGTCAAATTTGTTGTTATTTTATTTCTACCTTGAGGAATAAACCCAGATTTTAAGTATTGCAACAAAAGCTATAGATCCAACATCTGGTCTTTATGGAGTGAGTTTGTAGAGCTGTAAATTCTGCAATGTCTTTCCTACACAGCAATCACACAATGCTATAAAAAAATGGATCACCTTGCAAAAAATCTCTGCCCACTACTGTTTAGAATGCTTTGAACTTGGAGAAGGCAAAAGAAAGAGTAATTGCTTAGCTGATGTAAAATGAGGCTCAAGGCTACAATTATTTAAACAGTGATGCCTACTAGCCATGCCTTCAGCTACTAAACTGAGTGGCTTTCCTTTCTCATATCAAGTAAACTTGCAGAGGACTGACTATACTGGGTAGAAAAACGTGTCTTTTTCATTCTCAATAAAGTTGTAGTTATGTAACCGATGAAAGAGTGAGTTTGTTTGGAAATACTGCATGCACAGCAGAACATTTATTCACTACTAGAAACAAAACTGAAAGCAAGATTTCAGTCTTTCAGACTACCCTCCTATGAATTGTTTTTCCCAGTAGATTTTCTTGTATTGCTAGACTAACCAGTCTTTAATCATCTTTGTGGGACTTCACTAGATTCACTCCAGCATATTCATGTCTCTTTTCTACTGGGAAACTCAGCACTGGACATAGCAGTCCAGGTGTATCTCAACAGAGGGGAAGGAGCACATCCCATTAATTGCTGGTGAATCTCTGTCTAAAGTGAATTTATCAGTGTTTTAAAAGGTTTTATCAGGATTCTTATGACTATAGAATTTATAAATGGCTCTGGTTTGTTATCTAGATACATCAGCAACAAAAAGCACTGTTTTATTTAAAAGAATGCTGCTTGTCAAATGTCTACGCTGCCAAGAAACAGGTTAGTACCTTGATCTCTTGAAAAGTTATTCTAAACTGTTTTCTTAAGTTGTAAGTTCCTCTTCCCCCTTTCTCTTCCCATTAAGTCTAACACATTTTTGGAAAGAATATATTTTCAGAAATTTAAAAGCACAGTTTTCTTTCTTTGGCAGTAAGGAAGATACACAGCACAGTATTGTATGAGATGATGGGAACAGTATGAAAGGTAGCATAAAAGTCAACATGGTAACATGATTTACATACTTGAACTGAAATGAGTGCTGACATACAAAACCAAAAGGCTGAAAACTTCCTACCTTTCATATGCTATCATCTGTACTTATTTTGTGATCTTATATCATCTGGGATTCTCATTGTGCAAGGTGCAGCCCAAAGATAAGGCAAAAAAAGCATTCTGTGCTCCCAGATAACACAAATCATGTTAATTTACAATTTAATTGAAGGCTTAATCATTTTCCAGAGGTACTTAAAATCTGTATTTATTGGGACATTTCTTGTAAAGCTTGAGGAACATGTAAATTCTTAATATATGCAAAATAACTTTGATTATCGATAAAGTCCATAAATTCTCTTTACTGTGATGTCTTTTATAATTACGGTCAGTAACTTAACACCTATTTGGAGACAAAGGGCAGGTACTTCCGAAACTTCATAAAATTTAAAACTGAAGAATTTAAAGGTACTCTCACGGACTTATAGACTGAATTTTCTATGCTGGCTGAATAATTTCTCCCAGTGAGAGAAGCCTGTACTGATTCCAGAGACTAGAGGTTAAATGAGAACACCTATAGAAAGTTTCTCTGTACTGTAAAAAGTATCTCAAAGGCCAGGTTTCTAACTCAAGCTGTCAAAAAGGCCTCTAGTATGAGCTACACAAACATGGGCTTCCTCTTACAGTCAGTGAAGTTCAGTGTTTTGAAAATAACTCTCTAGGATAGATGAAACAAAACATCCCAGAAGTAACAATTTTTCTAGATAACTAAATTATGAAGTCTAAAATTAGGAGAAATGCATCCCTCCAACTGTGAATTCCAAGCTTTTTGTCCTCTGCATCCAAAGTAAGGTGATGGTTCTGCTCCACTGATAGAAATAGAACAATGAATTCCCAAGGGTAACTTGGTTCCTGAGACAGGAGAGGTGGAAAGGTTCTCCCATCTCTTTTCACTTCAATGCTTTCTAAAAATCACAGGCAGAAACTTTGTCCGAGCTGGAAAGGGAATCCTGATATTCTCTCCTGTGCTTCCCTTTATTTTTTAAAGCTTTCCAAGGTGACATACTAGGATGTAGTTGTAACATTCTCATTGGTTCTCCAGACACAAAGGAAAGTCAAGCTATTTCTTCATAGCTAGAGTAGCACGTTTTGCTACCCAATGACTACCAGCAGTTGTGCTTTACAAGCTAGTCTTTCCCAGTTTCTTTTTTATTTGCAGACAAAGAGCTGGAGCCTTATGTGATCCCACTGTTAAAAGCCCCTCCTTCCCCAGTTCCCACACTCAAGATTCCAGGATAATATGATATTTATACCCATCCCACAATAATTTATAGGCTCTGTCCTGTCTCAATTCGAAACTGACAACTGCATATAGTCAAACAACTGATGGTACCGCATCTGCATGAGTGAATACATTCAATATACGAGGTTAAAAATCCAGTAAGCAAGTAGCTGTCTAAGAAATGCCTGCATACAGCCAGCAAAGCAATAAAAGCTGCAAGTAAAGAAACATCCACAGGACAGTTTGGGGTTGATTGGATAATTTTTAGAGTGGAGTGGAAGGAAAGGGACTCTAGTATCTGCAATCACTCTGGCACAGGCAAGCTGTCAGTCCCAGTTCAGCAACACCTCTCTAGCCAGGTCAGTGACTAAAACTGGGCAGCTTTTAGTCTCGATCCCCCCAGCAGAAAAGTGAAAAGGGAAATAAGAGACACTTGCGTGTTGGAAACTAACATTAAAGTAGCTTTAATGAAACAATAATAATGAAAGGAAGATAAGAATATTAATAAGGAAATATTGATGTATATACAAAATCTAATTCAAACTCAATAACCATCTGTCACCACTGATGCTGTAGGGCAGGTGTGGGGAAGGTCTCTGACTGGACTCAGCAGCAGGCAGGAGCTGGACTCAGCAACTGGATCCAGGAACTGGATTCAGGAACAGGTGGATGGGTTCAGGGGCAGGCGGCCAGGCAAGATCCTCCCTGAATTTCAGTCATGGAGGAAAAGAAGGAAAACCTCTGTGATCTCTAAGCATTCATACTGAGTATGATGGGAATGGCAAGAAGTACTTCGTTGACATTAAAGATCATCAATTTCCACCTCCCCTGCCATAGGCAGGGACATCTTCCACTAGGTCAGGTTTCTCTTAGCCTCACCCAACCTGGCTTTGAGCACCTCCAGGGATGGGGCATCCATGACTTCTCTGGGCTCGAGCCCAAACCAGAACTACCAGAAGGAGAAAGTGCCACCTGACAGGGGAATTTTTTTAATTACTGCAATACTGTTTAAATAAATTCTGTGGTTCTTTTGTTAAATACATGCTCTGCTTTCATAGTGAGCCTTCAAGCTGAATACATGACAGATTTCTTAAGTTTTAAAAGTTACTGGGTAGTGCAGCAGGAGTTATGGGGCAGTTTGCAGAGATACTATAACGAGTCTGGAGGCTTTTTTAACTTTTGTACAACTCCAGGCTTTAGTCACTGAGATTTTTTTCTTTATTTTTTATTTTTCATTATTTTAATACTTTTTCTTAGTGTATTAAACTTAAATAGCAGAAAAAAATGTTAAGGAAGCCTAAAGAATAAAAAGGTTTTTTCTATGTTGTAATAATTCTACTGAACACCTGTGAACTGTTGAGTTTAAGTAGGTTACAGCTGGTACTGACTGTGCTTACAGAGGGAGAAATTTGTGAGGAGGTGTTTAATAACTTATTTGCCATGTATTTACAGTGTGATGCCTTGCTTGTTTCTAGCCATGCCCTCACTTTCCAACTTCCACTTTCACAGCAGCGGATTACAGCAGCCTGGACATCAGAGTAACAGTAACTTAGCTTCCATTAGCATTCCCCCAGTCCTTGCAAAATGAGGAGTTTATTATTATAATAACACTCATTTGTAGCTTGGAAGCTAGGGTGGGTCAGGTGCCTCTAGTGGAACAAGAACAGGAGTTGAATTGTCATGTTAATTTTCCCTAGTCTGATGATCTCTTCAGACTGAAGCCTTTAGAAATAGTAATTAAAGTAAAAGGTAACATGTTTCAGTTATTCTCATGTGACGGGACAGCTCATGTATGGTTCAGGACATACAATCAGCATCCAACAGAGAATAAGCTTAACTTCAAGGCCTGGCTGGTACTGGTCACTTCCAAAGCCACATGTTGGGAGCAGTCCTATCAGAGTTACTGTCTTCACACTCTTTACTCCGCTGATGATTTCCCAGCAGGTGGAAATATTTTTTGTATGTTTCTATGTACACAGATCTCTAGATCTGTAACAGGTGATGCTCCCAAGGAGGTATAGTACAAAACCAGATGGATTTATTAATGTGATTCTGAAACTGGCATGTTCTATACCTATTCTTAGTTTACTTAAATTTGCAACTATTTCTATATATAGTCTTAGCAGTAGAATAATTGCGTGCAAAAATACATGCTACACAGAATGTCAGCTTAGACAATCTTCAAGGGCCTTCCTGATCTTAATGGAATACCAGCAAAATGTCTGCCAAAGGCTTTCAGTACATTAGCTCTATCAAAAAATCAAGGCAATTGATACAGAAAGTCAATAAGAAAGGACCGTCCTGAAAGGATACTGAGAGGATGCACCTTATCATAATCCTAAATTATAGTTTTCAAAAGCCAAGTCTATCATATTCCTTGGCCAAAAGTCTGACTAAGGATATGATGGAATAAGAAATACTTGATTACAGCAGAGGTGTACAAAATATCTCACAATTTACTCATTTTTTTTATGTAACCATGAGAGGTTTCACAATGAGAGCTGCTTTGCTAATTATACTGCGACACAGAGAAAAGGATTCTCTGAAATAGGCAAACCCCATGAGACCTTAAAGGAGAAAGCAGACAAGCAGTCTGCTGTAGCCTGTTTCTAAAATCGTTTGAGGTTTGAGCCATTATACACAGTGCACACTACAGCAGAGTATCTTTCAAGTACAAGAACACTGTTGCAATCTGCCAGTTTTAAAATGCTTACCAGTCCTCCTGGTAAGCAGATGAACATCTAACTTAGATGAAATGTGAGTACGTATAGGAGATAATACTTATTCCCATTTTTGTTCGAAAATAGGTTAAATCCTGATTTTGTCTTTCATTGTTCCTTCTGATTTGTTGCATTATTTTTGCTTTCTCTAAAGTTTTAACTGCCTTTCAATTCAGTCTTCACCATGTACTGAGATGAAATAGCCATAGATCAGGTTCTGATTACATTCTTGAGCTTAGTTAAAGCTTAGTCAAAATTATCCATTTATAGACTTACATACCATATTCATCAGGAACTTGACACACTCAGCAGATTTTGAATAAGCCAGTATAAAGGCAGTTGGTAATGTCTTAATCTATATATGTTCCTGAAAACTCACTGATCCAAAAGAAAATATAGCACTTTGGAAGACAATGTGTCTATTCCACAAGGCTCTGGATAGTCTTGAGAACATTTACGTTCAGTCACAGAACACATACAGCTGTGAAGCCATATGTGTTGAAACACTGACATGTCTTCTCTCTGAAAACAAATCTCAGTCATTTCAACAATGTCATAGTTCAGAGATCACAGGTGGAGCATTAAATCCCCCTGCTTCTTTCTGAGGCTCTGTGTCTTTGTCTACATATGTTTGTGGAGGTATCTCTTGTTCCAGCCCTCCTGCATCCTCTGTTTCTACCTCAGCCTCTGCTACCTCACTTTGGTACAGTCATCATCTGCCTACCCGATTGTTTCTATTTTAAATCTCCTCTTCCTAGTCTAGGCAGTCAGTTGGCAAAGATCCTCTTGTCCCACTTTCTTGGTAGAGGCAAGACCATGATATTAGTCTCTCTCAGAACTCCATAATTAAGGTTTTCATCCATGTTGTTCATAGAGTCATAGAATGGTTTGGGTTGCAAGGGACCTCAAAGGTCATCTAGTTCCAACCCTTCTACCATGGGCAGGGACACTTTCCACTAGATCAGGTTGCTCAGAGCCCCATCCAACCTGATCTTGAATACTTCCAGGGACAGGGTATCCACAGCTTCCCATGCCAATTTATTCTAGTATCTCACTGCTCTCACAATAAAGAATTTCTTCCCAAAATATAATCTAAATCTGCTCTCTTTCACTTTACTGGAAGGATGTCATAAGGTCTCACTGGAGCCTTTGCTTCTCTCACATTAACAAGTACAGCTCTCTCAGCCTGTCCTTATACAGGAGGTCTCTAGCTCCCTGATCGTCTCTATGGCCCTCCTCTGGATCCTCTCAAGCAGGTCCATGTCTTATGTTGTGGGGCCCAGAGCTGAACACAGTCCTCCAGGTGGGGTCTCACAACAGCGGAGTAGAGGGGAGAATCCCCTCCCTCGACCTGCTGGCCACGCTTCTGATGCAGTCCAGGATACAATCAGCTTTCTGGGCTTCAAGCACTCATTATCAGATGAGGTCCATATTTTTATCCACAGACACCTCCAAGTCCTTCTCCACAGGGCTGCTGTCAGTCCACACATCACCAAACTTTTATCTATGTTTGAAATTGTCTTAACAGGTGTAGGACCTTGCACTTGGCCTTGTGGAACTTCATGACATTCACATGCACTCACCTTTTTAGCCTGTTGAGGTCACTCTGGATGGCATCCCTTTACTCTATCATATCAATCATCCCACTGAGTCTTCAGACTTGCTGAGGGTGTATTCAATCTCATGTCCTTGACAAAAATGTTAAATAAGACTGGTTAAAAAAGTCTTAAATAATACTACTCAATATGGATCCTTGAAGACACCACTTGTCACTAGTCTCCACCCAGACATTGAGCTGTTGACCACAGCTCTTTGAGTGCAACTGTCCAGCCAATTCCTTATCCATCAAGTTGTCTACCTGACAAATCCATGCCTCTTCATTTTAGAGACAAGGACATGGTACAGGACAGTATCAAATACTTTGCACAAATCCGGGTAGATGATGTCAATTGTTTTTCCCTAATGCACCAGTGCTGCCACTGAGTTCATCAGTCACAATTTGCCTTTATTGAAGCCATGTCACCTACCATCCATTACCTCCCCATTTTCCATGTGCTTTAGCATGGTTTCAGGAGGGTCTGCTTGATGATCTGGTCAGGCACAGAGGTGAGACTGACTGGCCCATAGATCCACGAGTCTTCCTTTTTTTTCCTTTTAAAAATGGAGGTTAATTTTCCCTTTTTCAAGTCACTGAGAACTCCAGCAATCAGCCACAACTTTTCAAATGGAACGAGTAGTGGCTTAGCAACTGCAGCTGCCAGTAGCTTTATGACTCTCAGATGCATTTCATTAAATCCCACGGATATTTGCATACTCTGGTTCCTTAGATGGCCATGGCATCAGTGAGTCATTAAAACACGTCCTTTCTGAAGGGTGAAGAAATAGGAAGGAGAGACAAAATAGTAAGGAACTATGCCTAAGTACTTTTAAATCTTGAAACTGCAGACTGTCTCACTGAACGCAGAGCACCTTGTATCTTTGTATGTGATGACTGCTTAGCGGAGTAGTACCCTTTCCCTATATACCAAGACATTCCATACACTAATAAAAATTACATTCAAATGACTGGCTAGAATTATTAAGTTCCTATTTATGTTGCCAGGAAGAGAAACAAAAAGTAGGTTTGCATTTGGAGATGCATATTGATATAGACACAGCTCAGAGAATGAAATTAGATTACACTTCAGACAACTAATTTAAGCTATGTGAATGTGACCCTTGTTAAAGCATCTCATGCCTTTTTAATAAAGGGTACCAGTTTCATTTACATGCACAGCTCTAATTTTAAGTCATCTTGTGATAAAAACATCTTGGTGTGCCCTTCTCTTTTTACAAGATGCAGGACACATTCATGACATTTCTTAACACTCAAAGGAATTAAACTGAACTTTTTTCCAGTGGAAAGTGATTTAGGTATTACTGAAGTGGATTAGGGCAAAGCAGGGACTATTTGAAGAAAAAACCACATCATTTACAAAGAAAATAACAGATAGTGACATTAATTGCTTAATTTCTAGGCTCTGTTGTGCCTATTAAAAATTGAATGAAGTAGCTTGACAGATGATTTTATAATGATGTGTTTGGGTTTTTTTTGGTGGTGGTTTTATTTCTAACATGCTCAGGATCTTGTTGGCTTCATTTGGCTTGACTTTGTAATGTGCAACATGGTATCCCAGATCAGTTAACTAGATTCACTTCAATAACATTTTATCAGCTGCCAATAGCTTAATAGCTTAAATAATAGCTTAATAAAAAAATAATAGCTTAATAACTAATAGCTTAAAAGTTAGTGTTAACATTGATGTTGGAGTCACCCCAACCTCATTACAGGCAGAGACAAAATAGTTCCTACCCCCTGTGGCTGGAGCATGAGAAACATTTTGCTGTGGTGAGCACAGTGAAAAAAAGTTACTAGTACATTGGCAGGGTGCTGACATAACAGCCAAATATCATAATGAGCATCCTTTGGTTGTTAATACGTGCTGTCCACCTTTCTGCTCATCAAATTCTTTTCTCTTGTCCTGTACTTTGAAGAGAAGGTCTTTAGAGGCACGTTTAATTGAATATGATAGTCAGGGATTTTATTCAATACCCCAGGGGATCTTTCTCAGTCTCATGTTCCTTCTTCAATGACATGCAGGGCAGCTTTAAGCTTTGCTTTATGGAGCTCCTGAGAAAAAGCAGATTTTAGTATTAACATGTCTATGAGAAGATTTTTTCCTCTGTCAAGTCATCTACAGTATAAAAAACCTAGAAGCCAAGGCAGCACGGGGGCTGGGGGTGGCACAGTCAAGGCAATCAAAGTAAAAAAAATCAAGATGCTTAGTAGGATTATAATGATTTACTAAAGTCTCTGCACCTAGGCTTTCTTTTAGGACATGAGCAAAATCTCATTGAGGTCAATTGTAGCCAGCACAAAGCTGAACTTGTGATAGTAACCTTTATTTTAAAATAGTGAGAGCTTCCACGGAAGGGAACAGAGCTCACATCAGCCTAATGCACAGATTGCCCCACTCTTTATCAGAAGCCATTAGAAAAATTTCAGTGAAAGGCTTGCATTTAGAATACCACAAAACCCTTATAAAAAAAAAAAACCCAACACAAAAAAAACAAGCCACATAGGAACAATGTGTTTAACTGAACTAAAAGATTTTCTGCATGAGATGTAATCAAATTATTTAGATGATAAAAGAGTTCTGACACTGAAGTGTTCCATATGAAGCTATTTTGATATTAAAATATGGCAACACAAATGTTGTTTATCAGGAAGAGATTTTAAGTAATGATATGAGGAGGTGTTTGCTACACATTCTATTTCCTGTCTAAAATACTTTCAAAGATATGGGTTTTAAATGTAATGGGTTGTGGGGGAGTGAAGAAAAAAATTACTCTGGAATTCAGTTTGTAAAATATTTTTATTTGTTCACTTTTTTCTTAATATTTTATTATCCCTGTTTAAGTCAGTCTTTCACAGTTGGAGCTCTCAACACTGCAGAAACACAGATCTTGAGATGATCCCATAGCCATATTAACAATTTTGAGGCTTATACATTTGCTTCTACACTTGATGCCACAAAACATATACTAAAAGACATGACCTCCACACAGGAAGGATTACATGCCAAGAAATAATTTCTTCAGTCTACAGTTCATTTAATTACAAAACAACCAAACATAAAGAAAGAGCACAAAGAAAGCCTACCTTGGACTAGAACAAGAATCACAAAGTGTTCAACCAGGGTTCCAACTTCTTATCTTCACAGCCTCAGCACTCATAGACAAAAGGTCCTTTTTTATGAATTTCTTGCATCTATGTTCTACTAACTTTGCCTAAAGATATTGATCTAAATAATAGATCTCAACAAAACTTATGTAAAATTTGAACAGGGATGACCTATGTAAAGGAAAGTAACTTTATCAGAGCGTGTAACATCATGAGGGCTCTGTAGCATGTGCCCTTGGAAGAGAAACTTCAAAAACCAGGAAAAATGAAGTAGTTCTTTACTCAAAATTTATACTCCTCAGGTTTTCTACCTGCAGTGTTTTGTACCTTAGTGAAATTACCTGAATAGAGAATATTATACTTGAAGGTCATTGCTACGTACATGATACTACATGACACTGAGCTAATGAAAAATGTAAATTTGTCTCAGCTCTATCACATAGAAAATGTGAATGTGAATTCAGTCTTGATGTGGTATCCCCAACAGGTTTGCAAGTGGAATCCTTTAGCTAAATTGTGCTGCCTGCTTCCCCCAGCACAATTTAACCCAGCAGGTAGTCCCAATGCATTTCTGCCCATTTTCCCCTCACCTTCATCTTCGCAGTGACAGTTTCCCATATTGCCTTGTTGTCCCTGAGACATTCCTCACTAAAACCTTGATGTGAATGTTGGTACACAGCAATGTGGAGGGAGAAATCCAGGTACCCCGGTGTTCCCACAGCCCTTGTGGTAACACCAGCCAGCCCCATGCAGGTTTCTTGTTCACAGAGACATTTAAAATGGCACCAGATCCGTAGGCTAACTGCATGTTTCTCTGAATCTCCTCTTTCTGCAGTCACTCGTGGCAAGTGTGTCCCAACCATGACAGTGGCAACACTAGGCAAGTACAATTCAGGCTGATCTTGAGTGAGATTTGCAAGTTTCTCTAAAAAAAATGACTGGGTAGTTATCTACTGCTTAAGCACTGAAATATGTGTTCAGTTAAAAAAAAAAGACAAAATATTTGCCCTTCAATATTTAATCATTACATTTAGCAATTTGTAAGTTAAATACACATAACATCGTTGGAAAAATGGGCTTCCATTTGAATTGCCTTCAGTGCTTACTAGATTTCTGAGCTAATAGCACTAAGTATAATTGTTGCTGTTACCACATGTAGTGTAGTAATTTGATTTTGGTCCCATCCCACCACCTATTTGCTCATAAACATCCGTTACAACAGCCTGAAGGTGACTCTGTAGCATGCAAGGTTCAGGTGTAGACACTACTGTATTACAGTAAATGCAAACTAAATGAGAGAGAATATTTGTCTGTGTTTGGATGAGATGCCCACAGAATGAATTAAATTATACAGCCAGAAAGCATTTAGTAAGGTGGCACATATAAAGTCATATAAGGTTCTATTAAACCAAAAGACAACCTTTACATGACATGGAAAATTATTATCAAGTACAATGTACAAAATTGACTTGTTTGCACAAAAAGGCTTATTCTGAATTACAATGCAAATGTGCAAGTCATCAGATTCTTGTTTTGAAAGAAGAGTGAAAAGTGCAAGAATAAGTTCCTTGACGTCTCTCTCTACTTGGTAAGAAATTGAGTAGCAGATTAGGATGTCACTAGAAAACTTCCTTGGTGAAAGACACAGATTATTTCAAATTGGCAAGGATGACACACAGCAGAGGAAGCTGAGGGCCATTAGGAGAGACTTTAGGGCTCTGAGGAAAATAACGGAGGGCTCTGGAGCACAAGTAGTGTTTAGCTCCATTCCAACACTAAGGAATGAGGAGCAATAGGTCAAAAAGAATCAGTTGATTAATACCTGGCTCTGAACATGGTGTGAGGAGAAAAACTTTAGGTTCTTTGATCATAGACTCGTCCACGCACCCCCAGGCTTCCTTACTAGAGCTGGGGCATGCTTGTCTCCTAGGGGTACTAAAGCCTTCACTAAAAATCTAGCAGGGCTCATAAATAGAGCTTTAAACTAGATGTGAAGGGGGAGGGGGACAAAGCCAGGCTAGTCAGGAGAGAGCCTAGAAGGGGAACTCCAGTGCTGAGAGATGGTGTGCTGGCAAGGACCACCAGTATGTCACCACAGAGCAAGTGGGGGCGAGTACATCTGGTGACAGAAATGATGAAAGTGGCACTGAGGGATTAGATATTTCAAGGACCAGTCAATTGGAAACACTATTCCCTTTATGAGGGCTGAGGGTTCGCCAGCCCAGCTGAAGTGCATTTACACCAATGCACGCAGCATGGGCAATAAGAAGGAGGAGTTGGAAGCTGTTGTAGGGCAAGGAGACTATGATGCCATCATAGAACAGGCTGCGCAGGGAGGTGGTTGAGCCACCTTCCCTGGAGGTGTTTAAGGGACGGGTGGATGAGGTGCTGAGGGACGTGGTTTAGTGATTGATGATCCAGTGGGTCTTTTCCAACCTAGTGATTCTGTGATTCTGTGATTCTGTGATAAGTTGAAGAGTTTTCATTTCTTATTTTATTGGATGCTATGCAACCACAACAACAATGAAAAAGAAAATAACAGTAAGAAAGTTATTAATAAAAAAATGAGATACATACCCTGAAATTTAATTTGCGTTCAACAACCATGAAGATAAAAGTCAAAATATGAAACAAAAACTGGGGGTGAAAGTTCAGAGATTGAAAATTACCCTGAAAAACACTCCTTTTTTTTTATTTGGTAATAAAGCCCTACCAAGCAGGAGCTTTAACTTCCTGCTAGACACATCAGAAAAAATCTAAAATCACAGCTATCAGCAGACTACCTTATCAGTATGCATACAATATTTGGGTTTATGTGTTTCTTATGTAAATGTGTTTCCAACTTTATAAACAAAACTGTAATCTTTCCCATTTTTTTTTTCAATAAAACCCATTTACTTTGTACTTTTAGCTTATAAAAATGTTTAAAGTGGAGTCAGGTGCATTTCATACTCACAGCACAGCACTTCTGTGAAAGCAAAGATTTCAAATAAGTCAGCACAGATATACAATGGCTCCCTGGCTAATCTTCATATGTTAAGAATACAAGTATTTTTCTCATTAAAGTAAAAGTATCAATTTGCCTCTGGCTAGTGACAAGCACGTAAACAAAGACAGAGACACTACCAGGCAGGATCTGTGTCATTTTAGCAAGAGGCAAACCCATAGTGCTTGGACATATCTGTGATGTCTCAGGGAAGAAACTCAAGGGAGGACAAAGTAGGGATGTAAAGGATTCACCCGGGGCGCAATGTTTAAGTCAGTCGTCACTTTTTGATACATGCACAGAGTTTTCAGAAATATCTAGAGAGCTTAGACTTTCAAGCTTTGATTTTTGAGATCCAAATTTCCTTAACCTCCTGCAAAGCTGCAAAACATTTCAGAATCAATTTCCCAAATGATAATATCGTTTTATGACTCAGTATAATAGGTTTAAATTAGTTACCCACTTTTTATATGTTAACTTCCATTGATATGAGTTAAATGCAGTCAATTCCAGCATCCTCATTCTCTGTCCAATCCTTCCTGCAAGCAGGACTTAGTATCTTATCTATTTAATATGTACCATCTTCCTCTTCAGCAAAGCTGAGCACACACACACTTCCCTTGACACCATTAAAAAACCTAAATGCTGCAAAGATTAGGCTCTGTTAGTTTTGTATTATCTGAGTAGGCGGAGAGATGATTTTCTGTGTTTGTTTGTTTATTTAAAGCAGCACTCTGTGTTCAAAGGAATGGATCATGAAATCCCAGGATGATATAAGAGGATTTGTGTCTCTGCTTTGAAAGTTGACCCCATCATCTCTGTTGAATTATGAAAAGTTTCTAGACTTAGCATGTGAAAACACTGAAATTGCAAACCCTTGGTATACAATAAGCTGTTCACCTCCAAGGTTCTCTTCATAACCAATAGCACCCTTGAGTCGTTGTTCAGACCCTTTCACTTTACCTCACCAAGCCTCATGTGCCAAAATACATTTAATCCAATTATTTTTTACTTTCTATAAGAGGTACAGTTAGCACTTCACTAGGTGGCATTCAATAGGAATCAGTATGAATTCTTTGTCTAACACAGTATTAGTTCCAGCCAATAATTTTGATCAGCCTTGGAATGTAAGGCTCTGTTAGGGTGCATAGTTATGTTTCCTATTGAAGACTTAAATAATGGTCAGTGTATCTTGTTTCCACATTTATACGTTCCAAACCTCAAATTCTGGAGTACCTAAAAAAAAAAAATTCATACATTACCCATTTGCTGGATGTGCAGGATACAGACAGTTTCAGAGTCTGGATGACACTTAGTCATATGGTTCAGTGTTAGGTAGTTCTGCAAAGAGCGAGGAGCTGGACTTTGTGATCCTGATGCGTTCCTTCCAACCTGAGAAATACTATGATTTCATGATTCTATCCAGGTTTTTCAAACGACTCATGATTTTTTGGGATGAAAATAAAAAAAGCCTCTAAGTATGTAATTGAAAAAAAATCCAGACCTTCTGTAAAACTAATTTCCTTGATTAAAGTTTTCTATAGCTATTCAATGAAAAAATTGTTGTCCAACAAACACTGGTTAATTCTGAGAACTATGTGTTCTTTCTATCTGCTGCTAATTGCTGTCACTTTATCAGATTCCTGCAGGAACCTCACTAAAAGAGAAATTAAGTCACTCAGTGGGTCTCTGCCTCAGATCCAATACAAACCAAATCATTGCAGCCAAACAGAACTGCTGACAACCAGGCTTCATTGCAAGACACTCAGATCTGAGTGCTGCACTCACTGTGGGAAGTACAGTGACAGAGATACTGCAGTCTGCCAAGAGAAATCACAGAAAGGTACAGAATAGAACATGGAAAATATTTCTGAGAGTGGTCAGGAATGCAGGTAGGAAGCAATTTTTCAGGAGGAAAAAAGAAATCATAGAATGGTTTATACTGGAAGGAACCTTAGAGATCATCCAGTTCCAACCTCCTGCCATGGGCAGGGACACCTCCCACTGGATCAGGTTGCCCAAAGCCTCATCCAACCTGGTGTTGAACACCTCCAGGGATGGGGCGACCACGACTTCTCTGGACAACCTGTTCCTTTACCTGTTTCTGTTCCTAATAACCCTGATCGTTTGATCTTCTGTCATTCAGAGAAACATGTATGATCTTTTTTATCTCTTGTGAAGTTGTTAATGTTGTGTATAAATCCTCACTTAGATTTTGTTTTGTTTCTTTCCTGCTTACATGACTAGCAGGAAACCCCAGAGTAATCATATATGCTAAGGCACAAAACATCTAGGCAAAAAAACACAGTTCCTCATTCTTTGTAGCTGGCCTCTTACATATCCCGTTCCTTTTCATAAATGACTTTGTTTTCCCTTTGACTCCCTTAAACAGAGTTAGTTTAAATATGGTAATTTACCCTAAAAGTAGGAAATGGCAATGTGAAAATTAATTTTTCTGCAGGACTGGACAATTATTATTATTATTGTTCTAATTCTCAGTGGCCAAGTGATAACTCTGAGAAATAGCCTCTGTTATGAAAAAAGTCTATTTTACAGTCTTTGCTATTCATATTTGTCCCTCTTTAAAAGAGTCTGGCACATAGCCAGGAAACCTAAGGTCACTGAAAAGATGTGTTTTAAGATTACATGTCATCATAATCATCTGCTATCTTTGTAATAAATTTTTTAATTAAAGAGTAACATCAAACAGTCCAACATCTGGATCCAATTTAATTGTAATTCCTGATTTTCATAATTCTGTATCCTCAGCTCTGAGAGAGTTGAAACACTCTCAGCTAATTAGCTTTTGCTATTCAGTATTCTACAAATGCATTATAAATAGAATTTAAATTTTTAAGGTGCAGTATTATATAAAAGGCAAGGGAACTGTACAGCTCAGTTTTAACAGCTGTGCCCTTAAAAATAGAAAAATACCAGATTTGTTAAAATAAAACATGAAAAAAACAAAATAGAAAACTACTTCACGAAGACCTATCTTCAGCGACATTCTACAGTCTTCTGTCTGCTAAAGTGTAGAGAGATATTTATTGTAGAAAGAACAGTGTTGGCTCCAAAATTTGAGGTAAATTGTTGTGATGTTTTAACTGTATGCATTTTGGATCCATTTTGGCCTTCTTTAGCATGTTTCTAAATTTTGTGGAACAACAGGGTAGCTGAATCATCCATGATCTATCTCAATAAAAATAACAGTAACAACAACAATAATAATAATAAAACTAATACTACTACTAATACTAATAAAGTAAGGAAGCCTTCTGATACTCATAAATATGTAAAACTTTACTAATATGCACAATCAATAATATCAGAGAATCTTTTGGGAAATCTGGATTAAAAAGGTCCATCTTTGAGTAGATATCAGTAATTTTTTAGGTCAAATGTACCTTAAAAAGTGTCAAAACCTCAATACTAATAAGTCCCACATGCTTACTTTATTTTATATAAAGCACTGTCAGCGGTATGCTTGGATACTTGACACGGAATGGTCACTTCAGGAAGAGAGTAGTGAGAATTTCTTTGTGAAATTTGGCTTTGATATCGTTGGCTGTTCTTTTGTTAAACTTTTTCAGTTTTCTTCTGAGAAAGAAATATGTATGTGTGTGTTCAATTATATCATGCTGAATTACAGGAGGACTTACCTATATATAATAAAATGAACCACAATGTAACTTGTCCAAGAGTGTCTTCTGTGTGCTTTTTGGTGGTCTTCAGCAGTCACAACATATTAATGTAAGGACAGGTGTCCAATTACTTGTGCATTAATAGAATGGAATGAAATTATTGTAATGAACAGGATATACGTCTTTTACCCCAACAAACTAGATCCCAGATAGACCTTGCTAATCACTACCTTCACTACTCATCAAAAGATGAGACTTCCAGTAGCATTTTAAGGCTGCTCCATAGAGCAGACCATGTGGTTCAGAAAATTGTCACTGGTTCAATATCTAAAAAGATATGAAGGCTCAATTAAAGAGTGGAAAGGAATCATAGAATCATAGAATCACAGAATCACCAGGTTGGAAGTGACCCACCGGATCGAGTCCAACCATTCCTATCAAACACTAAACCATGCCCCTCAGCACCTCGTCCACCCGTGCCTTAAACACCTCCAGGATGATTCAGAAATGCTTTGTTCTACTACAACAGCAGCAGAACTATCACGATAGTGATCTGACCCTCTCCCCTGCCTTCTGCATCAGGAAAAAGGCAATGCTATCTGTTGCACTACGGTGTCATTGGCTCAGCTTGCTTTTGCTTCGTTTTTGATATCAAGTATGCCTTCTACTAAGAAAGTAGGTCACTTCTAGTTTTATAATGAAAAAAAGTACATCTTTCAAGGCAGTTACATAAATGGTAGACAACCATTTGTTTAGCAGAAGTGTGGGGGCAAAATTTTGTGAGCACAGATTTTATTAATCAGAAAATTTTAATTTGCAAAATATTTTTAGTTTAGGGAGTAGGAAGGGAGAAGAAACTGAATCCGATAGAAAATTTCAACATACCTAACATTTTGGTTTACCATCTTGTTTTTACTGTGAAATGATCTGTCATTCAGAAATGTGCAGATCCTGATTTTAAAAGTTCAAACAGAAGACAATAACCTGAAGACCTGAAGAAAATTGTGATGTGTATAAGATACATCATAGAGTCCGGAGATTTTAATGCAGAAGTCATTACACAAGAAAACTATCATACTACAATTATCTAAACCTCCTCATTGGCAGTACCAGTTAATATGCCATCTACTTGGTACTGCCTCCTAATTCTTTGGGAAAGCCTTCACAGAAATAATGGAATTCTTTTTGTTGATAACACTTCACATTTTCTATCTATATTATAGAATAAATAAGGATTTTGTTCTCTAGGACTGTCAATCCTACAGGCTTCCCAGGACTAAGACATCACTTGACATTTTAAGGATAAAGGCAGACAGGGGTCCAAGGGAAATTGTATTATTATTTTTTTGCAAGTTTTCATTTTCAAATGCACTGTCTTCTTCCAAAGCATTGTATCCTTCATTACTTGCAGATACCTAAAATAATGTAATTATTTTCTCTACTTTAATTCCATTTCTTGCTCTCATCCTTTTTATAATTAATTAGATTATGCTCTTTTTGCCACCCTGCTCCATCTGCAATTGATTTCAAATGCATGCACCTTGCCACCAGTGTAGACAGAGCAACTCCTTTCCACTGTCATCTCATGGTTGGACTCGATGATCTGGTGGGTCTCTTCCAACCTGGTGATTCTATGATTCTATGATTGCCTCATTTTTCAAGCAGACTCTAATATTTTTTGATTTATTTATTTTTTTTAATATCAAAATATATTGTTACATGTCCAAATGCAGACCAGTAAGAAGTGGTTTCACTCAGGTCTGTTCTGCAACCAGCATTATTCAATATCTTCATCAGTGACCTATACAGTGGGATTGAGTGCACCCTCAGCAAGATTGCTTTTGACACCAAGCTGAGTGGTGTGGTTGATATGCTTGAGGGAAGGCAAACTGCTCAGAGAGGACTTAATAGACTAGACAAGTGGGTCCATGTGAACCTCACAAAGTTCCAAAAGGCCAAGTATAAGTTCCTGCACCTGGATGAGGCAGTCCTCAGTACAGACTGGATGATGAATGGATTGAGAGTAGCCCTGCAGAGAAGGACTTGAGGATATTGGTAGATGAAAAATTGGTCGTGAGCCAGTGATGTGTGCTCACAGCCCAGAAAACCAACAGTGTCTTGGGCTGCATCAAAAGAAACACGGTCAACAGGTCTAGGGAAATAACTCTGCCCCTAGGATCTTGTGAGATTCCATCTGAATGATGCATGAAGCTCTGGGTCCCCAGCACAAGAAAGACATGGACCTGTTGGAAGGAGTCCAGAGAAGGGTCATAAAAATTATCAGAGGGATGGAACACCTCTTCTATGAAAAACATCTGAGAGATTTAGGGTGGTTCAGCCTGGAGAAATGCAGTCTCCGGGCAGCATTTCAATGCTTAAAGGATCTTATAAGAAAGATGGATAGAGATTTTTTTTTTTTACCAGGGCCAGTATTGATAGAACAAGGATTAATGGTTTTAAAATAAAAGCTAGATTTGAATTAGATGTAAGGAAAAAAATATACTATGAGGGTAATGAGACACTGGAACAGGTTTCCCATGGAGACATGTTGGCTGTCTTATCTCTGGAAATGTTCAGCATGAGGCTGGACAGAGCTTTGAGCAACCTGAACTAGTGAAAAGTGTCTCTGCTCATGGCAAGCAGTTAGATTAGGCGATGTTTGAAGGTTTGTTCCAACTCAAACCTTGCCACGATTCTATGAATCTGTGATTTACCACTGGATACCTTTGAAAGAGGTTCTATATGCTGCTTTAGTTATTCCAAGAGACAAAAAAAAAGATCTTGGTAATTTTAGTAAACTATACTAAGGCTGCTAAAATATCACATTTATTGCTATTGCAAAAAAAGTATGCATCATGGACTGCCTTGAACTTGTTTTAATACTCTGGGTATTTTTTAGAAGTGGAAAGGATAGGAGGAAAAGAATATGAAGTCTCAGTGTTTCAAATCAAACCATAATTGATTGTTTATCTCATTTAGATCAAAATGACATAAAAATATTTTTACCGAAAGTTATGAGAAGAGGTTTAGATCCTTAGAAGGCATATATTTACCAGCTAAATGCAGGAATGTAGTGTGATGGACTGCATGCTATAGGTTCATATCTGCATACTTTAAAAAAGCAAAACAAAGTTTAAAATAATGTCCTACATTCAACAGCTCCCCATGAAGTCCCTGAGGCTTGCCAGTTTAACTCCTAAAAAATTTAAGCTTCTTTTGGCATTTCCAAATAAGCAGCCACAAGGTTTGGTAGAAATATAGGCTAAAAAGGTATTTAAAGGGATGCAAAAGAGAAAGAAATACTTTATCCTTTTTATTATGCAAAAAAAAATTGAGAAATCCACTTCCCTGCCCTATTGCTTCCTGCTTCCCTATCACTTCCTGTTTCTTTATAATTTTTCCTCATAGATCTCAGGAAAGCTTGTCAATTAGTGAAAGAAAGCATACCAGAGAAGTAAAATGAGAGCAGATGAGAGGGGAAGACTTCCCTATTATACCATGACTTTACAGACTCTGTGACTTCTTCATTTAAATTAGAATGGGAAAAAGAATAACATTAAGGAGACAAGATGAAAAAGATAATAACGTAACCTTAGGATTTGTGCTTTTACCAATTTGGGTGAATTTTAAATGATTACATGGGGAAGGTTTAGAAACATGCCTGGTGTTCTTACTATATTCCATTTTATGGAATTAGGTGGCAAATCCTAGCTTTTAAATGATGGATTTGTTACTAATTTCTGATGGATGTTTATCCCTAAAGTAGCTGCATTTTATATTATCATTAAAAACTCATTGGAAAACATCTCAGGAGGCTTTGGGACAGAACAGGAGATATAAATGGAATATCCTATTAATATTCCATTAAGTTAATAATATCTGTCTAACTGAATCACAGTTATATTTCCTACCAGCTTTTAAATACAGTTTATTTTATTTTGGTATTTGCATTCCCTTGTGTAGAGCTGTGCTAATTTCTATGTGCTAGTTTTAGCTGGTTAGCTTGTGTTCTTCTAAATGTGTGATGGATAAATAATTGAGCTGGAGGCAGAGGTATAATAAACAGAACAGTCCAAGGCAAAATAATGATTTTGACTTTGTGTCCAAAGCATAACGACATTTCTGAATGAATTCTAGACTCTATCTGATTACACATTCACATACTGTTGAATGGTTGTTTATCTGCTTTGACAGTGGGTCCAGAAAAGTGTTTGATGAACCTTAATTGTGCTAATTTATATAGATTGGGTAGCTTTTCTGAGATTAGATTTTGCATCAGGTTCCAGCCAGACCTCTTCACGCTGGTCACTTCATATTTGTATAGAATATGTGCCACTTCATCAGATACTCTACCAGGTTTGAAGAAGCAAATAATTACAAAGACTAATAAGAGGGCATCTAATTGCTTCCATCCACAAATAAAATAGAAATAACCATAGCTATGGCAGTAATCTGGAGAAGGTTAAGCAATTAATATTATGTGGTTTCCTGGTTTTTTTTCCTTTTTCTTTTTTTAATTTTCCTTACTGTTGTTATTATTCAATGCATATATTTCCATTCTAGGTTTTCAATGGGAACAATTCCTTTTCCTGCAGAAGTACATGAAAAAAATCTGAGCTATAATTCTAGAGATTTCTTTTGGACCTCCAGGCTACATGTCTTTGGGTGAGATTTCCATGTAAGTCTGTAGCGTTTTTTAAAGTTAAATATTGATGAAGAGTAATGTTGGTACCCTCATTGTGGTTTAGCTTTACTCTTTATCGTGGCATGATCTCAGAGTTACCCAGGAATGTTCCTGGTATCAATAACTAATTGCACCTAAGTAAGATCAAAATTCAATCTGAATAGTTTAACTAATCAAAGCCTAGAAAAGGAACGACAGAAATTATGATTAAAGTTCATTGTATGAGGTGACTCTGGAAATAATGCTATAAGCTATTTTATAAAGCAACACAGTAGAAGAAATGTAAAATGAGAAGCCTTAGGACCTGAAGGCAAGGAGAAAGTACATATCAACTGCTCCAGAAAGAAAGAGAGGGAGATTAAAAAATATGGTAACCAGGTAGACAAATTGATGGTAGAACAGAAGTATTTGAGCAAAGTGATGGTTACTGTTCTTCCCCGAGTAGCTCACCATTTCTTTGTCATGTTTGTGTTTATAAATGAGTAATGTATCTATCATCCATGTGTACCAACATTTTTCTTTTTTCTTTCCTTCGGTGATATCCAGCTGGAAACCTTAATGTTAAAAATAGACTACTGTATAGTTATGAGCCACCAAAAGCAGTAAAAGAAGGTGGAGATTCCAAAGGAAACCTAGTACTAACCTGCAGATTGTAAGCACTGTGCAGACGCAGGATTTCAGCTCCTGAGCAACACTTCCTAACAAAAGCACTTTCCTCTGGTGTCTCTTCTAAGTTTCCAGGGAAACTAATGGCTAAACTGAGCACACTCAGATTCTTCTCTGAAGTGAGACATTATTTTCATAGATTCACAGTTCTAACTAAAATTTCTCAGGGGACAAAGGAGCCAGAACAGAAGATCTTAGGTGTTTCCACTGGGATTTCAGTGGTTCATGCTAGTACTATTTCCAGCTTTGCCAGCTCACCTGTCTCACAGGTGAATAATCTAAATACTTTGATGCTGCACTCTTACTCTAACATGAGACATCTTAAAATATATTAAAAAAAGATATAAAATTTATTCATGAGTTTAAAAGGCACTTTAGCATCATAGAGGGCAGAGGAAAGTGCAGAAAGACAGCATTACTGTCACCTGTTCTTCAATTTTGATGTCAAGTAACATGAGCTTCAAAGGCCTATGTCTCTGCAAAAATTGAGACATCACTCTGACCTTCTTGAAATTTTAAGTCATTTTCATTACTGATATTTTAAAAGAGATCTTCAGTAATATTTGTTGGTGTTCAAAAATGTATAGAAAATATCTCAGTCAGCAGATTCTTTCCAGAGTACTAGCCATAAAGTGTCATCTTAGTCACACCAAAAGATTTCAAAAGCCTATTTTATATTAATTTTTCAACCAGACATTAGATTAAATGATTTAATGAGCACTGTAACACAATGCATCCCTTAATTTTCCTTTCCAAGGAAACCATTAGACTATATTGTCATGTTAGTACTGTTTGCTTTATAATTTAAAGAAGCTTCAGCTATTCTGCACGTAGTTAAAGTAATTTATTAAAGGAAATTCAAGTATATTTACCTACTGACACATAGGAAGAGCTCATTTAGTGATATTAGAAAAAAAAAAAGAAGGTGATAGCAATTACGACATTGGAGTCCGAGGACAGTCAAAATCAATAAATCCACATCCTTCATGAGATTTTTTTCCTAGCACTAACGACAGGCATAAAAAAATGTCAGTTTGTGATTCTGAGAGGGATTAGGCACTTGACAGATGTAAAAGATCACTTTTAGCAAGAGTAAGATGGTTTCAGGAATACTCCAGAGGAAATCCTAAACTCCCCAAGGTCCCCTGCATCACGAGTCACATTGCCTACAGGTCTTTGGTTTAGGAAACACAGGAGAGTACTGCCACAGGGAGATGTGGGTATCTCAGTTTAGGGTTTAGGTCTTGAATGCAAGAGTCAGAGCTGACACTTTAATTTCTTTTATGGATTCAACCCTAAATAACCCCCTTTTGCAATTAAGCTATTCTGCTCACAGGAATCTTGTTGCAAAGTAGTGACTTTGACATTGTACGCAGGTAGTAATCTACAGAGGGGACTATCTCTGCTTGGCAAAGATTCTGACTACATTAACAAAAGGAGAGATGAAATGCCCACTTATAATGGAAAAGCCAGTTTAGCTCCTGCCGGAAAGGCCATAACATATTACATGAAATTAATGTCAAAAGTGAAGCAACTTATAGTTAATTTATTACTGATTTAGAATTAACACTGCCCTTAGAGTTAAAATAAAGCAGATAAAAAGAAAATCCTCAGTACATAAATAACTACCTGAGCCAAAATTCTCCCATACCTGTAATTCTCCCACCCTCCATCCTTGCAGTTATGATTTTGGGATATTTCAGAAAGACTTCAATATTTTTGTGAGACCTGTGTTTCGTCATGCACCCTTTTTTTTTTTTTGTGACTGAAATTTACTCTAATGACTCGCTGACCTTGAATTTGTAGGCCAGAATATTGATCGGATCAGCAGCTCTGTGTTTAGAATAACACAATTATCTAGGCTAAGAACACTTTTATACCACAGAAGACAAACTAGAATGAGAACATATATTGCCACTGGATGTACCATACTTGGCAACTTGATTATAAAAAAAAAAAAATAATACAGTAACCTGCTTGGAGTATAAAATTATCATCAGCAATTGTCACTGCTACAAAGCATCAGTATGGAAATGGAAATTTAAGCCAAGTGGCTGAAGTCTAATTCAAAAGCATGAGAGGAAGAGAGAGAGGGAATGGATATAACTTAATCACATTGTAAAGTTCACATCTATCTGCAGGAATACTAACTGTTTGCTCTAATTTCCACAGGTTTCTCACTGATTTTCCATTTTTAAATGGAGATTTGCATAGGCTTTCTTATTCATAAAGTCTGTGAAACAAATACTGGGGGCAATGGCTTTAAATGGAAAGAAGGTGGATTTAGGTTAGATATAAGGAAATAATTCTTCAAGATGAGAGTAGTGAGGCACTGGAACAAGTTACCCAGAAAAGGTGTTCATGCCACATCCCTGCAAGTGTTGAAAGCCAGGTTTGATAGGGTTTTGAGCAACCTGGTCTCTTGGAAGGTGTTCTTGTCAATGGCAGGGGGGTTGAAACTAAATGATCCTTAAGGAACCTTCCAGCCCAAACAGTTCTATGATTCTTAAAATCATGCAGGGTTGCTAAGATTTTTGAATGCACAAACTCAATCTTTACTACATGATAAAGCAATAAAATAAGAAGATAAGGTTTTAGATTTCTTAATTTCCCCGTTTATAACCCATGAAATGTATTAAAGAGTTCAAGCCTTAACTTCAGGTGATTTAAACTGATAAAGTTCTAGGAAAAGGAAAAAAAAATCTGTGCTGATTTTCATCATCTAAGCATCTGCCTCACACAGGGATGCCAAATTTCCTTCTTCACATTGCTGTCACAGGTCACATAAAAGGAGAAAAGCTGACTTTCCTGCAAAAATCAGATTATACAAGGAAGCTGATAGGAGTTGACATGATTTGATTTGGGATAGAAGATTAATTCAGAGTTCAGCTGCCAGAGGCTTTTAGATAAATAACACTTAGCCCACTTATAATACTTATAATGGATGAACTTTTTTTTTAAAGGAAGGATTATTAATTAGAACTACAGTAACTGGGAGTGTAAGAAATCTGCAAAGACTTAGAATTCATGTGACAAAGGCTATAAAATGCAGCTGTCTCTATAGATTATTGAATCAGCTTTTGAACTAGGACATGTGTTTCTGTGATGTGGCTAGTAACTGTACTTGTGGCTCTCCTGATGTGTTAAAAATGTGATATCTAAAAGAACTGAGGAGAAAAAGAAATAGTCTAGCCTGTTTTCAAAGGACTATGAAGACAGGTTTTGAACATATTTCAAGTGCCAATTCTGACCTGAGACTGAGTAAAACCTTAATCCAAGACAGGACAAGCATTATAACAATTTAACATGCATATGCACTGAATAGGTGACATAAGCTTCCTGTTGCCAGCAGTCAGATGTCCTCCCTCTACATGCATTTCCTTCTGATATACCCTCTCTGAAACATTTTTGTTTTGAACATGTCATTACCCAAGTGTCTTGTTAGAGCTGGTTGTTCCCTAGATAGCAGAATTTTCTGTTACATTTTCCCTAAATTAAAACTAACAGATTAAATGAAAAGTAATTTATTGTAAGTTGGAGAAGTCTGCAGTTTAAAATCCTTGGTTTGGAGGGGCACAGTGTGGGATTTTACTTCAAGAAAAATGACAAAGTAAAACTTAAATTTGGAGGAGAGTATCTTCAAATATTGGCCACAAAAATGATCAGGGAGGTGGAACAGCTCTTCTATAAGGAAAGACTGAGAAAGCTGGGCTTCATCTGCCTGGAGAAGAAAACGCTTCAAGGAGATCTTATTGAGGGCTTTCAGTACTTAGAGGGCTTGTAAGAAAGACAGTGACAGACTTTTTAGCAGGACTTGTTGAGATATGACAAGGGGTAATGGTTTTAAACTAAAAGATAGTGGATTCAGACTCAACATAAGTAAGAATTTTTTAGAATGAAGCTGGTGAGTTATTGGAACATGTTGCCCAGAGAAGCAGTAGTTGCCCCATCTCTGGAAACATTCAAGGTCAGGCTGGAGGGGACTCTGAGCAACCTGATCTGGTTGATGATGTCCCTGCTTACTGCAGGAGTGTTGGACTAGATGATCTTTAAAGGTCCCTTCCAACCCAAACCATCTTATGATTCTAAGAAGGTCTCAAAGCAAGTTGGAGGGAAAGAACAGATACAGCCAAAACAATTTGTGACACAAGCTTAAAGAGTGAAGTGGAAAGCATAGTTAATTGGTAAAACCACAATAGTGCTTTAAGGCTTTGATGACTGTCGCAATCCAGTGTCTTAAACTTTGAACGAGCACAATTCCATTCATACAGTCTAAAAAGATACAGCACAGCCAAGAGCAATGTAGGGGTTTTACTCCTGTTAACTAGAATTAATTGCATTTTCTAGTTTCATGCAACAAATCTGTGGCAGAACAACTTTGATTTCCTAAAGCACAGTTAACAACCCATCCTGAAAATGCTGAAAGACTAACTCATGTTCCTAGTGATTTCCAAATGAGATTATATTAAAATACTGTTCAAAAAGATAAAATTACTGGCAATTGCTGTAAATCTGAGGACAATAACATCAAACTTCGTTTTGCCCAAGTGTAAAATGTTTAGTCTAAGGTAATACCAAGAGCTCCTTGTGGAAAATCACTAGAGACAGGTGAGTCAGGTACATACACTCATCTTAAGTGTGTATGATAATCAGATATGAGCGTGTGAAAACTGTCCAATAGAACTGTCAAAATTCTTTCGAGATATTTCTAAGTCCTACCTAATATCTGAAACAGAACTTGGACGCTGGAACTGAATCGCCCACACAGAATTTATGCCATTCAGCCAGGCTGAAGTATGCTATATACCTGTGCATAAACAGACACCATGGTTGAACAATATTAATTTGTGTGGTGGTGTAATTGGATGGAAGTTCAATTGCCTTCAAAGAGCTTTGCATAACCCGCTAGTCAGGATTAATTAGATATATTCTCTTGGGCCTCCACTATGCTGTGGAGAAAGTCTGCAATTTGTAGTTACAAACTCACTCTTTAGAAATTTAAATTTTAAACTCTGCACGATATTTTATTGATTCATTCTCTGAAAGTGAATA
Organism: Phaenicophaeus curvirostris; assembly: GCF_032191515.1. NCBI lineage: Eukaryota > Metazoa > Chordata > Aves > Cuculiformes > Cuculidae > Phaenicophaeus > Phaenicophaeus curvirostris. The sequence continues at coordinate 73,957,849 of NC_091395.1, forward strand.
AAGTTAGATATTTATAACAAAGAACATTTTTTTTTTGAACAAAAACTCTTGGAAGTCATGTCTAGGCAGATAAAGTATCCTTCTAACACAAATTATTCTGTGAGTCTAAGAGGTGAGACCCATGTTTTACTCTCCTGGATGTATATTAAGTTTACATGAACTTTGTGAGCGTGGATGTGGAGCTAATAGTTAAAGTACAAATATCTTTAAGGCCAACATGATTAATTCTTTGGAAATTACTTCTGGAATGATTGTACAGTTATGACAAGCTCTTTCTGAAAGCTATGGCAGACAGCTTCACACATTTTCTTTTTAAGATACTTTATGATTAGAGCTCTGTGTGTAAATCAAGAAAAAAATGGTGACAATTTTCATGGGCTACAGACAGTGAATATAATCAAGTTTCTCTGTGATCTGTTGAGATATATACATAGATAAGAAAACTCTTAAACTTTTCACTACTAACATTGATTTGATTCTTTCAAGCGATAGAAAGTAAATGAAAACAGAAATCCACGGTGTTCTTCACCACAAGAACGTCAGGAAACAATAATATTTTTTTTCAGATCTCCTGTCTGAAGTGTTTATAATAATATTCAGCTACTACATAGTGTGCTTTTCATCAGTAAACTTCAAAGTATTTTTCAAGGCAGGCAATCTTTAGAAAGGTTTGGAAAGATTCCAGCTGAAAAATGTTTCATCAAGTTTTGCATAAGAAAAAAAACCCAAACCAAACCAAACAATTTAATTTCCGCTGATTTTTCAACACCTCAGGTAGGTTTCTCATAGCAAGTACAAGCTACATCTCTGTTTTGTATGTTGGAATGCTTTGTGTTGGCAGAGATACCACAATTGCTTGAAACATTGTTAGAAAAGGAAGTCGGAATTTGTTTACTAATACTTTAAGATTGTGATTCATCCAACATTATTGTATGGAAATGTCTTGGGTTTGAAGTAATCAATACATAGTTGTAATTAGGAGATTTACATGTATAAGTATTCTCTGATTGCAGAGCA